>NW_019416263.1:441841-555363 GCF_000390285.2 Anoplophora glabripennis | reverse complement strand
TATACAGGGCTGGAAAATCCACATGGTCCATCTGCCTTTACATGAGAGCGACAAAGTAAAGTAAATAAATACGTGCGATAGACAAGGATGGCTATAGTAAAGACGTTTCATAATCTGAATAGTCATCGCCCGTTTCGGGTTAGAAGTAGGAGTGACTATTCAGATTATGAAACGTCTTCAATGTAACCATCCTTGTCTATCGCACGGATTTCTATGACTTACTTTATCGCTCTCACGTAACGGCCGATGTACCATGGGGACTTTCCGAACCTATATACAAAGTTGCACCCCTTAGGAGTTATTAGCCCTCAAAGTGGGGCCCTAAATTAAAAAAAAATTATCTGCAACTCTTTACCATAGAAGAGCCAAATTTGGTACACGATTTAGATTTATTACTGGTCTTCTTTGACTATGATTTAAAGTTAATTGGAGCATTACAAGGTGTTCATTCGGTATGACTCACCCCTAAAAATCGAACCTTTTTTTTTATTGACCGAATTGAAAAATAGTAATATTAATTCATCAGCAGAATTTAATTTAAAATTTTTTTTTACTCTAGTTAAATTTTAAAAAAATTTATGGTTTTCAAAAAAAATCGTATTAACTAAAATAAGATTTTAACGGTGTTAATATACCTAATGCATTTATGAAATGAGAGTTATAGTGAATTACTTATATTTATATTATTGTGTTATAGGCATTTAGATATTTTCCATTTGTACAGTATGGAAGATTTGTTGTATAAAGAACAGTATCCTAATCTGTATATAGGTATAACAGCAAGCTATAGTAACAGAATTATTCGTTTCCATAATGATTATATAAAACGCTTTTTATAACGATATTACTTGATAAGATGATTCGCGCAAAATCGAGTGCAAAATTCGTTGCTTTACTATTTTAAGTAAGTGAGTCACAAACTTGATACTCTCGATTTTATCTCTAAGTGATAATATTCCCATTCCTAGAGAGAAAGAAACTTAATGCGGATGTACTTTTTCCAGTCGCGTCGAGAAACGGTATTCTATAAAAAGTACTTGGTATTTACACAGTTGTGTCATCTACGCTGTTTTTATTAAAAAATATATTTAAATATACATGATATTACATTTACATATGTTATTATGAAATAAAAAAATCAAATCGACCGTGACAGGACTCGAACCTGCAATCTTCGGATTCGAAGTCCGACGCCTTATCCATTAGGCCACACGGTCGTTGAAGTAACCCTTAAAGCGTCGTCATAAAAAGAGTCGATTTCACCCCCTGGGGGGTGTATCTCATCAAGAGTTCTATACTCGCTAGTAGAACATCTAGTACTAATTAGTACTAATATAAGTTCTATGATAATGTATTCATCTATTTTATACTCTATATGAGTTAATTCTTCTAATGAAAACTAAACTATAAAATATGCATTAGCAATACACATTTTATATCCAATGTTCACCTTCTTATCTGTCACATATAGTATACAATGTTCTTATAATGGGATTTAGAATTCTAATACAGAATTTCTTTCAGCTTACGACTGTACAGAGCGGTCTGAAATTTATGTAAGAAACTTCGAAGCCAGTTAGATCTATTTAAAATCGTAGGTGTTTGCCTTATAAACATAGATCTGGACTCTGGAATGACCTTGAGATACAGAGTATTGAAGTAAAATTGATTTTTTGTTTATATCTCCAGAATCTATTAACCGGTCTCAATACAATTTGGTACATATACTTAATGTAAGATAGTAGACCTTGCATTCCCTAAAATATGAGCTCTAAAGGTTCAGCCAGTGGTGTACAAGTGGACAGGGGCATTCCATTTTTTTATTAAAACAAACCTACGCCACTGCATTTTTCACAAATTGTTTTAATGCACAAAATACGTAGTAAAAAAGGTATCTTGAACTTTTTAAAAATTTCAGCACCCTTTGTCATTAAAACGAGGCTGTTTCAGATCTGTGTTTATAAGGCAAACACTTACTGTTTTAAAGAGATCTATCCACCCTGTACGTAAGTACCTAATCAATGTAAGTGGTCCACTTTTACGGAATGTGTTTATCGTTTACAACAAAAATGATAAGCCAGAAGCAGGCAAAATCGGACAATTTGTAAGAGCTGGACCGGCGATAGATAGGCGTTCATCCTTACATGAATTCGCTGGCCTAATTTAAATGTGAATGAAGATAGCCACAATGGGCTGTATAAACGACACCTAGCGCGGGCGGATTACAACGGCCGCCTTTGTGGACGTCTCAATCTGCAGCAGGAGTGTGGAAGTGTGCCTGGTTACACGGAGATACACATCTGAATTCGAAAGAGTGACAGTTTAACCAGGGATGGAAATGATATGGAAATTACCACGACGAGAAGTGCATAGGATACCAAGCTACAGTCGTAGCAGGAAAACTATAGGGGAGAATCGGAAATGTGATACTGTTGATGATACAGGGTGTTACGGGAGATTGTAACATAGATAATAAGTTTTGTTAGTTGTAGAACAATTGTTTGGGCTTTGGGTTATAAGTAAAGTGTTTCGAAGTATGTTTATAATTGGAGGATATCGATAGAATAAATGGGAAAGAAATTAATTTTGAAATAAAAAATCTTGATCTGTTTCACTTCAATCTAATTTGAGTACATTTGATTGCAGATTAATCAGTTCCATTTCATGAAATTTCATAATTCAAAGATTTTATTTCAGAAAATGTCAGTTGCCTATTTTCAGAAAGCATATAATATTTAGAAAATATTACTGGTGTTTCATTGTATTTTATAATTTCAGCTTTAGGCCATTTTGATGTCTGTTGATCTAATCTGTAAAACCTAATCTGATTTAAACTATGCGAGCTGAAAGATTAAATTGTATTTTAAAAGTCGGAATAATTTAAATCACATTCTGAAAGACCAATGACAACTAAAAAACAATTTAGACTCTTACATTTCCTGAAATAAATCTCCCTGACATGAATACCTTTGTTCTGATAGATAATTTTCCTAAATATATAGAATATTTGTTAGGTGCGTTTCATAACTTCAAGAGCTTATTCTTTGTTTCACTTTAGACAAAAAAAATACTGATTTTCGAGGTTTATTGTGTTTAAATTAAAAAAATATGTTTATTCGAATATATCTGAATATGTTCAATGTAGGCATATGAAATACTGGCTAATTTATTTATCTAATTTAAATTTTCTGAAATGGTATAGAAATATGACAATCAGTGACGGAGATACTGAAGTATATTGTCATTAGGAATCTTTGAATTTCGACTCAACTGGTAGTTTGGATTTTTTATTCAATTGTGTGTCAGACCTATTTTAAATTCAATAAACGAAATTCGTATTGGCGAATAAAATGGAACCACTGAGAAATTAAAAATAAAATTAGAAACTAAGGGCAGCTATTCAACTTTCAAAGTACACTGCGGTATAACAATTACTGTTTTTTTCCTAACAGTGCCTTCCACTATCTCCGTTATTACAGTCAGTACAATATTTGATGGGACAGAATTCAAAGAAATGAATAAGCCAATAGAGTTCTGTTATCGGAACTACTATAACAATTTAATTTAACACCTCCACTGATTTGTTTTAATAAGAAATTACACTGAACAGGACGATACACTTACGAAGAAACACGCCTTCGTAACTACAGAATACAGTATGCATTGCAAGAGGCTACGGTGAATCGCACGCCGCCAATGGCTTTCTGCTTCGGGTGTCGAATGCGATTAATTCCAGGAGAGGGACTCAGGGGTCTTCTTGGAATTCTATCTCGACAAATATCGTACGGACTGTCGTTAACAGAATTATGGACCGATCCAGTCAAGAATTAGACATCTTTTTTTAGTGGCTAAAAATTATTTCTTGACATAGAAAACATCCTGCATTTTGCAACAAATCAATTCGCTTCTCTCGGCATAAGTGCATTAATCGAAATAGGTCGACAACGCTTACGTTGTTCCTGGAATGATCTTCGAATCGTTTTTCTTTTATGTGCTTTATTTGCGTCTCTCTTTAGATTCCAGCCATAGTCTACTACCATATTCTTCCTCCAAACACCTTGATATCTTTGTTCAAATTCATTCAGGTCCTGGTGCATTCTTTCTCCTTATTCTTCACTAGAAGCTTCCAGATTTTCCCAAGAAAATGAAGTTTCAAACAAAATTACCGACAGAAAGGCAGGTAGAAAGGTAGGACGTCAGGGAGACGGACAGAAGAGAAAATATAGGCGGGCGATAAATACAGACTAACACGCAAACAAACAGGTGTACAGGTAAAAAGGCAGACAGATAAACAGACAAAAGTAGGCAGGTGAACATTCGTAAAAAATATTTCCAATTTTTTTCACCTCCTATTCTTAGTTTAACCTTCAAACGACCTTGAACAAGAGGCGATAGAGGTCAACCGACATCGTATTCAGACTCAGTGACACAAAGAACCTATGTGCGAAATTTTTTCAGATTTTTTTCAACCACCTTTTCTTAGTTTGACGTTTAAATGACCTTGAAACAGACGTGATGGAGCTTAATCGATCTCAGCATCAGATACAGCGACCCCAAAAATTGCTGGGTATCTAGGTAGAGTCCGGTGATTTTTTTCAAACTAAATGTTGACCTGTGTTATTAATCAAACATTCGTAGAACCATGCGCAAATAAATTAATGTTTGCTAACATTCGAATTTGTTCCCTGATATTTTAATAATCAGTCGCTTGCGCTTGACGTTTCTTCTAGTTGTAACAATCTCTTAAGAAACAATTAACAGGAAGAATTATTACTATCTGTATCGAATTTTGCGTACGCTGAACGATAGTTCATGTACTTATAGGAGAAATGGAGACAATTTTGAATAATAATGCATCAAGTGTCAAATTCGTCTTCTCAATCAACACTTGTACTGAAGATAAAAACATTTACACTCTTAATATTAAAATTGCTTTATATTTTATATAAAAAATCTTTTTTTTACTGACGTCTCGCGTTTTTGTGACGTAAAATGAAATTTTTAAAGTTTCTAAACACATGTATTTTTCATGATTATGCACATCTTTTCTTTATCTTGTTTTAAACAAGAACACAATTATTGATTACTGGAAAAGACAAAAAGATCTTAATTTATTTAAAAAATATTCATTTTTATAGTGTTTTATTTGGATGCATACAAACAGCTGTTAAATTCCACTTTAAGTACATATTAATTTTTTAATCTTATATTAAGTATATTAACTAAAAACAGACAAGAGCAAATATCATCTTCAATATATCATATAAAGCGAGTTTAGCATTTTCTCTTATATAATTGGGGAATGAAATATATTTGAAAAAAAATTCATTTCAAAATTACGATTTATTGCCACTAATTCGCATTATGATATTTGATTTGCTCACGTAATCATTTGGGAGAAGTTCCTTTTATAAATTTATCTTTTTCTTCCGCGGACGTTAATTAATTACCCAACTTTATTACCGCACAAAGGCCTAAAGACCTATAAATAACGAAAATAATACATTATACAGAACAGAACGCATTACGGCGAAACTTCCACAAGCGGGAAAGAACACAAAAGGGCTGAAAGAAACATGTCCTTATGTCGTGCCAACAAATATCATTTATAACACGAATTGGGACTGAAATAGCAAACAAGAATATCAATAATAATATTGGCAACAAAGCGGCTTTATATCTCAGAACAAGTTATGATTAATGGCACGACATAACCTCACAACAAACGGCTAATGTTTCCGGTAACTCAGGAAGTTTCCTAAATGGCCAGCGAGCGATCGCAGCGCCACCCTGTTCCGGTGGATATTAGCGGTATTACGAAAGGGCGGGCCCTAGGGCCATTTGTCTGGCCGGCTGGATGTGTATTCTTTTTGTGTAAAAATGACCCCAGATCCGATATTCGGATAAGAATTGTTGTGGACTTATGAATCGGTAAATGGACTTTTGCATTGTTCGCGATGATTCTCCACGCTGTTGACTGCAATAAAAAATGATAGCGTTTTATTTCACAAATTAGGTCTTTAATCTTGTTCAAGAAAGTAAGCAACTGGGATATTTCCTTACATATTGTATCACACCTAAAGATGTAATCTTTCTTGATACATTTATTTACATCAGAAATTGAAAAAAATAATTTAGTTGATATTGACTAATAATTTTTGCCTTCTATCTAGAAAAAAAAGTTGGGTAAGAAGCAAGTTTTAGGAAATTTTCTTGTGATCTCAAAGGAATATATAAAATATGTCTATTTTTAATGGAACACGCCGTATATTTATCACTTTTTGTAATCCTCTCATTTTTATGACTACTTGATTTTATGAATTACATTACATAGGCATATGTCGTTATATGTCGTTGTTTGCTCTGAATTTTACATAATATTTTGTTTTTTTATGTTGCAGGTATATTTTTACATTTCAAATGGATATCCATATATTTAGCCTTCATAAAACATTCTTTTCGGTTATCCACTGGATATTGGATATAAATAAATCCATAAGACATCCTCTTTTGTAGTTTTGTTTTGACGGACATCCTTATTAGCTATATAATTTCATTAACAGAGTATTATTCCCATTATGGACATTCATAAGATATTTTTCTCTCAAATGGATATACAGAAATTTAACCATAAAACCATAAAACATCCCATTTTATTATACAAAAATAACAAATCAATAGGGCAAAAACATTTTAATTTATATCTTCCAAACGTGTCATTTGTGTGTTTATATAATTCTTTGAAATCGCAAAGCTTTAGGGTTTACCATTTTTTAGATTGGAAGGTATAAGAGATAAGGGTATGTTGTTATGTGAATAATATACTTATTCTAAATTATGGCGAAGGTGCTGCTTTAAAAATAACAAAATCACAACATTGTTTATTTGTTTGTTCCATTCCAACAGGATTTAACATCCTTTCACTTTTTTAACAAAGCCTTCATCAGCATATAAGTTTTTTTAAATTGGTAAGGAAGTAAATTTTAAAGTGTACTACAAGAAATATGCAACATGTGGAAACAATTTTTGAGATAATTAAAAGAAACATATTGGCAACTGTTTCTACATCTTTGACTACTCAAAATTTGATTTTAACATGTCATTCAGCTGAAAATTGAAAAAATAATATATGTAAGGATATGATAGAATATCAATAACGTTATTTAGAAAAAGTGTTCAGAATTATACATATAAAAGGCTTCAAGTAAATTATTTTAAAATTAGAAATTGTTCTTTATAAATATGCATAATTTTGGCAAAATCAATAAAAACAAAACATCTTAATTTTTTAAGTTTTATTAAATTAGAACAACTTTTGTAAGAGAAAAAATGTTGGCATTAGAAAGACAGCTGTTACAAGAGTTGAAATATATTGCTACTTCAGGCTATGACGATATTTGTCCATATTTAATGTTATATTTGCATTTATTTTACACTTAATCTAATCATTTAATTACCCAAAAATAAAGAAATTAACAACGGCGCATCCGCCATATTTTCGGAATAAGAAAAGACATTTCACTTTCCGTTTCTAACTTAAGCGAACGGAAAGAAAAAAGTCTCTAGATCAAATAAATTTTCAGATAAATCCTTTTTAAATATAAACAAAGAAAAAAAGAATATAATTCTAAATGCTTACTCTGTGTGTGCTTTAGTAAAGGAAAAGTATCCGCAATAATTGCAAATTTGCTCGTGAAACCTATATGTATCAGGAAATTTGATGACAATGTTATATTGTACAATTTTATATAAAATAATTTCATTAGTCCCTACTACTTCCGAAATTCTTACGGGACATAACACGAAATCATTCCGTGGCTGTGCCAATTTGATCTTGTACGTCTTGTATTTGGCATAAATAGAATTGCGTAGTTATGTCGAAATTGAATAATTTTATCGATTTTCTCACAGCCTCATTTTCAAAGAAGAAGGGACCAATTATCCTATCAGCGTAAAATCCACATTACAATGTCACTCTTTGGATATGCAGTGGTCTTGAATGACCCAAGGATTACCTGCCCCAAATGCGACAGTTTTGTTTGTTCACAAACCCATTAAGATGGAAATACGCCTCGTCGCTAAATATCATTTTCTTAGCAAAATCTCCGTCCACATGTTAATTCTCCAACATCCAATCAACGAACATCTGGCGCATTAAATGGTTGTTTGGTTTCAGTTACTGGGTTAGCTGAATCTTGAACGGATGCAACCTGTTTATTTCAATTTGACAACTAATTTTTTCACAATTTCATTCAGGGCGTTCCTTCTACCGAAAATTCCACGTAATTTGCGCACAGTCTCAACTACACGCTCTCCGTATTTGTAATGAACTTTCACAATCTTCACTTGCTCATTCGAAGATAAAACGCACTATATTGTCTAACTCAATGTGTTTACTACACAATGCTGCCAAATCTTCGAAACGAAAACGGCGCACAATTCAAATCCTGCGTTACTTTTTGGACACCTTTTATAAATGTAAAAATTATTCTTAGAATTCCTTAACCAAATTCTATATCTGCAATTTAATAATATATTTTACTTCTCGTTAGTGCTTTCTATTTGGCATTTGTAATACTTACTCTTTGACATAATTTTATGTATTATGAATTCCAGTAAAATCCCATAAAAGATATATTTCCGTCTGCCCATATTGGCGGATATAAGGATCTAAAAATAATACAACACAAAGGCCTCTTCTTCGCACTCAAGTGTTGGAATTCTCCTCGTCATAACGACGATAGTATAAATTAAATATTGAAATAGTACAATATCAAAATTTCATTATTAATCCATTGTTAACAAATAATGCGCCTCAAGAATCAAATATCGACCGGGGAGACTATGCTTTGCCATCGGTAACCGTATCGAATTCGACGGAATGCCTAAAAAAGCAAAAGCAATTTTAGATTCAATCAATCACAAATACAACGTGTATTGACAAAGAACGTTCCTGATTAGACGGACATACACTAAGCAGGACCGGGGCTGTGGAGGGGCCTTTGTTAACCTACAGATTCGGATTTTAATCAAGAGGGTACCTCTTCTCTCCGATATGTGGAATTAAACGTCATTCAGATGATATTGTGCCCTCACAAACAGACCTGCAGCGTGCATATGTAGTTGGGTTTTACAGTTTTTTTCGAAGTCGCACACAGTGAGCAAAACAAACTGAAATACGTGTATGCTAATGTTAATAAGATGTACTTCGGAAAACGTCATTCTATTTCAGAATAGTAAGTTTTAAATAACAACATGTAAACTGCATATTTCAGTTAATCATTTGTATTTCATTGCAGAATATCATTTTATTTTTCAGAATATGTCTTACCTATACAGGGTGTTAATGAACTTATGTCAAAAATTAAAAGAGGTGAAAACGGAGCAAAAACTGATGTCACAAACTTGTATCGGAAGTTTAAGGTCATAGAGAAAAAAGCTAATTAAGACTGTGTTTAAAACTTTTAAAACTGCTGAAATACATGTATTTTATCGCGACTAGTACTTACAAAAAATTCTGTAACACTTTTTTGGGTTTCTTATAAAGCCGGACATCAATTTGTAATACATTGTTGTAGTGATTGCTGTGCTGTTTTTCGAGAGTACATTTAATAGCCATATTTCCAAGTTTTCTTTTGAAAATGGCGCATTTATTTAGCAATCGCGAATATTATATGCTCATAATTTACGGCGAAACAAACGAAACTGCCCACAGAGCTTGTCAAGAGTACCGTGCCAGATATCCTGAATAACGTGCCCCCGCACCGCAAACATTTGTTGCTGTAACACAGAGTTTGGACACCGGTGAAGTACAACCGCGTCGAGGTCGCGACGGTGGCCCAGGGCGACCATTAAGAATATTAAATGTCGAGGAGATGATTTTAGACCTCATCGAAGATGATCTGCATCGTAGCACCAGAAATATCGCAGAGCAAATAAATATTACATTACGAGAAGCTCAGTTGTACTCATTTCATATTCAACGTGTTCAAGCGCTTACTCCTGAGGCTTTTCCACTGTATCGAGGTTTTTGTGAATGGTTGCTTCAAGAACATGCAAGTGATCCTTAATTTACATTGCAAATACTTGTTACAGATGAAGCATGTTTCAGTCAAAATGGTGTACGTAACATCCACAACACTCACCACTGGACTATCGAAAATTCACACGAAATACGTCCTGGTGCCTTTCAGTTTTCAGTGGGTCGGTGCCGGTATCGTTAATGACACGTTAATAGGACCATTTGAATTGCCTAGACGCTTAGACGGTGCTTCATATTAAGATTTCTTGCAAAATCGGTTGCCAGAGTTATTGGAAGGTGTGCCATTAAATGTTCGGCAAAATATGTGATTACTGCATGACGGAGCTTCCGTTCACTTTTTTCAGAGAGTGTGCGATTTTCTAAACGTTACTTTTCCCGATCGCTGGATAGGCTGCGGTAGCCTAGTTAGATGGCCCTTCCGGTACCCTTTAGACTTCTTTTTGTGGGGATATGTGAAAAGTGTTGTGTATTCCACGGAAGTTCGTGACATTGACCAACTGCGACATCGCATTGCCGAAGCTTGTAATATGAACGCGAGCGAGCGAATTGGATACGTCGTGCTGAAGCTTGTGTGCACGCAAATGGTGGGTACATCGAACACCTTCTATGAAAATCAGCAGTTCTCAAAAGATGGCTCCTAGCAATGTTGTGAAAGCTGTAGAGAATATAATTATTTACAATATTGATGACCCGCAACCTCGCCCTTTTCGAGATATTCAAGGTCAAAATTTCAAAAAAAAGGTTTTTCGCGAATATCTCGCGCCCAGTGCACTGTACAGCGATAAAGTTAACATAAAAGTTGTAGAGAATTCCATTATCCACAATTTTTTTTCCAACACCTCGCCCTTTTTGAGATATTCAAGGTCAAATTTCCAAAGATAATGCGATTTCAAACATAATTTTTGGAAACTGTATATTTACCAAACTTGCAATTAAATATATTATGCGATATTTGCAAAAAATTTTGACCCTGAATATCTTAGGTAGTCATGTAGTGGATTTTGTGATTTTTACGGATTTGGGTTTGGGACACCTCAAAGAACGTCTGTACAAAAATTCAGCTTGGATGGAATTTTGTTGCGATCAAATGCTAATTTCCCTGGGCTATATGGTAAACTGTTGATATTGGCTGTTCACTGGTTATTGAATGTGTAATTCAATGCTGAACTTAGCATGTAGCTTCCAGAGTAGTTAACGATATAGAAACATATCGTTAGTTAAAATATCAACATATCGTTAGTTAAAATACCAAATGTGTTTCAGAATTTATCAAATGTATTTCAGAAAAAGAAAATAAAAATGATTTTTTTTCTTCTCAATATTGATAATAAATAATAAAATGTGTAATAATACAATATAATGCAATAAATAATATAACCCCATTGTTGATAACTAAAACACTAAAAAGTAATCAATACCTGAATTATGTACACTGAAATACCAATGTATTGAATTGATCAATTAGTGTCGAAAATACCACTATTCAGACTAGTCGGATGGTTTGGTCACAACTTTGCAGGTATTGCACACTATATTTTTCCTGCTCCAGCAAAATTATAAAATTTTATTTTTTGTTTTAGTTATTTTATTTTAGGATCAGCATAATCTGTCATTATTGGCCTATGAAGATATATACTTTTCATACGCTGTTTGCAGTAAACTAGTTTAAAAACTTTATATTGTTAAATCAATAATTCTTTTAATTTTTTAAAAATGGCATTTTATTAAAATTGTATTTTTACCAAAAAAATTGCTATACTTCTTTGTAAAATATGTAGATATTAACTGATAACCTAAATTGTTTCCCTAACAAATTTTTCGTTAGAAACACTAATCGGAATTAAATGCGTTTATCTAATTTATTTAACTGACAGATATTAAGAGATATTCAAATTTTTGTTATTTGAATTTCATTATTCTATACCTCATTTATACCTATCTGAACCTTTTATTCTTAAAATGAGTCCTCTATCGACTGTTAAACCTTTAAAATATAACTCAAGTTGTATGTTTATGTGCGGGGAATATTATTTATATTTAGAACTGAACCCTCGCACTACGCATTTTTATTGAATTTAGATATTCTTTGTTTTGTTCTTTTTTTATTGGGTTGGAGAGTTCTGTACGGACAACTGTGTATTTGTAACTTATTATATACAATATGCATACAAAAATTATATTAGACTGCATGAGTAAGCTGGCTAAACATGTTAAACTTATTGGACATCCGAGCATTATCTTGAAATTTACGTTATTTAAATTTAAATAAAAAATTATTCCAAAAAATGTATCCTAGATTCAAAATAATACTTCTCCCATGCATAACTATTGTATTTATAAATTGTTTGATCCACCGTATAGCAATCGACGCGAAATTGACTTTCCAGCTTTAATAATTTTCGGTTGATTGACATGTCTGTGCAACGTTTCTTTTCATTCTTGTTTTAATTCTTTGTAAGAATGTGTTTTAACAGTTCCATCAAAACGCTACTTGTAAACTGTTTGTTCCCTTTGTCAGCCCTCTAAATAAATTGGAAATTCTCCAGCGCCGGCAAACTCTTCAGCCAGAGGCCCTACCTCCATGCCAGTCTAATAATGAATTCAATTAATTCCTTTGTGGGAAAATTTTAGATAACTGACAGTTTTAATTCCCCAACGAATCGAAAGCGCACTATAATTACTTCAAATAGTGCCCGTGTTTGCTGAAATGTAAATATGAATTATAGATTGAGAATAGAAAGGAAAAGGAAATAATCTCGTGGAAGTAGAACAACGACACACACACAGAATTAATTTTAAGTTGATATTTTGTACATTATAATGAACATCGACATGCGTTGGTTAATAGTTTACACANAAAATATAACTCAAGTTGTCTGTTTATGTGCGAGTAATATTATTTATATTTAGAACTGAACCCTCGCACTACGCATTTTTATTGAATTTAGATATTCTTTGTTTTGTTCTTTTTTTATTGGGTTGGAGAGTTCTGTACGGACAACTGTGTATTTGTAACTTATTATATACAATATGCATACAAAAATTATATTAGACTGCATGAGTAAGCTGGCTAAACATGTTAAACTTATTGGACATCCGAGCATTATCTTGAAATTTACGTTATTTAAATTTAAATAAAAAATTATTCCTGTGGTATGTGTGCTTTATGTTAATTTTTAATCTTTTTACTAGATTCTTTTCTCTTAAAAAGGAATTTGCATTTCGAATTTTCAATAACAAAATAGCTAAATATTAATTAATACGAAAATTAAGCCATTTTTGTGAAATTTCCCAATAGTTAAATAAGCAGCTCTATAAAATAGAAAAAAACTTTTCTTCGGAAAAATTACGAACGAGAAATGAATGAATATTACCGAAATATTTCCAATACATTTAATTTTACCAAAAGAAAAAATGGAAAACGCATTATCTTACATATCTTTGTGTAATTTATTTTTAATCAATATCCTGCTTTGTTAAGAAATAAGTTTGTGCAATAAAAGACAATTTTTGCTTTATTTCACTCAATATTCTATAACTATACTGAAACTTACCGGTATGCAAAACATATTTTGATATACACGAAGTACATGTATAGTATCAATAATTAGTTTATTTACGTATATAAAATAAATATGATATTACCTATCTGGAACTGGAAAAACTTCCTCATTAAAATAAATGTATCCTAGATTCAAAATAATACTTCTCCCATGCATAACTATTGTATTTATAAATTGTTTGATCCACCGTATAGCAATCGACGCGAAATTGACTTTCCAGCTTTAATAATTTTCGGTTGATTGACATGTCTGTGCAACGTTTCTTTTCATTCTTGTTTTAATTCTTTGTAAGAATGTGTTTTAACAGTTCCATCAAAACGCTACTTGTAAACTGTTTGTTCCCTTTGTCAGCCCTCTAAATAAATTGGAAATTCTCCAGCGCCGGCAAACTCTTCAGCCAGAGGCCCTACCTCCATGCCAGTCTAATAATGAATTCAATTAATTCCTTTGTGTGAAAATTTTAGATAACTGACAGTTTTAATTCCCCAACGAATCGAAAGCGCACTATAATTACTTCAAATAGTGCCCGTGTGTGCTGAAATGTAAATATGAATTATAGATTGAGAATAGAAAGGAAAAGGAAATAATCTCGTGGAAGTAGAACAACGACACACACACAGAATTAATTTTAAGTTGATATTTTGTACATTATAATGAACATCGACATGCGTTGGTTAATAGTTTACACACTTTTTTACAATCTTTAATTCAGTTTTATAAATGTCATATCCTGATAGTTTTGATGGATTATCGATATACAGGTTGTCTCACAGTGACGGCCCATTAGAATTATTTCAGAGACTACTTCGATTTGAATTTTGAAAATTTGGGATACCAGGTTTTCGGGCATGCCCTTCTAAACTAAAATAATGGAGTCCACGTACCACTTTCGGTTATACCGGAAGTCGCCATCAACTTGCTTATTTTAAATGGAACACCCTATATATTATTGCAATTTTGGAGTCTACGTGTTATTTTAGGTGGATTTTTATGAAGTTTCCCTATTCTTAAAATTAACCGTTTTCAAGATATTAAATTTTTTTCAAAAAAAAAATGGAGAGAACAGTGACTAGCTTCAAACCATGTGTATTTTATAGTAAAAAAGATAAAACAACAATATTTATAGTTTCAAAGTGGCTTAATTGCATACAGGGTGATAGAAATTTAATGCCGAGTTTAGTTAACTTCAAACCTTCATAAATCAGTTTTTTTAAATAGAACACCCTGCATGTTTTTCTATATTCTGATATACAATTTTATTCTCTTTTGAACGGTATTGGAGTTCCCTATACCTATCTCTTCTAGTTTTTAAGTTATCTACTATTTTTTTTGTAATCACCTAAAATCATGTAATTTCTTGAGAGGATAGCTGTGGAATTTTTAGCAAAACTTCAAAACAAACAACTAAACTGTCAATTTGTTGTTGGTCTCTTGCAGTAACAGTTTAATTTAGTGTGTATAAGAAATGGAAAACAATACATATTCAAATGTTGATATTTTAAATTTATTATTCATTTACGGACGTTGCATTGGGATTATAAGCAGAACATGTGCAGTTTTTAATGAGACATATCCAAATTTGCCACCAATATGGTCGAATTTGTGCAGAAAGGATTTTACCAAAACCGGTAACTTCAAATGAAGATAATGTAATAAATGTGCTAGCCTATTTTAATGTTCATCCAGAATCCTCAAATCGTGCCCCAGAGTATGATTTAGGCATTTCACGAGCATGCATTCATACAAATATAAGCTACTTTCTGCTCTTCATCCGGTTGTCGCCGTGCAACGTGTACAATTTTGTGAAACAATATTAGTGCGACACCAAGAAGATCCACAATTTTTGCAACATATATGGACAGACGAGTCAAAATTAACAGGAGAAGGTATTTTGAATAGACATAATACTCATTTGTGGCCATCTGAAAATCCTCATGTGATCCGGGAAAGAAACTTTCAAAATAAATTTAGCGTAAATGTTTTTCGTCTAGTTTAAAATAACCAAATTTCTTACCATATCTACGAAGAAAATTTTTAATGGCGACAGATATCTCAATATTTTGCAAACGGTTGTGGCAGATTTTCTAGATGATATACCTTTAGACCAACTAAGGAAGTGTTGGTATCAATTAGACGAGGCTCCACCTCACTGTCGCAATCAAATCGATCAACAGCTGACTAAAATGTTTGAAGATAGATGGATGAGACGCCCAGGACCGTGGAATTGGCCAGTGAGGTCTCCCGACCTCACTCCATTAGATTTTTATGTTTGGGGAGTAATAAAGCAAAAGTTCATTCTACACCCGTTGCTTCAAAAGAGGATTTGATTGCTCGAATACGAAGAGCGTTCCATGAATTACCTGCAGCTGCAATAGCAAAAGCGGTGACTGATGGTGTTACCTCTAGAGTCCACAATTGCTTAGCTGTTAATGGGAGTCATATTGAACACTCATTACTTTTTTAAGTCATTTTTTTCTATCTTAGTGTATTATTATTATCAACATACATAATTAAAATTGTGTAGTACTATGTATGATGTTGATTTTAAATTGGGATATATCTCATTAAAAACTGTATATGTTCAGCTTAGAATCCCATTGCAACGTCTGTGATTAAATAATAATAAATATCTGTTGACAGTTTAGTTGTTTGTTTTGGTTTTGCTAAAAATTCCACAGCTATCCTCACAAGAAATTACATGATTTTAAGTGATTACACAAAAAATAGTATATAACGTAAAAACTAGAAGAGATGGGTATAGGGAACCCTGATACCGTTCGAATGAGAATAAAATTGTGTATCAGAATATATAAAAACATACATGTTCCATTTGAAAAAACCGACTTATGAAGGTTTGAAGTTAACTAAACTTAAATTTCTAGCACCGTGTATGGAATTAAGCCACATTGAAAGTATGGATGCGAAGTTTAGGGGTCTAGCTATCCCCCCTCCCTATAAATATTGTTGCTTTATCTTTCTTACTATAAAATACACAATAAATATCTCGAAAACGGTTAATATTTAGGAATGGGGAAACTTCATAAAAGTCCACCTAAAGTAACACGTAGAATCCAAAATTGCAATAATATATAGGGTGTTCCATTTAAAATAAGCAAGTTGATGACGACTTCCGGTATACCCGAAAGTGGTACGTGTACGCCATTATTTTAGTTGAGAAGGGCATGCCCGAAAACCCGGTATCCCAAATTTTCAAAATTCAAATCGAAGTAGTCTCTGAAATAATTCTAATGGGCCGGCACCGTGAGACACCCTGTATTTTTAAGTTACTGAAGACAGGGTGTTTTCTAAGTACATACAGAAAATTTAGGGACTACTTAATAGCGACTTTTAAGAACAACTGACTTTAAAACCAACTTTCAAGTTGAAGAGTTCTGATTATTTATTTTTATTTGGGAAATCCTGCTCGAAATCGACAGCTTTGGGGCTCTATGTTGGTTTGACAAAATTACGAAATTTTGGCTATACAATACACCCCTGGATTTTTTGATTCTTATTATAATAAATATATTTTTGTGTAACTGATATAAATAAAGCGTGAATTAATTTAGACCAGTTTTGACTACAAACAATATTAGTTAATTAGGTAAATTATTAACATTTCAGACCACATATCTTTTATTCGATGTAAAATATCAAATAACTACTTGTATCAAAAGAAAACTGGAATTGTTTTAAATTGTTTTGTACTTACAGTGTCATTTAAAGCAGACACTTTACTCTAGCAGCCTAGAAAGAAGCAAACAAACGCATAGTAAATGCAATCCGAGAGATTGTAACCCGAGGGCTGTTTATTTTCATTGGTAATAAAAGCGAAACCACTTTAAAGTACTTGGAACTGATTACTTACATTAATGAAAGAATTTTTAAACCCCGACACATTAAAATATATTTTCTTTTCACACAATGGAGGATTCTCAGCATTTCAATCAACACATTTCCCTAGCGCTAGTTTATTTGGTTTGTATGAAGTCTTATTGCGCTACAGTGGCGTGCGGACTTACGGAGATTATTATTGCAGCTATTAAATTTGTATGTCCATAAGCATAAAAAATACACTGGCGTAGTGGTAGGTGAATTATTTGAAAAGAAGAAACAAATTATACTCCAAAAATAAAAAATTAAGATACATAATATAGATTATGAAATATGCGTAATAATGAAAAATACAGGTAAGACATGCTTACATTTAAACACAACTTTCAAAAATTAAACTGAATTTAAGAATAAAAACCAAATTTTTTATAAAAGAGCTTGACGAAGAATCAGAATCATTCAGTTTGAATTACAAATGAGGCTGAAATTTTGGCCCATTTTTCCTGGTATATTTTTTCACATATTTAAGTACAATACTTTACTTACTTACTTACTTACTTACTTACTTTTTATTGACCACTATATATACAAAAAAGTACATTTGAAGTCACAATAATAATATTGTAATAATATTAATATTTAAAATGTCAATACCTACTTTTGCTAAAAAAACATTCTTATTTTATTGTTACCTAGAAAAAAAAAATGTAATCATAATTCATTTTATTCACCTAAATATACAAAACAATTTAAAACAATTACAGGTAGTTTTTTATATAAAATTGGATGGAGTAGAATTTTACCTAGACCCCCCTAGTTGTAATCGCCTCCGAATGATTGCATTTCACAGTTGTATAATACTTTTATAAATTTCTATTTCTGTTATAGTACTTTAGGCGTTTTGACTACAAAAAACATTTTCAAGAGTACCAACATGAATATTCTGTATCTTGTCAACAAAACATTTTCATTATATTTACATATTTTTTAATATTTAACGAGAGACGTATATATGAGATACCTAAGTTTGAAATCAATTCAATTTTATCGTTTGCCCTGACGAACGCCTTTGTACTAACAGGATGGTCCTGCCTCCATTAGTTCAGCACAATGGGGCTTTCATCAGGATTAGCGAGACTCTCTCGAGACGAACCTTCAGCTGTTTGTTTACCACTTTCTTCACTCCTATTAACAGAATATGTGCAAATTAAATAGCTCCCTTTGAGCCCCTCTGTGTAACTAGAACTCCTGAAGATTTGTTTAACTAGTTTTTGGGCGAAAACAAATTACGTACAAGCAAAAAGATATGAGTGATTAGATCCTAGGTACAGAACAGTAAAAACTCGGTGTTATAATTCCCACTGAAATAATATGAGTGGTTCGTACATATTCACAGCAATGAGTCAAGTGTAATAAAAGTAAAGCAACTTATTTTGATCGTCAATTATTGCAGGATCCACTGGTAAAGGAGTCACTTGATGCATGTCATTTACATACTGCAAGACGACCAAGGAATTCATTATAGCCTCATATAACCTTTTTTAAAAAGATATGGACTGTACAGCTTCCCTGGAACGTTGTTTTAGCTAGCAACAAGTAAAAGTTCATGTCTGTTAAATCTGGACACCGTGAGGGCCATTCCAACGAATTTATCCTATAATCTAGTCCTTATACTTACGGAACAATGCCCTGCATAACCATCTTGCTGGGAAAGTATTTCCGTGGACCGGTGGTAAATTTTTCCAATTCATTAGTGAAACATTTGAAGCATGTTCAGGTAATTGTTTCAGTTGTACGTAGATGGTATTCCAAAATGAAGGTTCGAGGCACTTTAATACCGCAAATGTTGCCAAGCAAAAATGCCATTTGTCAAAGAAGTAGATTCGTCCGAAAATATAATCTGTTGATAAAAATTTCATTTCATATCTCCGATCCACAGACAAAAATTGAGATGTTTCGTTTCGTCGCCTGACCCTAAAGTGTGGTTTAAAATTGGTTTGTATGGTAGATTTTTTTTTTACTGCATCTAATTCATTCACCGACTGTAGAACTAGCAGAGTAGTGGCATCTTCATGGTCGTTTGTTGCCCCGGTGTTTTCAACAGCTACACAGCAAATAAGAATAAAATGTCACAATTTACTATTTGAAGTAAAGTGAGGTAATACCAAGGGCTAAATAACTAATATTTTAAGTCACAAGCAAAATTTTCTAAAAAATACATTTCTTTCCCATAACGGAGAAAAAGGAGCTTTTCCTCATATCAATTATATCCGTCGACACATCTTTTAATGAACAAAGTGCACCAATTTTGCCATAACATCAAATATCATATCCGTTGAATCGTTTATGCACAAATCATATTGTATTGTAGTGTTGAAAGGTAGCGAAGGTAGCGATAAAGTTTGTTTTGATGTCCATAAAATGCATTTCAACTTCAGTTAAAATATAAAAAAAATAATGGAAAAGTGGCACTGCATTGTTGTTATTTTACATTTTATCTTCGCCAACAATACAGCTTATTCAACTCCACCCTCACATACAAGGGTTAAATCTTCGATTAAAGTAGAGAAGGCGTCAAATATCGACGAGCGGCGCCCCTTCCTCCGAAGCCATTGTTGTCATTGAGGGGGCCTTCATAAGCTCAAATTTCTATTCAAACGTTATTTTGCATGTGTTTTGTTTTCTTCTCGCACCACCCTCCGCACAAATCTGTTCTTTAATTTAAATAGAGAGCTGGTGATAGATTTGTTTTCTCGAGCAGTTCGACACCAACAGACGTTCGATTGTTTGTTATATTGAAATAAGGAACTTAAACTAAACTCTGATTAATTTATTTCATTTTTCATACCTAATTAATTAATTAACTTTGGAAGCTACTCAAATATCATCATGCTCTGCATCGTTTTAACTATGAACGAATGCATTATTGTATAGTTAAACTATTTAACTTTTATTTTTTCTTGATTAAGGACTTAGGAAATCTGAACTAGTTCAGTGTGGCACAGTTTTATCCTTTCAACTCTTATTTGGGTATTTTGCATATTGCAAAAAATTAATTATGTTGTGATTTAGAAACCTTTCGATCTGTAAATTGGAATATGTAAACAAAAAGATTACATAAAAAAGAGAGTTTTGAGAAATAGAAAATTTGCCAACATCATAGGGGAAACTATCGTAGAATTCAAAAGAGTAGAACCAAAATGTTAGAGATAATATTATACCGCAACACTATTATGTATGAAAACTGACCCTAATATGGGTTAAAACTGATTTTTTTCCTAAATTTTGTCCAAGTATATCATTTTCATAGTATTTTGAGGCGTTGAATACGATACCTTTGGCGAAATTTGCCTCTGACCTCGATATTTACATACTTGAAAATTAAAGAAGTAATTACTTCATAAGAAACATATTTGCCCCTTTTACCTCCAGCAACAAAAGAAAAAAATCCAAAATTATTGACCACCCTGTTTGATAAAGAAAGATATATATCCATTATCGCAATTTAAAACAAGCTACAGCTTTAGAATTAAAAGTTGAAAAAAGTCATAGAATTTTAAACTGTAGGCAGTTATTGAATAAAAATATATATTGGACTTAAATACAGAACGAAGAAAATTATGAAAAAATTATTGTGCAAATTGATGAACAATGTTGTTTTTGAAAAAACCATGGAAAATGTTAGAAAACATAAAGACGTAAAGTTAGTCCCTAGATGGTCATGTAGATATGATGCAAACCATTATATTTTAAAACCAAATTTTCATAATTATACAATTAAACAATACATTACATTATTATATTGCATTACATTACATTAACATAAAATTACATTTAATAAACCTATTTATGTAGGATATAGTAGGTCATGGGTTAATTTTACCAACGGCATCGTGTTCAGCGCCTCAAAGTACTACGAAAATGATATATTTGGGAAAAATTTAGAAAAAATAAATTTCACCCAAAAATTTCACTTTTCTCCGAAATGTCGTGAAATTATTAATTTCGTCTACAGGATCGTGTTTAGCGTATCGAATTCCTTCGAAAACGAAACAAAATTTAAACAGTCGAATACCTATATTTCAAAAAGTAAAACCATTTTTAGTTTTGAGAACAAAAACAAACTGTTTTTCGAAATATGAACTAACTGAAGCGTGTGAATTGGTGAAATGTATTTGTTAATTGTCCAAGTCTATCAGTGTGATATTTTTGGCAAGACAAACATAGTTGGGCCCATAATACTATTTTCTAAACTTTCTAACATTCTAGTTCATATGTAGTCTTAAAGTAAAGTATAATTCAACATAACTCTTGCTCATTTACTCTATATAAATTATAAAACTAAAGAGTCTAAAAAACACATGTTGATATTGCATAACATAATAAACAAGATAATATGTTTTATGTAGAATGTAAAGGTTAAAATATTTGATTTAATTATAACAACAGTGATAAAAGAAGAATCAAGTAAAACCAAATTAATGAATTCCAGTGAACTAGGCAATACACTGTAATCATTATTATTTTAATGTAAGAAGACGACATAAAAAACTTAATTAAGAAGAATTAGCATGGTATTCCATAACAACCGAGACTGTATACACAAAAGGGACTATGAAATAGATACCACATCAGCACAAGGTTTTATAGCATTGACTTTAAATTATGCTTACGATATACACCACTGGAGCACTTCGACTTTGTTCGTGGCGTAAATAGGCAGGAAAAAAAATGACGCCACTTACCACAGCAGAGCTTTTATTTGTGGTAGTTATCTATACCACTGCGTACAGTAATATGTTTAGTTGTGACAATAACTTCAAATCTCATTTACCAACCGTAATTAGCTCCATAATAGTATCAAGTAATTTAATGACTTACTGGAACTAAATTTTAAAATTGGTTAAAACACTTTACTAATCACAAATGATTATGATTTTAGGGTAAATATTTTTTTATTGCAATGTAGTTTAATTGAGGATTTCTCTCAGTGTATAATAAAAAAAATACATATATCCTGTGGGTAAATCAAATCCGCGTCATTGTCAGATTTAAAAAGTCATTGCATTTAAAAATCACAAAAGTTGAAAGCGACCAAAATCCATTACCAATATCTGCATTATTTTTCTGGCTCCTTCAGCGCCAACTTATATAATGAAAGCCGTTGTGACGTCGACAATGGCTCCGGCGAGACACTCGCACAAAGGGCCCGTCGCCGTGCGTTTGACAGATTTTAAAAAGAATGCGACTGCTGATAACGGTCTAAAACGTGGATGTGGGGGTGTTCGAATTTAAAGTACGTGTTCGCAAATTGTTAGATATTTATGTCAGATTCATATCTCTTAAACAAGGAAACGAGTGTGGGGACGGTCACAGAATCAGTCACTTATCTCTTTACCTTTAGGTACTTATATATATAATAAGCTCGTAGTATCAAGAGACAAAGTTTCAGCTTATCATATCAACTTTTTGACTTCATGTTTTGGAATAAAAATGTTTTATGAGCCTCTTTATACTAGTCCAATTAATTATTTCTACATATTATGTATAAGGTGTCTACAATCCTGGAAACTACATTTTAAGGATGACTGTACATAGGGAAAATGCGTAGTAAAAATTATTATATTGCAGTTCTCCATTTTGTGGAAAAAAACTGTAATGATTAGAGCTGTCGCAATTGGCCGCGCAACAAAGGCATCATCATCATAAAAGTGAACAATGATTATAAGATTTATGTCATCGTATCATTGTGAAACACGTTTGTTTTACGCATCGTTGCCATCGGTTCCACAATCCGGATTGATCCGTTATAGATCGCATCATTAGGTATGTTTCTACCATTGTTTCAACGAAACTTATTCGTGGCGGTGATAAAATATCTTAATCTGAAATAATCTACTTACAAGCTGATCCGACACGGCAATTTCCATTCTGGTTTGTATTTACTCCAGTAGGAATGAAATGTTTTATTATTTACTATATCAAATGGTAGGTTACATACAGTCAGTATGAAGATTAAATCAAACATAAATTGAGTCTCCTGGTTTTCGTCAGATTTTTATAAGTGTGTGGCGGTGCACTATTTAATACTTACAACTTTATGTTTATTGATATTTATTTTAAACGATTAAACATATACAAGTACTGAGTTAAATTATTGTTTATATTTTTTAGTAAAAGGAAGTATTGTTCGCTATTTAACTTTCCCTATGACCACATACACTTGAAATAACATGAGTTGAGTGCCGCTGTGTTGGACAAATTTACTACTGATAAAGCTGTGATGCTGACCTGAGTACATAATTTATTTATCCTTGCTTTTTTTATTAATTTTATAAAAATAAATAAAAAATCAAACATTTAAATGAAGGAGCAGCTTTTAGAACTCATTATTTTCCATTATTTTCATAAAATTATTTCTATTCCAAAAAATATATATCTGTTTTGTTTTCCACCTGAATAATTTTTTTATGTTAATAATTTTACAGCTGCTTACCGGTAAATTTGTTTTTTAAATCAGTGTAATATGAGCTGTTTGCTGTTTTTGAGCACTAACTACGCTCGACATAATTACACACAATTATGCATCAAAAGAAAAGAAAAGACAGCTAGGCAGCTCGCGTAGCTGACTGACGGCGCCAATGTAATGGCTAGCGGACCGATTGTGACAGCTCTCGTCAAGATGGCCATCATGTATAAAAAGTGTTTGCTTTCTAATAATTTTTCTTTTAAAAATAAGATTGTACATTACTTTGAGTGCTATATTTTTATATAAAAAAACAATTTTTCAAAATAGTGGCGAGCACTATTTAAAATGTTTAAGCAAATAAATGTCAACTATGATGATTTTAGTGAAAATTTTCCTTTTTTCCTCTAAGAAATAAAGCCACCATACAATAATAAATTTCCGTACTACATAAAGAAATATTTAAGATATTTCGATAGTTTTTCGACAGCTTGCCAATAATTTGCTTGATAAAAATAAACGTAAATAAATACGTAATTATTTCCTTCAATACAAATTAATGGTTTTCCAATTCACAAGTTTTTCCTAAAGGCCTAAGTGCCGGTGGAAGACAATTCCACCATCCTCCGACATACATACATACATACATACTCTTCAAAGTCGACTTCAACAGTCATGTCTTCTTCGATTTCTTCTTCTTCCTCTTCTTCTTCCTCTTCTTCTTGATGGATGTTCATAAATTGTTCAAATGAAGATAAACCAGCTGTTGTATTCAGTTGGACATTTGAGCAAGACTGGCTTTGGCAAATTAGTACACGTTGGAGAACACAGTAACCCTACTCTTTTACAACCACATTTAGGGCTACAACCTTTTTTGCAATTGCAAAAAATAGTGTTTAGGAGTTTTTCCGGAGCAGGTGGGAGTAAAGTTTGAATCGGTTCCAAAGTATTATTTGTTAATTTCCAACCCCAGTCTTCTGGGTTCAGTTGATTGCCTAGCCATGTCTTAATTTGATAGTATACTCGATACAAGTGTTGATTAGCAGAAGCCGATGTTGGAGGAAGACAAGATAGATGTACTTGTTTCTTGTTTCGTGTATTTTTTACAAAAGTTTTTAAAATAGAGTAGCCAGATGTTATTTAAGGCCATGCGGGTAGATTGACTAAGGGACTGAGTTTCTTTTGAGTGTATATTCTTAGAATAGTATAGTTTATACATATAAGAGACACAAATAGGCATTTTTACTTGTATTAAGTGCCTGACTATGTATATACGTGGCATATATGTGCATATCATGTAGAACGTGACTCCTTCAACTTTTGGAATCGCGATATGTCAGGAATGGTGATTCTTAGAAAAAAAGTATAAGCACCATTTTTGTAGATAATTTTAAGGTCTATAATTTTTGTCAGGACTACTTTTTTGATAAAACTTACCGTTTTCAAAAAAAATCCAAAAAAACTCAAATTTTGACCTTTGACCCCGAATAACTTTTTTAGTACACATGGGATCGATGGGGACTTTTGACACTTTATTTCTAATGATGTACCCAAGGTCTCCACCAAAATTTAGCTCTGTCGGAATTTTCATTACTTGACCACTATTTTTATTAATTTAACCGGACTAATAGTACACAAGGGCCAGATTCGGTTTGTACAATTTCAACTATGACAATTTGTTGCGGGTTGTCTAAATATGTGACGTCACTGACGTCACACTAAAAGAGTCTATTAATAAAAGAAACATTACAACTGTTACATCTTTCAACCGAAATAGCAATTTTCTTTGTTACGTACCTTGACAAGTTACCTCTCTTTCCACTTTCTGTTAATATTCGTCTCATCATCATTGTGTTTGTTTGGTTCGTTTATTGTCATATTTATATAAATTGTTAAGTCTCTTTTAACGAACAGTTCGAAATAAATAAAAACAAGTTTGTATTCGTTCATACATTTTCCTTTTCCCTAAAATATTTTGAGTTCCATTAATAAAAAGTGAATTAGATAAAGCGGCAAGGGCTCATTATAAGAAGTACCTACGCTGTCGAGAATTAGGACACCGGAGCGTACATTTTTACAACGGGCACTAAATTCATTACAGACCCCCATTATATACGCAGGCATTCATAAGCACCTATATATGCCTATATAATTCTAAGATCGGAATAGCGTCACGCGCATTCATTTGCATGATAAATTCTCTCTACAACTTGAAATGATAATACGATTTTAGTAGTGAAAGGTGAAAATAAATTGATTTTGCGTTCCTGGTGACATATTAATGCACATATTAAGATTTGTGACGTCCCGAAACATCGCTCCAGCTCGGTACTGGTTGGGGTTCGGGCTTTTTTCCGCGTCTACTTCGCGGGGCCGTCTGCCGGCATAATGGGTTTGTGATGAATTGGCATCGCACCTCGGAATTGCGTTATGACATTAATAGGTGGATCATACATTTAAGATGGTCGTAGTTCTCGGCAAGCACGCCCTAAGAACGGTGGAAGGGTGTGAATTGGATTTGAGCTCTATATTGCCTATCTCGGCGCATCGCGATGGTATTTATGATTTTATGAAAAACCGGTTCTTTAATATTTCATGACGGAACTCGGGATCTAATTTCTGTCAAGCACATATTTAGAGGAATTGTAGATGTTTTTTTTTTTCAGATTTTCCAGTATTTTCGTAACAGATTTTCCAAATGATTTTCACAACGGTTTAAATTATTTCCGGAATTTCAGGAATATTTTGAATATTAGTGTCCCAAGTCGAAAATGAAGGATAATAACACAGACAAAAAAAAAGTTGGCTGACCTGGAAACCCCACTAGGCTATCTGTATGAATCCAAATCCGCCGTCACTTTTACTCCAGCACCCACAGTAAATCGCTAAAAATGGCTGAAAATCTCGAAAAATCGTAGAAATAGTCCGGTCAAAATAGACATTTCAAATAACGAAAATTCCGACAGAGCTAAATTTTGGTGGAGACCTTGAAACCATTAGAAATAAAGTGTCAAAAGTCCCCGTCGATCCCATATGTGCTAAAAAAGTTATTCGGGGTCAAATGTCAAAATTTGAGATTTTTTGGATTTTTTCGAAAACGGTAAGTTTTATCAAAACAGTAGTCCTGACTAAAATTATAGACCATAAAATTATCTGCAAAAATGGTCCTTATTCTTTTTTTTTCTAAGAATAACCATTCCTGAGATATCGCGATTCTAATAGTTGAAGGAGTCACGTTCTACAATCTGCATGATATGCACACATTTCCACACCACCTGTGAGGTAGTGTACTTTGGCGCGTTTTTTTAACGTGGTTTCCCCGGTAGGCCTACTCCACGAACTGTTATGATGGAATTTTCAGGAACAATACTCTGTTAACAGCATGATGATTATTGATATTGATATTGGGTATTAACTTTAACTGTAGTTCTGATTTCTTTTGATATTTTAATCTGATTCATACTCTTCAAAGTCGACTTCAACAGTCATGTCTTCTTCGATTTCTTCTTCTTCTTCTTCTTCTTCTTCTTGCTGGATGTTCATAAATTGTTCAAATGAAGATGAATCAGCTGTCTCTTCATCGAAATCACATGAATCTTCGTCTGTTGTATTCAATTGGACATTTGAGCAAGACTGGCTTTGGCAATTAGTACACGCTGGAGAACACAGTAACCCTACTCTTCTACAGCCACATTTAGCACTACAACCTTTTTTGCAATTGCAAAAAATAGTGTTTAGGAGTTTTTCCGGAGCAGGTGGGAGTAAAGTTTGAATCGGTTCCAAAGTATTATCTGTTAATTTCCAACCCCAGTCTTCTGGGTTCAGTTGATTGCCTAGCCATGTCTGAACTTGATAGTATACTCGATACAAGTGTTGATTAGCAGAAGCCGATGTTGGAGGAAGACAAGATAGTTGTACTTGTTTCTTGTTTCGTGTATTTTTTACAAAAGTTTTTACAATAGAGTAGCCAGATGTTATTCAAGGCCATGCGGGTAGAGAGGATCGACTAAGGGACTGAGTTTCTTTTGAGTGTATATTCTCATAGTATAGTTTATACATATAAGAGATACAAATAGGCATTTTACTTGTATTAAGTGCCTAACTATGTATATACGTGGCATATATGTGCATATCATGTAGAACGTGACTCCTTCAACTTTTAGAATCGCGATATCTCAGGAATGGTGATTCTTAGAAAAAAAGTATATCGACCTTTTTGGTAGATAATTTTAAGATCTATCATTTTTGTCTAGGCTACTTTTTTGATAAAACTTACCGTTTTCGAAAATACTCCAAAAAACCTCAAATGTTGACCTTTGACTCCGGGGACTTTTGACACATTATTTCTAATGGTGTACCCAAGTTCTCCACCAAAATTTAGCTCTGTCGAAATTTTCGTTATTTGACCACTATTTTTATGACTAATTTGACCGGACTAAAAAGCCGATTAATGGGCATAAGCAATATACTGAAAAAAATTATTTGGACCGAATGAAGTTATATTTTAATGCGTTGAACACTAGTTAGTCTTTCAGGTACATAATGGAGTTATTTGAGTTTATTGAAAATTGTTTGAAAACAGCTTATATCGAAATTTGCACTGACTGAAGACATTTATTTCGATTGGTCTAAGTCTTATTTCAGGTTATTTTTACACATTGAACACGACTTAGATACTGGTTAAGGTTCCTAGCTCCTCCTGCATAAATATTTTGAGATTACCTATATTTAAACAGGTGTCACATTTTGGATAATTCACAATTCGGATTTAGGCAAAACTTTAACACTACAGACGCTGCTTTTAAATTAATAGAAAACATCAATACATGTTTGGAAAATAAGGAAATCCCGTTAGGCATTTTCTGTGATCTGTTCAAGGCCTTTGATTGTATTGATCACCAAATATTACTTTTACAAGCTGGAGTATTATGGCATAACTGACAAGGAAAACAATTGGATTAAAACATATTTATTTGAAAGACAGATGCGTGCTGAAATAGTCGAAATAAAAAGTTGTGTATCAAAAAAAATTCATTCTGACTTTGCCAGAGTTGAAAGCGGAGTTGCACAAGGTTATATTATGGGAACACTGTTATTTCTATTATATATTAGTGATATCGTCCCAAATTTTCCAGAGGTCAAATTTTCATTATTTGCTAACGACACCAACTTGTTAATACAGGACAGGATGCTAACAAAAACGATTTAATAACCGAAGCACAAAATATTTTAGAACACGTTTCTGACTGGTTTCTTGCAAATAAGTTGATGCTAAATTGCAATAAAACTAACAGTATAACATTTCAATCACGTGGAATTACCCTCTTTAAAATTAAATAGTGATCAAATGTGCTCAGTACAATCCACAAAATTTCTTGGCTTTATGTCGACTCTCAATTGAGTTGGATGGAGCACATAATCAATTTACAGACAAAGTTAGGGAAAGACATATATGCAATACTAATTGTTAAACGAAATATTGATTTTTCCACAGCAAATATTGTTTATTATGCATATTTCCAGAGTGTATTGCAATATGGAATTGAGCTTTGGGGAGGATCTACTAGTTCTGAAGATGTATTCCTGATACAAAAAAAGGCAATAAGAATTCTATGTGATTTAACTCATAGAGAATCTTGCAGAAGTTATTTAAAAAAAATGGAATAAATCTTTACCCTTCATAGTTATCCTACACGTCATCAAAATCTCACTTTACCACAATATAATTATAATAGAACTCGCAATGGTGCTTTGTATTTGGGAATAAGGTTTATAATAAATTACCATCTCATCCGAAGACATTAGACAGTAAAGTTTTCAAGCGAAAATTAAAAATCCTTTTACGAGGTCATGAATTTTATTCTTTAAATGAATTTTTTATCAGTGCACTCTATGGCAATAAGAGAGGATCACGTCTTTTATCAAAATTAAGTTTTAACTTGTACATGTAAAATATATAAATATGTGTTTATTTACTGTCAATTTTTATTACCTTTGTATTTTTAATGTTTACCTGTAAGTTTGCACTCTATAGATATTTTTTCTCTTCTTTTTTTAAATTTTACATTCTTTCAATTTTTGGGGCCAAAAAGCAGATATGTAAATATGTTGGTATTCTTACTTAATATTTATCGTCAACACAATACTTTCCTTACACCTTTAATTAGGTTTTTTATGTTATTTTTCTCTAATCTCAAAAATTTATTTTCTATTTATATAACTTCATATTTTAATAGCTTGAGGAAATAAATAGTTACTTACTAAAATCCGAAAATTATTGAAACCCCATTTTAATCATTTAAAATTCTGTAATCCTGAGTGGAAAATTTCAACTTCCAAACTATTTCTTACCTTTAATCCTTGAACGACTTGCATAGTGAGTTTCCGACTCTTTTCTAACTACTGACTCTAGTTTCTCTTTTTAGTAACCAACAGAACTCCACCATCCTTTCAGGTCGTGATGAAAACGTTCACTCTGCTCCTCGGTATAATCACCAGTTTTCAACAAAGTACCTAGTTCAGGTGCAAATCCCAGACATGTTTCTCAACAATGAAAACGCGTTGTTCTTTAATGTAGCGCTCCATTTTTAATAACCCTGAGCTGTCAGCTGCCACGCTGTATTTTTTTTTCGTTGGTAACACTTTATCGCACAAATGGTGCTAATTTCAAAACTTGCGTGAATTTTGAAACACTCGATATAACATTCTGACTTCCCGGGTTGATTGCTTCTTTTGTCGGCCATCTGCTACGACATATACATTTCATGGTATTCTACCATGACGAACACTTTTGGATATGATTTTTATTGCAATAACAATGTTTTAAAATACCATCATTGATTACCTATAATGATCACAATCATATCAAATTATGAACTTTAAACTCAGTTAGTTGTAAACTGTAAGCTTCAATTTCCTCTGATAATAATTTTTGGGTGTTATCATTGTGTAACACCCATGTATAACTGCAAATAGAAATATAAAATTTCAGGGGGACAGAAATGCAAATGTTCTAGCATTCGTTGGGACAATGTTACATAAAAAGAGTCGTAAAATTTACATAGACCTGACAAACCTCTTCAATTACTTCTTTACAATGTAGTCGGTGCATTACTCTAATTACACCATTGATTTTATATCAGTTTCATGAAATACTATTAAAGACTTCCTATCTGCGTTACACTTACATTACACATATGTGCAAACGTTATTTTATTATCGCACTGCAGTCTATAAGGAAGAAGGGATAGACTAGTCATGATAGTGTTGTTCTAAGCCTTAAAATTGTTATCACAACTTTGTCTCAATCTTTCAATAATAAAATAAAGAGCTTGGATTGCTCTGTGTGGGTGGACTAATTAAGTACTTATAGGTGTTTAAACCACAATTTTTTTATATTTTTAGTATTTCAAATACAAACAATATTTTATAATAAATAATCAGAAATTCTAGTAATTACTTTATTTTATATCATTTAAGTTTAGTCAAATTGTTTATTCAATGCTCTTAAGAGAAAATAATTGTTATGTAGAAAAATTATATTTCTTCTAGTATTATAAAATTTTTGTTCTGTTACTGAATTTTCTATTTTTGGTTCTATTTTAAAGCACACGAAAAATCGTATACATATTTTTGAGAGGATCATTTAGAATGCTACAATTACATAAAAACTGTGCTCATACAACTAAAAAAATATGAACAAGTTGCGCGGAAAACAATATTTATTTACGACGACCACTATTCTTTTAATTAGAATAAAAAGTGATAGTTCTAAGGCCATGGAAACAACCATTAAACTGTTTACAATGTAAACAAAACCAAAAACGCAGAAAATAATGAGGCCACCAAACAGTATCTGCAATGAGACTAGCGTGTGTGACGTCATGTTGCGGAATGAACCACTAGCGAATCCCGTTTAACTGCTATAAGTTGACTTGACTTAATAAAAAAGATATCTTGAACATAACCAATGGCTGAGTTGTGATAACCTTTTCTGGCAGAAATAAAATATCATTTTTCTAGTGAATATAAGATGCAAATAAAGCAATCTGTTACAAATCAAAAAACAGTCAATAAAGAATCAAAATATGTTTATAATTTTTTGTTATGATATAAATTAAAAATACTTTTTATTTGATTTTATTTGCAATTTGTATAATAAATTGTTAAAAGTTTCGTATAGTGCTTACTACTTATTTATAAGACGGTATTTGTAGCTTTGCAGAAGTCGAGATAATGAAGATTTTGAAAGTAAGAGCGCTTTTGAACCTGCGTTTTCGGAGCGGCCGAGTAGCGTTACCCCGCTCGAATGCTTCGGTTTGACGCACAATTAAAAATGCAGAAGTGGCTAAAATAAACCAGAGTTTTTTTTTATTGAAAATATAAGTCTTCAACTTCAATGTCTATAAAAATGGACGCTGTAGCACTTAAATAGCGGCCTGTGGAATTTTTTGAAAAAAAAAATATCTCCACTCCAGAAGGTTGTACAGCAACGTTTTCTTTTTAAATTCGCATAAAAATGCCAGCAATCGATTCCTGTAATAGACATTATCGAGAAATGAAAATCGAAAAAGATATATATTGAAGAAAAACGCGACCAAAAATTTTTTTACTTTTTTCAGTTATTTTTGGATACTTGAAATGAATAAAATAGTTATCACTCTTTTTTTACCCTGAAAGTACTCAAGGAAAAAAATGAGCCCTTATTCGTTTCTCTACGACTATTCGAAAAAGCGATATAACTCGAAAAATTTTTAATATTTTTTAATTTAAAAAGAGGCACTTTTTTGCTTGCTACATTTACAGTAAGTAACAAGTTTCAAAACTTTAATTTGCAAGAGATACAGCAAAAACAAAAAAAGTCGATTTTTGATGGTATTTTTCGATATATCTCGAAAAGTAATATAACAATAATTGAAATATTTAAAAAACCGGTTTTTTATTTTTATTAATTTTTAGGTTAATTTCGCCGGTTATACGTCACAGGAAAAAAATACTATCTTTCTTATAATCAGAGAGAGTTTTGCACGTTCAGATGAACATTGCTATTTCCTTGGGGTTCCATACAATATTTTTTTTAACTTTAAACAGAATTTTATTTTTTGTGTATGTCCATATTGATGTGAAAATTGCACAGTTGTGCATTTAAGACAATATATTTGTGCATATAAATAAAAAATCCTCTGTAAATATTTCGGTTCTGCAAAATAAACAAGTTTGTAGACAATATAGATATCTAAGAAGTTTTCAATAAACGTGAAACTACAAATCAATATTTTAAAAATGCTGCTATTGAATAGTATTATACATACAGGGTGTTTCTAAAATAGGGTTCCAAACTTCTGCTGCGTTTATAACTCATTGAAATAAGCCAAAAAGTTCCTATTAACATGTGCCCTAAAACGCACCCTTAGGAAGTTATATGCCCTTAAAAGGGCTCAAACAAAACTGTTTTTTTTTCTGTTATTGACAAAACGGTCNATAAGATGCAAATAAAGCAATTTGCTACAAATAAAAAAAAACAGTCAATAAAGAATCAAAATATATTTATAATTTTTTGTTATGATATAAATTAAAAATACTTTTTATTTGATTTTATTTGCAATTTGTCTAATAAATTGTTATAAGTTTCGTATAGTGTTTACTACTTATTTATAAGACAGTATTTGTAGTTTTGCTTTTTCACCATTGGATTCAGCCTGATTCAAATATTTGCACGTGGCCAAAAATTCTGACACTATGTTAATTATGTGTCTGTCCTTTGAAAACCTTCTTTCATTTTTGTACGTGGTCCAGAAGTCGAGATAATGAAGATTTTGAAATTAAGAGCGCTTTTGAACTCACAAATTCAGTTTTTAGAGACCGAGTAGCGTCACCCCCACTCCGCCGCCCGCTACACTTGGCTCGCGCCGCGCTCGAATGCTTCGGTTTGACGCACAATTAAAAATGAAGAAGTGGCTAAAATAAACCAGAGTATTTTTTTTATTGAAAATATAAGTCTTCAACTTCAATCTCTATAAAAATGGACGCTGTAACACTTAAATAGCGGCCTGTGGAATTTTTTGAAGAAAAAAATTATTTCGGCTCCAGAGCAACGTTTTTTTTTTTTTAAATTCGCATAAAAATGCCAGCAAGCGATTCCTGTAATAGACATTATCGAGAAATGAAAATCCATAAAGATACCTATTCTAGAAAAACGCGACTAAAAAAATTTTACTTTTTCAGTAATTTTTGGACACTTGAAATGAATAAAATCGTTATTACTCTTTTTTACCTAGAAAGTACAACTCTTAAGGAAAAAAAATGAGCCCTGATTCGTTTCTCTACGACTATTCGTCGAGCAAGAAGAGCTGATTTTCGAGATGACCTTTTTTCGAAAAATCGATATAACTCGAAAATTTTTTAATATTTTTTAATTTAAAAAAGGCACTTTTTTGCTTGCCGAGGACTACATTTACAACAAATAACAAGTTTCAAAACCTTAATTTGCAAGAGATACAACAATAACAAAAAAGTCGATTTTTGACGGTTTTTTCTATATATCTCGAAAAGTAATATAGCAATCGAAATATTTAAAAACATGAATTGATAGGTTTTTTTAATAGCAAAAACTTTCATTTAACATTTTTCGATTAGAGTTCAAGTTTTTTTTTATTAGCGAAAAACCGTTTTTTTTTATTTTTTTGAATTTTTAGGTTCACTTCGTCATTTATGCGCCACAGGAAAAAATACTGTCTTTCTTAAAATTTTTTTTTCCTATATCACCATATTTTTTGTATCCAGGTGGTATTTTTCTTTAGCTCTTCTACCTGTTGATTGGACTATAATCAGAGTGTTTTGCACAATCAGATGAACATTGCTAGTTCCTTGGGGTTTTCCCATACAATATTTTTTGTATGTCCATGTTTATGTGAAAATTGCACAGTTGTTGTATTTAAGACAAATTTTTTGTGCATATAAATAAAAAATCATCTGTAAATATTTCGGTTCTGCAAAATACACAAGTTTGTAAACAATTTAGATATCTAAGAAGTTTTCAATAAACGTGAAATTACAAATCAATACATAATTTAAAAATGCTGCTATTGAATAATATTATGCATATAATTGTATGAATTTATTGCACAAAAATTATTTTTAAATAACGTATGTGTAAAATATATGCGGAGATTCCTTTCAGTGTGAGTTTATGGTATATACAAAATTTTCATTAGAAAATTAACTGAAACCATCAGCTCGTGAAACAATCACCCCATTCTACAAAAATATACTCTTCTAGAGGATCATTGTTACGTAAGAGATATTGTGCATGCACATTATATAAGAATAATTTTCTATTAAGCCAGAGACAAATAGACGGGATGAATGCGTCGACATTCTTTTCAGAAAATAGCAGCCGCAGTTCTTTCTTGCAGCGGATCTCCAGAGAACGTGCGCTCCTCACAATGAGCTTCTCTATTTGAAAGCTCGCTGTTGTATGACTTTTACGTTTCTTCCTATAGCTTTAAAGAACAAAGCTCATTCTAGGAGCTTTTACGTTATTCAGTTCCGATACTGACGACAATAATACTCGTTTTATATTACGGTTGCGCTGAAATACTTTTGTCTGTCCCATTTTAAGCTGAATTTGCTCTCATTTTCAAATGGTATACGGTTACTGTTTGAGTTTTATATTCGTGGTTCACTTCGAATTTATACTACTGTCACATTTTATTCTTCTTGTAATAGAAGAAAATAATGAAATTCAGTTCACATCAAATGAACATACGGGGTGTCCCATTTAAATAGGATTCTTCCGTGCTTCTGATAATGTCAGTAATACAAAAATATTTCAAATAAAAGATGCATTAAATCAATTTCTTCACATTTTAAAATTATTTTCCATCATATATTTCTGCTGAGCGTCACCGAAAATCTCTTTTTCAAACGGAACACCCCGTATATTATTATATTTTTGAACTGAAGCCGAAAGAATTAAAATTGGGTCTGTAAATGGAAGTCGGACATATGAAGTCCGTATTTTATTCAATGAAACCCACCCAAACCGTCCTCTAGTATTGCAATCAACAGTTGAAATGGGAACAAATTTTGCGATCTTTTGGGATAAGGCTATATGTATACAGGGTGTTTCTGAGAGAAGTGCGTTTCTTGAACAGGGTGATAGAGGGTACCAAAATGAGCAACTTTTATTAAGCAAATGCTTCTGTTTTCGAGAAAATGAATTAAAAAAATTAACCATAAGCGTAACCCGACCCTGTGCATCTTGTGCACGTGCACGGCCAGAATGCTTCGAACTCGCTACATGCGTGAAACGCTCTTCTAATTGGCTGACGTTCCACGTGACTCCACAATCAAGCAAACCTGATGGTAGGTCAGAATGTCTTCGATGGGAAAGGCCGCAGCATGTTTTCAACAACGAAGAAAACATTATAAACCTCATTGAGGAGGATCCGAGGCGCAGTACTTGCGACATTGGTCGAGAAGTGCTTTAATTTGCACTGTTTGGATTTTTAAATTATTCAATGCAACTTAATTTTCAAATGTTTGTTTCAGCACTACTGACTTTATACTTTCAATCAACTTTTAACTGGCCTCTCAACTGGACTCAAAATGGATTGGACTCACTGAAATCACGACTACTCTGCAGCTTTGTTTATATAAATTTTTGTGTAACAGTCGACTATCGCGGAATATTCGATAATTTTCTCGACAAACCTAGGCTATGTCAAACTTTCTTTTACAAATTTTAAGTTTATACAAACACTATTCTTAAAACTAATTACAGTTTTGAAATCCCTATTTTTAGAGCTTTTTTTCTACATGCAATAGTTTACATTACGATACAATCTACTCAATTTCATTTAACGCTAGATCACTGAGATTTTACTAACTAAACACCTTACAATTGTTCTATTTACATAAATTCCACTCTTAACTACTTTTTAACAAAACTTATTGTATATTTCCAAATCCTTTTCTTTTTATTACGAAATTTCTTAATTTATATATATCACCGTTACTAATTTTGTACACTGAAATTATGTATTGCAGATCCAGATTAATGTTTTTAACATGCAAACTGTGGTTGTTACTTGCTGTATTAGATAAATTTTGAAATTCAATGCTTAAATGTTCAGTGATGAGGTTTTTATTCAAAATCTTGGTGAAATTTACATTAAAACCTTGTATTCTAAAAATGAAGCTTGTGTGTTTATATTTTCACTTCTGGAGAAAGACTTGAAAATTGTATCATTTTTATTAACAAAATAACTATATGTAAATTTTTAAGTTTTTATTCAAATATATTTATATTTTTTGCGTGTGTTCCTTATGTAACAAAAGCCGGGACGCGTAGTAATTTATTTATTAGTTCTCGGAACGGATGAGCCAAAAAGTAAAATATTTCAGTCAACACAAATTATCGAAAGTTAAGGGCACTCAAGTAGGTTTTTTAACAAGTTCACTTAGACTGTCGGGGCCATGTGACAGTCATCTGTCGCGTCCGGGAGGGGCCAGCCTATGCTGGGACAGAACAAAGATACCCATATTTTTAATAACGCGCGAAACCACGAGAAGAGCGTAGAGGTTCCAAATTAGAATTACATCAAATTGTTAAATTGATAATAATGGGAAAGGAAAATAATAGATCAAATAGCTGGTTTTTAGGCGGATTTTCCAAGCTATTAAGAATATATTAAATGAGATTGGCTAATCCGTCCCGTATTGCTACACGGAGTCACTAGAGGAAGGCTAGGGTTACTTGTAAGTTCAGTTAGTCACAGAATTATTTATGTAATTGTAAGTCCAGTAAATTATGTAATTATTAACATAGTATAGTTATAACAAAGCGTCCCGATATTCAGGTTCCCGCCAATAAGATATGAACGGAAACTTCTGGACACAAGAAATGAGCGTGTCGAAGCGAGGTGTCGAATTCAGGAGAGATCCGAAAAACAGGCAGTTTTTCCTTAGGTTCCACATTGAGCAGTCGACTTAGTTTCAGAGTCTCGGGTTAATTTAATAAAGTCATTCCAAATTTTGCTATGGATCGCGCATTTCCTGAATCTCGGTACGCTTTCGCGTGTAAATAAATAAATTAATAATGTTGTTCGAGCCGTTCTGTTTGTTTGTTTTGTTTATTGTTATTAAAACCCTTCCTGGAAGTTTTGGTGTTTCCTTTTGTTTCTCTCATCTTCAGTGTCACCCTGTATAGCCAGCCAGTGGATTAAATTCTACGTAAGCAATAGAGGGTAAGTGCCTAAAAATTCATTCTCTAATTATAAACTCTCTTTCGAGAATTGAATAGTAAACTCAGGTTACACTTAATTTTACTCTCTTTTAGCTTATGCATGCACTGTAAAAAAAATTCACTCAAATTTCACTTAATTTTACTCAATAATGTATCAATTTCTATCCACACCCGATTGAGTGAAATTTTCACTCTATTAGTATGAGTACAACTGATTGTGAGTGAAACTACTGCAGAAATGAGTGAGTTTTACTCAAATTCGAGTTCCTGCTAACTATCAATTAAGTGACTTTTGACTCTATTCTGAGTATATAAAACCAATTTAGAGTTGACTTTTTCTCTAATATGATTTAAATTTAATTATTATTGAGTAATTTTCACTCAGACTTGATTTATATTCCTTTTAAATTTTATTTTAAATAATAAAGTCATAAACTACTAAACTGTCACAGTGGTTTCTACACAGATCTGTTTTGGAGACAATATTTTAGGTCTCGATTAAAGGAACTGGTGAACTGATCGGACGTATAGATTGCCATAACCTATATTGTACGTTACAAATACGTAATTCTAGATAACAATTTAACTATCCGTTTATTTAACCAAATACCTATTAATCGAGACTTAATATAGTGTCTTTAATTATTGTAATTAAATCACTGCATTTAAATACAATTTTCACTAGAATAACCAGATAAATCAACTCCAAAGCACACCATACGCCATACTGCCATCCACCACGCCACAGTCACGAGATAATCTAATGGGGCGATGGGAATAGACAAAGAAATGCATTTGGATATGAAAAAAGGGTGGTATCACTCAGTAACGAGGACATTTACTCTTATTTAGGTACAAGTGCAACAAATACGAGTTTACATGAAGAATTTATTTAAGGAGTAGCTATTTTTGAGTGAAAGTACTCAGTTTTAGTTTAAATATAATCACAAATCAGTAAAATGATCAAAATGCCCAATGCTGAGTGAAAATGAACTGAATAATTTCACTTAATGGATATACTCCGAAGCTTTACTACTTTCACTCACACTAATTTTTTTGCAGTGTGTAGTTCAATTTTATAACTTATACTTTTTTAATAATAAATTCTGTCGTTTTACTTTCGGTTTTGACATTCTCATGTTATCAAATTTGTATTTATCCGTATATTATCACAAAATGACTTCTAATATTCGGTTACAAGATAAAACTCTATTCTCTTTAATACCTTTAATTTCACCATTGTTTAATAGCTTCAATGAGTAAAAGATTAAATATTTAAAACTTATTAAATCTTTACAACGTTTATTAACAAAATTAAAACCTGCTGGGACACTACTGCAACATTAAAACATTCATCGTATTATGGAAACACTTACAATTAAACAACGACTTGCTGCTACCCGCGAGTGAGTGGCGGTAAATAGTTTGAATAATTACTTGTGTTGTAACAGTGTTATATGTATATATATTCGATATTTGGATTGGAGTAGTGCCATTTCCTGCATCAGGTTGTCATTTCCCTGCATTGTTATAGATAGATGGCGCAGTTAACAATGCATACAATTGCATGTGTGGCTCCATTGTTTACCATTGTGTCCATTGGGCCGACACAGTCCAACTATTGATACACTCAGGCTATAACAACTATAGATTAACTATTCAGTAAACGATACACCTATTACCAATGTAAATTGATTGTTATTCGCAATTGTGTAACAGACTATCGGGCATTATCTTTGATGATGATATCTATTTAATTTCAAGTAGGTATTTCTACCGGATTCAATACTAAACCCATCGCATTTCGCATGAATTGTTAAGGATGCAAATAAATTAGCTACTAAATAAGTCTCCACAAATAGAAGCGTACTGTGACAGTGTTGTTTAAAAATTATTTTTTCTGTAACTGTTCTTGAAAAAAAAAAAAATATTTGAAAACTATAAATTCCTCAACATTATGAAACCTGAATCTGCTACGAGGTTGTTAAATATCTATTTTCTTATTGTATTACCAGTTTCCTTTATTTGAAATCCAGTAATTCTAAATCCCTCAGAAAACGCCAATACCAATCTCACTTTTTTTGCAAATTTAAAAAAGTGACAGTTCCTGATGTATGTTAATTTATTTTAATGTTTTATTATTATATTCTTCATTAATTTAATTATTTTGAACAAATGTTGAAAATATGCTTGCTTAGTTTGCAAATGGAGTTATTAGCACTCATTATATGATTCGAGAGAAAAAGGAAAAATCTTACAAAAATTAAGATTTTATTTTAAATTTTGAATTATGATTTTTAATTTTGACTGGTGCCACGTTAGGTACTAAAATATTATGTGCTACGTGACCTTCTGAAAAGTTTCCATGTTGATAAATTCCTCACCCCAGTATTTGTGCTGCAATTGATCGAAGATTTCTAGAAAAAGGTACTTTTATGGCTCATACTAGAGAACACACTTGTCCACGAACAGTAAGTACTGTAGACATATACCGTTGAAGAAAATCTACACACAAGTGTAAGAGAATTGTTTCTGAATTCAGTATTTCAAAGTCCACAAAACGTTAAAAGAACAACAATTACGACCTTATCACCCAATAAAAGTTCAGGAAATTTTGCCACAGGATAATAATGCTAGTCTGCATTTTTGAAATTGGTTCGAAAATAAAGAAAACGAAGTCCTGTTTTACAAAAAAATGGACTAATAACTTTGTGCAATAGTCATGACTGGAGTCATGGAAATCCAAAGGCAACAACTGTGTGCCATTCCCAACATTAATTTGCTATTAATGTACGGGCTGGAATTATCGGTAACCATTTATTAGAACCTGTTGAGCTGCCGTCACGTTTAAATGGTGTTTAGTATTTAAATTTCTTAGAACATACTTAGGAAATGTGCCCTTGAATATTAGAAGGGTCCTTTGATTTATGCATGAAGGTGCACCGCCACATTACACTCATCCTGTGTGGCAGTTTCTTAATAACAATTGCAATTTGGCCTGGCGGATCACCCGGCCTGAATCTGTTAGATTTTTGTTTCTGGGGATTCACGAGGCATAATTTATGCTACATCAGAACAAATTGGCCAGGAACTATGGGTACGAATTGTGGAAGTGTAAATCTACTTTGTCAAGATATTGGGGTCTTGTTTAGGGCAGGATAATTTATTTCTTCGACGTATTTCCTGGTGGGCAATTTCAACATTTACTATAATTGGAATGCATTTATTTAACGTCTTTACTTATTTTATGTATTTAACATACCTATTTTGCTTTCTATATTTTGTTATTAAGTCTTTGAACAACTGTTCATTACTGTGAAATATGGCAGCAAATTTATTAATTTATTAGATAACCTGTTACAATCACAAATTTGATGATTTTTAAATACTTTAGAAAACTTAAATTCTAATTAACTGAGATTTACTGAATTTGATTTTTTGCATGTTAGATATTTTTTATTGTCAATCTTTTTCTATTGAAAAACAAGTAATTTTCGTATTTTTAATTTGCTTTAAATTTATAAAATTATTTACTGTTTCATTGTTTAATATCTAGTGATAATTAAAACTTATGCATATATGCCAAATTGCAATGAAACCATTAACATTATCATATACTTTTTCATGTTAATATTTTTACATTTGCTTTTACCGTTTTATGTACCTAAACAACGCGCTCCACCTTCGTTTTTCTCGAAAAATGTACATCCTATCTATCAAATAGTATACTTTTTTCGATCAGCTAGTATACTTTTTATCAACTAGTATATTTTTTAGATCAACTTGTTTACGATGAACTAGTATACGATCAACTAGTACATGATCAGCTAGTTTACTATCAACTCGTATACGATGAACTTGTATACGATCAACTAGTATACGATCAACTAGTATACGATTAACTAGTATACAATCAACTAGTGTACGATCAACTAGTATTTGATCAACTAGTATACGATCAACTAGTATACGATTAACTAGTATATGATCAGCTAGGGCGCTATCAACTCGTATACGTGAACTAGTATACAATCAACTGGGATACAATGAACTAGTATACGATCAACTAATATACGATCAACTAGTGTACGATCAACTAGTATCTGATCAACTAGTATACGATCAAATAGTATACGATCAACTAGTATATTATCAGTTAATGCACTATCAACTCGTATACGAATACAATCAACTAGGATACGATGAACTAGTATACGATCAACCTGAATACGATCAACTAGTGTACAATCAACTAGTATCTGATCAACTAGTATACGATCAACTAGCTCACGATTAACTAGTATATGATCAAGTATTATGCGATCAACTAATATACTTACTTTGAAACATTCGTTGGAGTTTGCAAAGCTCTAAGGATGTTTAAGAAATTTTGACTTCTAACATATTCTTTCTACAATTATATTCCTCAAACTACCCGTATCTAAGAGGCCACTGCTATTGCGAATGAAACAATTGACACATGTTTCTTAAGACAATTCATATTTATTGGTATACAAATTTCGGTATTTTTATCTTTATCCGATATAAAAATAATAATAATAAGGGATAACCCTTTTCAAAGTAACAACTTCAACATAATGTATCTCGATAACGCAACGTTAATCAGAAAAATGTTACAAAAACTACTATTTTTTCAAAAGAAACTCATCCCCAGTGTTTTTAAGTATAAACGTGACATCCTGTATATTATTTATAAGTAATAAATCAAAAATTCAGTTTCCTGGGGGACACTCTGTACTGTGATCTAGCCGTAGCCATACATAAATCGTCTGCCTCGCGATTTATCATGTTGCAGTTGTAGAACATGGTTAGCACTGATTTATATTTTAAGAGCTCCATTTATATTCACAGCGGCCTAAAATGTACTTCAAACATTTAAATTTATTCATCCTCCTGAATGAGAAGTGAACACGCACCGCTCAAATTAATTAAGACTAACTCCGTACTTTTTAAAGCTATAAAGTCACCGTTTATTTCACGCGACGTTATTTATACCGCTCCCCGACGTATAAAACCGTATGCTTTCTCGGTTCGGAATCAAAGAAAAACGCCGAGGAGACGCAATGTCTTAATTACAGAAGTGTATTATCCCGCCATAAAAACGGAACATAAATTTATCATATCCCGATTTAATCAGTCCTCGGACGGACCTCTTGATCAGATATTTAACGCCCTGTTTGTTTAAGGCGGCGTACAATTGAGTATAATAAAACATAATGGCTTTTCATTACTATATTAAACTTGGGAAAGTTTTATTGTTGGCGTAAAATGACGCATTATCCTTTAAGGAAATGTTGTGTGGAATTACATCGCGGTGTTATAAAAAACGAACAAAAACATGAAAGCTGTTGTTTCGGACATATCGCAGTTGACATCATCAGAGGAGTATTAAGAAATTTCCAATATTTGTGTCGACTATTGCAAATACTTGCAACACACATTTTTAAATCAAAATTTGTTAGTATAAGAATGTAGTTACTTATAATACAGATGTACTCCGAATAAAATTACGCTAATAAACTCTTATGTTTTATTAAATTTGAAAACTTAATCGATAGACACAAACAGAGTGTGGATGACTGTAGTGAACTTAAATGAAGGATATTTTATCAATAGTATAAGTTAAAATGATGTAATTAATAAATTTTCACGATAAAACGTCTCCACTGGCAAAATTATGACAAAAATTGAATTTTCATATTCATAAAATTATTTAAATGCACTCATGTAGCACAATTATGTTATAAAGAACAGTAAAGAACCATATTACAATATTAAATGTCAATTAAAAGTTCTGGCATGAGCACATTTAAAAATATAATAGAATTTTGAAAAGTTATCGACGGATGATGAAGGTTTTTCACATATAATACTGATTCATGCAATAAACCTGGTATATAAACAAAGCATAGTATACATGTGACCAGAATGTATGTGTGGAATTAAACCTAAGCATCTGTGAAAACTTTTATGTTGACATTTGTTGTTCCGTTAGAATTTGTAAATTTTTAATTGTATAAGTGTAGTAGACTGTATTTAGACTCCAACCAAAGTTCAAATTGTTGTGTAGACTTTATTAATACTTGATGGACCGGAGCACCTAGAACTTTTCTTTCGTTTACATTTAAAAAGACTGTATAAAAGATGTTAAAAAGGTTGTACTAAAAACATTGAATGAACAGACATGCTGAGAATTAAGCTATTTATTAAAATTTAGTTGAAATTTGTAAAAATAAGTAAAATTTTGACATGACTCTAAAGTTAACCTAGAAACGTGCAATTGGTGTCAAAAGATGCAAAAAAATTCAAGGAAGCTGAAAATGTAAATTTCATACATCATAATTCAGTCCAAAAGTCAATATTTGCATAAATAAAATTTCAAAAATGCTTGTTATTATTGTCATAGAAACATTCACTTGTTTTTTCACGTTTATAAAAACTAATCTTCGGGCTCGAGGTAGCCAGTCTTCCATGTTTACCTGTATCAGTAACATCGCTAGTTTGCTCCTAGAATAAACAATTACAGTCAATAAAAATCAACAAGTTAGTGAAAAAGTCATACTTATCAAGCCATCTAGGTGGAGAAATGTCACGGACAGTTAGAGCTGTCAAAAATCCGAAATTCACAGTTTCATAAGTTCGAAAATTCATTGAGCAACATCAACATAAGTAATTGTGAAACAATAAATTTGAACAAGGTTAACAAAAATAAATAGAAAGTGATAAGTGAATCCCGATTAAAAAAATAGCGCGGTGCAGTTTTCATCTGTGAGAATTCCAGTAAAAACATCCAAGGAAACTTCGGATATCTTCGTGGCGTGACGGCGTTTTCAACGAGGAGATTCCAGACCAGCGCGATTACATGCTGGTGGAATTACAGTGCAGCGCGCTTACATGCAAATTAAATAACCAGAATAATTCTACGTTCGTAAGTGTCGACACAATTAGTTAAACAAATTTGCAAATTTGAAAATAAAGCGCTATAAAAATTTTTACATCAAAATTTCACTGCATTTATGTATAATTAATGCACAATTTCATTGTCAACCAATTTAACTACTTACAGTATAAAACACTATTATGCACTGTAACAGTAGAATTTAGGGGGGGAATTTCTTGTTTTATTGATCTAGTGTAAGAAGTATAACAGTTGTCAATTGTAAAAACCTATAACCCATAAAATCATATTGTAATATATTGATATTTGTAACATACAACATATCTTTCATTTAAAGAAAAATTAGAGTAAGAAAACAATCCAAAAATTTTAATCCAGACAAAAATAAATAAAAAAGGAACCCACACGCTGAGTGAGTCTCATATCAACAACAACATAAAAATAAAGGCGCCCAAAATAAATCAAATAAAACAAAAAATAACAACATTAAAATCCTTGGACCCTTGAGGGACACCCGCGGTTGCTGTAAAAATATGAGAACTATGTCCAAAATACGTAACATATTGCTTTCTTTCAAGAAGATATGACTCGAAAAGGTTACAATTATGCCAATTAACGACAGACAACAATTTTTTTCTAATCCCAGGCAAATTGCTAATTATTAAATTACCTAGCCCTCTAGTTGCAACAATGTAATTTACTCTTTAACAACTACCTATACGATTTGGTAACCTCAAAACCCGATATTTCAAGAATCATTGAGAATGCGGGAAAACTGATTCGAATCATTTTTGCTAATAATTAAACATATAATTCATATACGAATTATCTCGGATACCTCGGCGGCCACCAGGTATATTAATTTAATGGAACACTCATACTGTAGTTGTGTTGTTATAATTATAAAAGTAAGTATTATTATGTTTTTTGTTTTGTTTTATATTTTTATTTTTAATGTTGTTATTTTTTGTTTTATTTGATTTATTTTGGCGCCTTTATTTTTATGTTGTTGTAGTTTCAACCGCGACAGGTTAACTTTACAATATTACATTAAGGATAAGAACTTCGAAAGCGGTATATATACATTATATGTATACATGCAATATCATCCGTAACTTTATTAGTCATTGGTATTGGAAAAAGACGTATGAATGTTTTTTATGAACTATTATATTCCATCTATTCAATTCTTCGTCCTTTGTTAAAAAAAATACTAGTATACCTTTTACAATTGTATTATTGTTTTTATATACATTTTCCTAACTACTGTTAAAAATTTAAAAATAAGGTAGGAGAGTACTGTTATATGAGATACTATCGTTTTCATCTAGTTTAGACAATAACATAAAACTTAGAAACATTATCTATATAAAATAATAATATACTTGCATAGCGGCGACAGTGATGACTATCTGAATTATCATTGATAAAGATAAAAGAGTCATATTTCAAAAAAAAAAACTTAACTAATTTTACCAGTTGCCATGTAAATTAGTGTATACGAAAATTTTTAAACTTCCATAAACTAATTTCAGTTAATTATCATTTAAATAAATACTTATCAGTTCATAATATAATGACATGCCGACAATTCTTCACATCATATCTGCGGAAAATACATGGGAAGAGTACTACTGGACGCCAAATCATGGTACGCATAAATTGAAGCAGCCCTTAGCAGTGCCCTATGATGAAGACTCCCAGGTAAAGAAGTGTACGGCGGTAATGGTGGCAGACTCTGAACAAACTCTTGGTGATTTATTCTAGCTTCAGAGGCACCTACATCTTCTGAACTACATGGTTCAAATTTTTGCATTGTATCTAGATGGTAGCCTACGGACATTCTGTCTGTTGATGTTGGTATAGCTATTGCCAAATGGTGAGGAGGGTTCGCTACCATGTTGTTCTTTTGCTCCGGTGGGACAGGGGAAAATTGTACCAAAGGCATAGTTTCTGAAACAACAAAACCAATGTTAATTGTTTTTTAGAGATACACCGTCATTATACGTCATTATACAGTGTGATCCATTAACGGTATCGAGCGGCTGTATATAGGAAACTAGACGTGCTACGATTGTGGGGTAAAAAATGTATTAACAAATACGACCAAAAGAAATTGATTTAAAATATTTTCGGGTTTGTAACTTCACCGCTAGGGGGCGCAACTGCTATAGTGTTACAGAAAATTGTCGGTTTTTTGAAATTTCGCTTATACAGGGTGTTTTTGAATGGAGTAGCATAAATGATACCAGTGAATCTACATTTCAAAAGAACACGATCTGCAAAAAATTCACCCCTGAAGAGATATGGGCCATCAAAGTTTCCAAAAAAATTATGAAAATTGGCTGTAATTTGAAAACCGAATGAGGTACAAATAACAATTTTTTTACAGGTTGTTTACTAATACAGATGCAAGTTTTCAACTATTTTTTGAAAATTTTAACCCCTCGAAAGGGGTTGAAATAACCACCCCTCAAGCCATTTTTTGCCATAACTTTTATATTTCGTAAAAACTCGATATCCAAAAATACGCATTAGATAAATCGGCTCTTTTAGAAACTTTTACCTCTCTAGCAATTTTTCTTTAAAACTTTTCGTTTATTAATAAAAAAATAAAATGTATTACCATTCACCTCACACCGTGTATGATTGCAATCAATCAAATAAAAACTAAGTGTGCTGCTGTCATGCCAGTTGTCACAATTAACTCTTCTGNCAAATTACAGCCAATTTTCATAATTTTTTTGGAAACTTTGATGGCCCATATCTCTTCAGGGGTGAACATTTTACTAAGGCGATTTTTTGCAAATCGTGTTCTTTTGAAATGTAGATTCACTGGTATGATTTATGCTACTCCATTCAAAAACACCCTGTATAACATAAGTTGAAAATACATTTTTTAGATACACTGTTAAACCCTTCACAGGTTTCGTTTGAACTTTTTTTTTTTGTTATTACCATAGCAACGTCAGTTCGAAGGACGCTATCTTGAAATTTTTAAATTGTCATAACTTCTAATTGCCTTAATCGATTTCAATAAACGATGGCTCATTTTAAAGAACTATTAATAAAATTTATATTTATGATGGTGGAATAAAAATCTTATTTTCCTGCACAACGGTAGACGACGCTAATGAGAAAAGTTTTGTAATTGTCTCTGTTTAGTAAAAAAATTAAATGCAACGATATAGGTTTTTTTTCATGACTTGATAGACCATTCATTTTGGAAAACAAATACTCAAACCGGACGTCGATATCTTTTCTCGTTTTCAAGTTATTGCTAAAATAGTGAAGTTAGAACATCCTCCTTTACTTAGTTCTCTAAGTAACATTGACATAATCCAAACCAAAATTAAATTGTAAGACTATACCAATTTTGCCCTTAAAAATAATTATTGCTTTATTTTGAAATTTTTTTTGATAACTGCAGTATTTCATTTTTTTATTAATTCCAAATATCTGAGTAGTTATAAAGATTATTGTTTCCATAACGAAGGAGGCTTTGCCCTATTAAAATAGACAAATAAAAAATTACGTCAAACGATATGTGACAGCTCTTGCTTCGTGCAACTAGAGGGGTAGAGTTAGATGAGGAAATCTAAGAACATGGAGATCCACAATGGTTCCTGACAGTAGAAAAGGATGATGATAGTACATTTATTTATAATTTACCAGTTGCCTAAATTGACTAAATAGTCAGTTTGTCAATCTTTGCAATTTCATTCAAGAATAAATACTTATTTATTTTAAGAAATATGTTTTAGTCTATTTGTGATACTTTGAATGACAGCAGTGCAATATTATTTTATTTTTAGGAGCAACTTCTTTTAAAAGACATATATTTTATTATAGTTATTTTTTACTAAGCCCTGTATTTAAACATTTCTTGAGTTATCGAATATCTTTCTTAAATACAGGAAAACAAAAATTAAAGACACTCTGTTTAGGGGAATTTTCACATTTTGAAATTTTTTGGACGCCCTGTATGTTTTATTACATATTTGATAACTGCCCATGGCTTCCCAAGATAAACAAAAAATTTTTTATCAAAAATAATTTTTGCTCGAAAAACCAATAGTAAAAAAACAAGATTGCAGTGCCCCATCCGAGAACACACTGTATATAATATTCTTTTTCTGATAATACTTATAATAACACATGAGTAGGAACGCTACCTGATTAAAGAATCCTTAATAAAATGAGGAAATAAGAATATATTCTAATAGAATGAGTTGAGCCAAAGATTTGTAAAATATTAAAGGGAAAGGGAAATTTTTGAAGATAAAATTAGCAAAATTGATTTTAAAGAAAAAAATTATAAGTTGAATAAGTGTGACCAATAGGAGTACAGCAAATGGTGGAAATTGAGAAAGGAAAGAAAAAAGAAATATAATATAATAAAGTATATTCGAAATTAAAAAAATGTGATTGGTAATTAAAATTTGGATTACTAGAATTAGAAAGTGATTTATAAAAATTAGTGGGATATCAAGAGAAAAGAGGCAGGTAACTAGGAAAAAAATAATAAAATAAGAATGACAGCAAAAGTGGTAGAAATTATATTTTGAATTTAAAAAAAAGAAAGATAATTTAATAACCATAAAGGAACGAGTGTAGTTAGTAATGAAAACCATATATAAAAGGAATAGAAGAAAACATAATCACAAAAACTAAATTGAAGATTAAGGCCAAGAGAAGTCAAAGTAAGTCCAATAATGAAACAAGTTAAGTGTTATAAAGGAATAACCAGTATCGAGTACGCCCACACCTAATTAAAGCCATAGACCAGGGAGCAGGAATAAAGAAATATTAGGAAGAAGACAAATAGCAAGGAATTAACAGATGACAAGACAAGGACAGAAGTTGTACTAGACGGTTCAGAAAAGGATTAGAGGAAAGAAAGGACCAACAAGAGAAGCAATAAGAGTGTTAGACAGTGATCGAAATGTATAAAACCTTAATATAAAACAAACTGGTATTAGATTTAATATTGAAATCCAAAAATAATTGGATATTGTTATTTAATTAAGTTGGAGTAGGACGTAGCGTAGGTAGAGTTTAAGAAAATTTCATTGATCGAAGATTGGATGTTAGTAAAATAAAAAAAATAAAATGAAGTGTTAGCCGTTCACATTATTTTATTTAATTGGAAATATAGTGAATTCGAATCATTAAATAAATTAGAAATTTTTTTTACAAGAAATAGAATAACTAGTCGATTAAAATTCAAATATAATTTTTTTTGTCTTTGCCTTCTCAAAATTTAATATCTAAATTCATTAATCAGTATAATATTTTAAAATTAGTTTACTAATCTTCTCAGTACGTTACCCTGAGGTGAGACTAGGCATGTTAGATTAAAATTTGATAATATCTTAAATTAATTTGTCGTCAAACAAAAGATTTCTCTAAACATAGTGAACAAAAATTTGAATTAAAGTACATTATATGCTTATGTGAGCTGGCGCCCAGCAGGCATGAAAGAAGAAAGTAAAATACACAGAAGAAGAAGTTAAACAGAATAAGAAATTAAGGTAAAAAAAATTTCTATATCTCAAGGAATTATTACAATATTTTTGTAATAGCTGCTTTTGTGTGATTGGTCTTTGTCGAGGGTGGTAATAGAACACGAAGAATACAGGATATTTATTTGAATGATTGCATTATTTAATAATTTCAGGAAGCAAATTTTTATTTACTCACCACCCATATTACTCTGCCCGTAAAAGGTCCTATTCAGCGCCAACTGCATCGTATCATTATACCCTGTCACATTTCCTGAACTCCTCTGGCCATCCCTCTCAAATTTAGGCCTCCTCCTTGGCCTGTACTTATATTCCGGATGTTCCAGCATATGCTGACTTCTAAGACGTTTCGCCTCGTCTATAAAAGGCCGCTTCTCGCCTTCAGACAACAACTTCCATTCAGCGCCCAACAACTTCGATATCTCCGAGTTGTGCAAACGAGGATAATCGTGGGATATCCTTTTCCTCCTTATCCTGGACCACACCATGAAAGCGTTCATTGGTCGCTTAATATGTTCAGTTTCAGTCATGGTTTTATTATCATCGATGGTGACGTGAGTGCTTTCGAAAACAGACTGGCCGGATTGAAAGGAAGCTGCCTGTGTTTAACGCTGTATAAACACTGATTTAAATCTCTTTGTATCATCGACAATGCGGTATTGTGGAAAATCTATTGTCGCTTGATAAAAATGGTTTTGTTCGGAATTAAAGTTGTGCGTGCTCGGGATCCTAGTCCGGTACATTAAATGTGTATTAATGCAACAATGGAATGTTTTGATTACTTCGTTTTTTGGTTTTTACTTGGATGGCATTTCATTATTTAAATAACTTTAGTACAACATTTTTATACAAATGTAGGAAAGATATTTGTAGTAACAGAACGAGAAAATCACTTGCCAATTTTAAAAAATAAATCTATGACGAATATTTTTATTTTCATTTATCTTCAATAATAAATCGAAAAATGCAGCATTAATTTTCTTTTTCTTTTCGGCAGCTACACATAAAACAAAGTAATGGAAATCTTATTATAGTAAATTTTGTATATACTGGCAGAGAGCGACCTACTAATTTGTAGATATTATGAAAGCAAGAGCTGCAAAGTTATAAAAATTGTAACAATGCTTTAAGTTATATTTTGATTGTGACTTAAAGACAAAAAATAACCCACTGCATTAAAAAGAAGCTGCTATTTCTCAAAATAAATGTCAGTGTTATAATAACAAAAAAATGATTCGGACTAAAAGATTTGTTGTCTCAAAAAAGCGTGACCCTATATAATTTTTTGTAAAGTAGATAATTGGTACATTCTTCCAATAATAAAAAAAATATGTTGAATGCCATATTTGAATGGATTCTCTTAAAAAACGTGCAAAGTGGCTTAAATTATAGGTACTACTTTATAATAAGAACATAACAAAGGGTTCACATAATAAGGGTACTTCGACTATTACACATACCAACAAAATTTAAATTTTTTTGGAAGCAGAAACTTGAATATATATTTCCGAATGATTTAGGTGCGCTGAATCCGAATCTGGAAGCGGAATTGCTCTATCACGTCAGGTTTTTGCGATATCCTAACCTAAAAGTGCAAAAAACACTGTTTTTCGTCATATTTGAGGTTATGTAGTAATGCCATCTATTCTTTTTCAAAAAACTAATACATTGAATATAAAAGTACAAGGCTCCTTCCTTCGAATGCCGTTGAGTTTGCTCAAATATCTTTTTTTTTTGTTGAGATATCACATGTTGAAATTTTTAAGTTTCTCAGTTTCTTAATATGCGAAAATCTACTAAAGATCCCTTAGACATCAAGCAGTCGATTACAATTTCAGAAACTTCATACCCATACGGTTTATGGGTTTGGAGTTGGTGGGCTTGGAGTTTGTAAGCGTGGAGTTTGTAGGTTCCGGTTTTGTGAGATTGGGGTTTGTGGGTTTAGGGATTGTGGGTTTGGGGTTGGTGAGTTTGTGGATTTGGAGTTTGTGAGTTTGAGTTCGTATATATTGAAGGTTTCTGAGTATGAAGTTTCTGAACTGCAATCAACTGTTTGACGTCTAAGGGATCCTTAGTAGATTTTCGCATATTAAGAAACTGATATCTCAACGAAAAAAAAAGATATTTGAGCAAACTCAACGGCATTCGAAGGATGGAGCCTTGTACTTTTAAATTATATGTATTTTTTTGAGAAAGAATAGATGGCATTACTACATAACCTCAAATATGACGTTACAGTGTTTTTTGCACTTTTAGGTTAGGATATCTCAAAAACCTGACGTGATAGAGCAATTCTGTGTCTGCTTCTTGACCCTTGTTGACCTGTGTTATTCTTCAAATGGGATTGAATCTACTAAGAAAAAAATTTTTTATGGCAAAATTTGTAGAGGGTGTCCCATAGTGAATTACACATAGAGTGACAGATGATTTGTGACGCCATAATAATGTGATCTGGCCAAATTACCTTAGTCCAAAAGTTGATAGTAACCGTGGCAAAATCAAAATTTTGTTTTAAATTTTTTTAAATAACCTTACATGCATTTAAACGAAATTTGGTATCCCAAGCTTCCTTGACATGAGAAATTCAAATTTCCTCATAATTTTGGTATACATTCTAGAGGGCGTCACTTACATTTCCTCTTAGAACTTTTATAGTTCATAAAATTTTTTCTACACAATGTATCAATATCTTTTTTCCATCACTTATACATCAGTCATCTTAACGTCGCTAGGAATTACCGTCCTCAAGATATTTGTATTTAAAGATTCAAAAGTGATTAGACTAGATGCACTTTATCAAAGTAATCTCGCAAATAATAACAATTAAGAACGCTTTCAAAACCAGTATATGCTAAACTACTATTGAATTTCTGCAAAGTTGATTTTGACATTCTGTAACTCACTGTAAAAAAATCGTTGAGTGAAATTATTAAGTATATTTTCACTCAATATTGAGCATTTAGATAATTTTACTCATTTGTGATAATATTTGAAGTAAAACCGAGTGCTTTCACTCAACTATAGGTAGATACCCTTTAAATAAATTCTGCAGATAAACTCGTATTTGGTGCACTTGTAGCTAAATCGTTCCCACCCGATTCTATGGTTGTCGTTCATTGTCTTTGTCTCAATTACTCCATAATAGTTAAATTTAAATTATATTGGTCTTATATACTCAGAATATAGTCAAAAGTCACTCATTTGATAGTTAGTTGAAACTCAGATTTGAGTAAATTCAATCACTTCTGTTTCAATAGTTTTACTCATAAAATTTTAGTTGTACTCATACCGATAGAGTGAAAATTTCACTCAATCGGGTGTGGATAGAAATTGATACATTACTGAGGAAAATTGAGTTAATTTGAGTGAATTTTTTATTACAGGGTATCAATTTTTGGACTAAGATAAGTTTAACCAGGTCACATTATTATGACGTCAGAAAGCACCTGTTATTTTATGTACAATTCATTATGAGATACTCTGTGTAATAAAAAAATGATTCTCACTAAAGCTGGCCTCACAATGAAAACTAAGCTGCGTTATGCTTTGTCAACAAGAACTTAAATATAGCTATATCAAAATTTTCCCGCGTTTTCCTCAAGGTTGACGATTTTAAAGTAGCCTACCTGATTTAGATTTTTTCATGCTAGTAGAGGTTCATTTACTGGACTATATACCTTGAATTTATTACATTTATTAACATGTTATATCTTTGGCCGGTCGTGTCCTGAAATTATATTTTTATAATTCATATTATTCGTATTGTGCGACACGATCTATGCGTTAATAATTGGCATAATTTTTTATTTTACACTTTGTTTAATACCGGCTATTGTCAATGCCATGTGCAACTTTGAATGCCCTCCGGATGTTACAAATAACCAATAATTTTTTGGTAATCTAGATAATTACGTGTAAAATATTATAAATGCATTAGTAAATAAAATGGTATTCAGGTCAGTATGGGGGAAATACGTAATTATATTTTATAGGTAGTATGTCCATGGTGATTCACAGCAAGTGTATAATAATTTGGGGAAAGATAGAGCATGAAACAGTTGCAAGTTTGCCCTGTATATTTGCGTCCAATGACAAAGCCCCTCAAAAAAGAAAGCTCTGTACTAGAGACACGAGTACATATATTTTATGTATTTTTTGAAGTTAGTACAAAAACATGCCTGAAGTTTATTATCGCGAGTTTTTGGGGTCGCTTATTACGAATTAGAAGTGCTAGTTCGCAAATTCCCGAATAAAAGATGGCAAATTCAATATGCCGTATGCAAAAATCGAAAAAGCAATCAAAATTTGAAGATTATGGCTGAAAATTGTTTCCCGGTGGTTTTCAAAGTCAGAGAGATGTATATTATGTTTATTAACAATAACATAAATATTTTTACGAATAATTTTTGTACAAATATTAAGTAAAAAATGTGGTTTAATATTCATTCTTTCATTATTTATCTCCCCATAAGGAATATTATGGTAGTCTTTTTCTTTTTAATTAATTACATAGACATCACCAAGATAAAGTATAATTAATTAGGTGTTAACTGTAATAAAGTCCTTTGTTCTACAAAATTTGTTACGCAACATAGCTCGAAATTAACAGTTCACACATCCATAAAAGTCAGTATTTGGGGTAAACGCGGCTAATCCGAACCGGTACTCGCCCTCTCCCGCTGAGCACGTAACGATTCTTTTCCATAGAAAAATCCACACCCCAATATCAATTAGATATAGATAATAGGATGGAGCTCGCTCACCCTCCTCTGAATGTAAATTCGACCTTAATATGCAGGAGCAACAACGTCGAGGTTCTCGGGGGATTCCTTATCACGCCCGGACAGACACGTGATACCCTCGGTGACAGCTCTACACTGAGAAACGTGCGGTTTTGTTGCTCGTCAAAATCTGTGTCAAAATTTTGAGCAACAGAATGAAAGCTTGAAATACCCCATCGAAATTTGCTAAAGGCTTTAAATATACCTACTGTATGTCCAAAATTGAGTGATATCTTAATTATGATTATATTAATAAAATCTAGAGAGTACACTGTAAAAAATCAGTGTGAGTGAAAGCAATAAAGGTTAGAGTGACTCCATTGAGGGAAATTATTGAGTAGCTAAATTTTTACTCAATATTGGACATTTTGATCATTTTATTCATTTGTGATTATATTCAAACTAAAACTGAGTACTTTTGCTCAAATATAGGTACTTCTTAAATAAATTCTTCACGTAAACTAGTATTTGGTGCACTTGTACCTAAATCAGAGTAAATGTCCTCATTACTGGATATTCTATATTAATTTCGAGTAATTTGAATGGCGCCACTTACATATTGCTTCTGTAATCTCGACCACAATTGATATGGGTGCGTTAGATGCCCCAGAAAAGTGTGATCGCCAGGAGAACAGGCCTTAACCGGCAGCGGCGGGTCTCAGCTGGCGAGTCTCAGCCAAGACAAGAGGAGGCCTCGCGAAGGCGCGGAGTGAATTAATTTCAACACTGTATATCCTAATTAATCATTTATAAGCGATTTATTTTTGCACTCAATATTTAGTTAATTAAAAACCAATGCTGAGTAAAAAATGACACAATAATAGTTAAATGTAAAAGTCAACTCTAAATTGGTTTTATATACTCAGAATAAAGTCAAAAGTCGCTTCATTGCTAGCAGTAACTCGGATTTGGGTAAAACTCACTCATTTATGCAATAGTTTCACTCAGTTGTACTCATACTACTAGAGTGAAAATTTCACTCAATCGAATGTGGACAAAAATTGATACATCATTGAATAAAATTGAGTGAAATTTGAATGAAATTTATGTACATGTACGGCTAAATAATAAAAACAAAGGAAAGTATGTATAAATGAAACAACAGAAGGTTTGGAAATAGTAGCAATCACTTTTCAATAAAAACAAAGGAACTTAAAATAACAACGATCTTTTCTAAAATACACTTGGTTTAATTTCACTTTTGTCTCCCATTATACAGGGTGAGTCAGTTTTCTGTAGTAGGATTTTAACAGTTGATAGAGAATCATTTTTTAATAAGAAAAGTTCCTATAAACATAGGTCTTAGAACGGTTCGCTTGTGAGCTATAGGGTGTTGAAAACAAACTTTTTTTAAGAATTTTTCTTAATATCTCTAAAAGACCAACATATATTGAACTGAAATTTGGTATTAATAACACATTAGTTATGGTGAATAAAACAAATATATCTGTTATCCATTTCACACACCACTGACGTGCCTGAGGTGGGTTACTGCCCCCTTTAAAAAAATTATTCGTACGCCCGTGGATTTTTCTGGAAAATAACATCATTTCTAAATTTTTTAATCAATTCTGAACAAAACAGCTCTCTTTCATTTTTTTATAAAACGAACGGTTTTTGGTTACATTCATTTGGCATGAAACTGTTCCAACGATATTGGTAACTAATGCATTTGTGAATTAATAAGAAAAAAATGATGTGCACTGAAAATCAACAAAAACGATAGAATGTATAATAACAGTTGATAGAGAATCATGTTTTAATAAGATAAGTTCTTATAAACATAGGTCTTAAAACGCTTCGTTTGTGAGATATAGGGTGTAGAAACAAATATTTTTAAGAATTTTTCTTAATATCTCTAAAAGACCAAATGAATTTAACCAAAAACCGTTCATTTTATAAAAAATTTAAAGAGAGCTGTTTTGTTCAGAATTGATTAAAATATTTAGAAATGTTATTTTCCAGAAAAATCCACGGTCGTACGAATTATTTTTTTAAAGGGGGCAGTAAGCCACCTCAGGCACGTCACTGGTGTGTGAAATGGATAACAGATATCTTTGTTTTATTCACCATAACTAATGTGTTATGAATACCAAATTTCAGTTCAATATAAGTTGGCCTTTTAGAGATATTAAGAAAAATTCTTTAAAAAAGTTTTTTTTTCAACACCCTATATCTCACAAATGAAGCGTTCTAAGACCTATGTTTATAGGAACTTTTCTTATTAAAAAATTATTCTCTATCAACTGTTAAAATCCTACTACAAAAAACTGACTCATCCTGTATAAATATTTTGGTCATAAAGTATATTGGCTACTAAAAATTTTTATTATCAATCTTTTCTCCAAAATAAACAAAATTTAGTTGTTTCTCATAACATGCGTGTGTGCTAAATTATGATACAGAAAAACGTTTCAAATTTTGATAAATATAATAATTGCCTGAATTACACTTGAATCAAAAACGAATAATGACCAAAACCCGTTCTCTCAGTGTATAACGTACCCACGATAAGCCAATCACAATATTGGCGCTTACGTCTGCAGTTGACTCTTTTAATTATCAAGATGTGTAAAAGCTTCTCTTAATTAACGCTTTTCCTGCAACCGCCATTTTTATTCCATTGTTTCTGGATTGACATTATACACCCGCGTGCACTGCACCGCGAGGATATTTCATCCCGCTAATTATAACGCCGTGCATTCACCTTATTATGCCTTTATTTATTCCGGAATTCAATTCCTCACTTTAAAAACCCCCAGAATGGATTAATTATAATACAATGGTCTTAAGTTTGAGGAGTGCTTGGTTTTATTTGAGAAGGCAAAGAATCACGTCATACAATTAGTGAAGAAATTCCATATAGGAAAATATTCAGGTTTTCACTCATAAATAAAATATTTTTCATAGTGAAGATCTTTTTTAGATACAGGGAAAGAATTACACAACTCTAAGTAGTATAATTAAGGTTTATTATCAAAATATTTAGTTAAATATTATTTACTTTCTGTTTGCTTATTGAATATACACTTAGAATAAATAGCAAAATCTCAAAAGCTTATAGAATAGTTATTTAATTTTTTTATATATATTGTGCAGGTTTTGAAAAAGTTTAAACATTTTGTAGAAATTGTGCTAGAAAAGTTTAGTTTTTACGGCGATACGATGAATTTTCGGGTTATTATTCCGTAGCCTATACAGGGTGATTCAAAAAACCGCTGACACACTTGTAGGGTAGATAATACATGAAAAATTAAGACGAAAAGTCTTAATAAACATAGGGTAGCAAATGCATCCTTAACGAGATACAGGGTGTCAAAGTTTCTTTAAAATTAAACATTTTCTGCAATAATTCCAAAATGCCTGAACATTTCTATTTCAAATTTGCTATGCGTAGTTAGCACTCTAAGACCAATATTTGATGTACTGCTCAAAATTTTATGAGCAGCAGTGTATACAAACCATTTTGAAGAAGAATAAATTCCATCCATAGAAAATACATTTAGTCCAGGAACTTCATGAGGATGACTGTGACCGCCGTTTGCAATTTTGCGAAATAATGAGTGAGCGAGCAGGGAACTATCCACAGTTCCTTTTTAACATCTGTTTTTCTGATGAATGCAGTGTTTTCTTGAATGGGACGGTAAATCGTCACAATTGCCGCCATTGGTCAGATTCAAACTCAACAGTTTTTCACGAGGTGCATACACAGCAATCGGAAAAATTAAATGTATGGGCTCGAATTTTCGGTGACCGGCTGGTGAGTCCTTTTTTTTACCTGGTAATTTGACTGGCCAAATGTATTTGCAATTACTGGAAGACGCTATTAACCCTGCCTTGACTGATATTATTGAAAATGTTTCAGAGTATGATGAAGATCATATGATTTTTCAACAGGAGGGTGCTCCTCCGCATTATGCGTTAATTGTCCGTCAGTATTTGGACCAACGTTTCTACGGAATTGGATTGGGAGTGGCCTCCACGATCACCGGATTTATCGCCCCTTGATTTCTTTTTGTGGGGATACCTAAAAAGTAAAATCTATAAAACACAGCCAGCGTCGTTGGAAGATTTGTGTCAAAGAATCGTCGACGAATGCCGTCGAATCACTCCGGAAATGCTTCGCAATGTGCGCGAACGTTTCGAACAAAATCTTTATTCTTGTATGGAAGCGGGCGGTCATCAATTTGTAGATTTAATCAACTGAGTAGTAAGTAAGCAATTAAACATAACTTAAATTTTAAAATTCTGTTGTAAAGAGAATTGTAAGAGCTTTCAAAAAAAAAATATTACTCAATCTCCAATGCCATTTAAATATTTTGGGGTGATGCTTACCCTCGCTTGGAGGTGAAAGTGACGTAGTTAAAAATTCTAGCAAATGTCCCCCTTTAATCTAAAATCGACGGGTCTGAGCGTTTTTTTACAATCTTGACGCAGTTCCTGAAAATGGCTCTGTTTAGTTTTCATTTGGCCACCCTGTATATTTAGATTGTAGACCTTAAGTGTATTAAATTACTAATAATTATTTTCGATTTTCATACTTTGTCTTGAAAATCAGTTATTAACGTCTTTATTGTTTTAATATCTTCTTCACATTACAAAATTAATTATATCACAAACTTTTGTTTTTTGATTTTATTTCGGCGGAACCCTCATCTGTATTTCGCACAAACAGGAAAACACTTGTCTCCGAATTATTAACGGCAGTTACTTCGCAAATCTAATCATTCGATTGTCGGCAACTCTTGAAACGTACGTAAGCGAAGTATGTGCAGCACATACAAAATCTACAAAAGTTATTAACTAGAATATGCAACAATGCAATTCTCTAATGAATGCGCCGTATTCACAGTACACCTGCGACACTCTAAATTGGTAATTAGCGGGTGAAACCGGTGTGAAATCCGCCGCAGCTCTCACACCCGAACGGACGATAATATAATCGCGCCCCCGTAGAAGGGGGGCGACCAGCCCCGCCGATCCCCCAAGCGAAGGTTTCACTCTGCACCGGAAGCACTCGGGTCTTAATTCTCCCTATTTAACGTACCTAATTCGGATGCTAGGTCACTTTAAAATATACTTATTTTAGTTTCAGGTGGCTCCATGTGTAACGCGCTAGTTTTAATCGTGAGGTCACACTCATGAGAGCAGCGTCGGACTGGCTGTGTTTAGGGCTCCTTGCTGAATCCAGAGAACCATTTTTAGGAACTGAAAAGACTAAAATCAAATTATCAGAAATTTAGGAATTACAGAGTAACACGAATAAGTTTGCGTCTGAGATAACTCCGCCCACAAACGCGCACTAGAGACGGCAAGGGAAACGCTTCAGAATTTATTTGTAAATCCACGTCCCAGAGAAGAAGATCGACTATTTGTTTATTATTTGTATCGGAATTTGTTTCGGAAGTGACAAATAAAAAGTTAACTGGGCTGTCACGTGAAGTGGTGGCTCATTATAATACAGTAGAATAAGCAAGGGAGGCGTTTGTAACACTGCTAAAGATATATGAATGCAATTGCGAATGGTGAAGAGTTAAGTTTTTTAACACCAAATAAGAAACTGTGACAGTCATCTCCCAAGAGCAATTTAGATCACATGGATATGGCTCTCTTTCGACTTACTGTCGTCAATTTTTACGCCGTTGAGAAAACAGTGTCCACAGATAAAAGGATTAACCAAAAATTTGTCCAGTATAATACTTCTCAAGAAAATGGGATTTCAGTAAATTTTACACAAGAAACAAAAATTAAAAGAAAGTCAAAGTACGTCAATTACTTTAATATTTGGAATATATTTTATTGTTGAACTACAAGTTATCATTTGCAATCCGATAACGATGTGCTATGAACTACACCTAGATAGTGGCTTGTTATAATAAAAATATTATCCAATAATGATTTTGTATTCTTGATGACTACCGTTGACTTAAAAATAATCTGAAGTTAAATCACAGTAGTAAAAACGTTTCTTTTATTTGAGTTCTTTCTAAAATGTCTGTAGTATTACTAAAAAACATATCTGAAGAGTTCTTATCATATTTTGATTGTCGATGATTATCGATTTACATATAGCTGAACACTCAATATATAATACTGTTCTTCAGATTCTCAACCATCTTGAAGAAAAATTGGAATTGCCAGCAATAATCAAAATTTGGTCCTTCGCGGAAGCCGAGATCTTATTTAATAAACTCCTAGTTTTCTGGGTAGAAGTTCGAACCCACAATTAGTGGTCTTTGCAAATTTTGTCTTGTTGAATCGTGCCGATTGGACTCAAAACTTGTATGAGAATTCTGTCGTCAGGATTTCGGTCGCTTTAGATTCACTGTTTGTAGCTGTCTGATTAACGGAGTTGCTTTAACCTCTCTATCCTCGGTGGCTGTTTGTGGAGTTTCAGTAGCTTGCCTAGAAAACTCGAAAGATGTGTGAACATTTCAACTTCTTTCTCTCTGTCTATACTTCGCTCGCATGGCTTTTTTGCTGTTTCTGGCTATCGTTTGTTGTGTTGTAAGACTTGTGAGGTGGTGATTATGCTCTGTAGATCAGTTTGTGCTGGAATTTCGAAAGTGTAGCGATTTTATATAGCTCACTGTGACTACAACGATGGTAATTCTAAAGAATATAGAAAGGTATTTTAGAATACCTTGAAACACTAAAAATGTTAACAAAACGGACTTATTCCAAATAAATAACAGATTTTAAGTTTTAAAATATTGATTACAGTTTGTCATTTAAGGGTTGAAAACTATTTTAATGAATGGATTGATGACATTAAGTACTTAGGTCTTACTGATGAGGAAGTAATTGTCATTGTGTGCATAAATGCACTTTGACTTAAGACTTAGGAACCTCTTATTTATTAGATTTTTGGTAGGAAAACCATTTGTAATATAATTATTCGACCTCATTTGGATTATAGTTCTTCACTGCTGTACTTTACAATGTCTCTACAATCGATGTACTCCAATATGTATCTATACATATTGTATAAATTAAATTGGTTTTCTTTTGAAGATCAACTTCATTCTATAGCAATGGTTTTTGATGTTCAAATAACTAGTAATATGAAACACAAATACAAATGATTCCATATAAGCTACAAACTGTGCAATTATTATTTATAAGGACTTATTTCATTTCATTTGCCAGATGAAGTAAAAATAGAATGCATGTCATGTTGTCAAGAAAAAAATGGCATTGTATACGTAATCTCAAGACAATGTAAATTCAGTATTAAAAATTATACTTTCGACATATTACTATAGAATCTTTGGCAATATTAAAGTGACAAGTTGCCTATGGTATTAACTGATCAAAAATTGGTTTTTCATATTTTTGGAGATGTTTTACAGTACTACAGAGCTAATGCTTGCGTTCGCACTCTACACAGGACTGACAACCCCTCACTAGCGGCAGGCACAATAGGTAAAAAAAATTCTAAAGCACACTACAAGTAATACGCAATAGCTACCGTCCAACAGAGTTGCTGGTCACATAATCACACTAACAAAGAGTCGAATGTTGAACTAGCTGGGAATAATACTCTCCAAATGAAGTGTATACCTCAAATATCATTTTCACCTTATTTTCTAGTAAAAATTATATATAGAGACTACCTTTTTGGTATTAATTTTATTCATATGTTTAAAATTTTACATTCACATAATAATGATCGGATTTCAACTTGGCACACATCAGTCCAAAAGTCCAAATAACAGTTTTTTCTGTGAACAAATTAATAGTTTACACGAACAACATAAGCCAGTTTCCTGGAAACCGTGAATTATTTTGTTCATTTTAAAGTAATTTTTGGTTGACAATATTTAATAATAACGGCATCAATCTCGTAGAAACTTCTTGTGTTCTAAATAAATAAGATTCTGAAATTTAAAAATATCTCAAGAACTTTAAAAAATAACTATGAGGACGTAGTAAATGTTAGATTAAACCGTCTACTGTTCGCATACGAATTAATTCCCGGCTTCTCAAAAAAATTAATGAATCCGGCTCGGTGTTTGCGTCAGTTTACGGAAACCCCGCAAAGTCCGTCCTCGCACCGTCAGTTTAAAATAAGTGTGCACAAGGCTTCAGCAATTATAAAATGAAATCGGTTCTTCGCAATTTACGGCCACGCTAAATCTAGATCTTTTGATCTGAAAACTCCCCGTGATTACCTGAAAGGTTTCCGATTGAGGCTGAAATTGAAACTTGTTATAAACGGGATCCTCAAGATTTTATTTACTCTGGCAATCAATTAGTGGACATTATGTCTTGTCGTTTACAGAAATCCCACAAAAATTGCTCTTCACGGAGGCAATGCCGCTTTTTAAGATGGGTTTCATTTCATGGATTAATAGGAGCCCTGGAACAATTCTTAAATTGCACGTCTTCCTACGCTTACCCAGATAATTGTTATCAGATATACCTACCATTCATTACAAATTCGCATTTCTTTATAACAGTAGTTATCACTTAAAAGAGATCTTTAATGTATCAGTAATTAGAATGAATTATAACGAGCGTTCAAATAAAAACGTGGTCAAGTTGGTTCTGAAAATTTGGACATAGGGCGTAGCGTATAGCAAATGAACTTAAACGTCATCTGTCAAAGCGCTATATCGCCGCTATCAATTTGAATATTTTCGTTTTAAAAAGCGTTTAAAATGGTGTTTTCTCAAGAACAAAAAGTGTTTATCATAGAGTCCTACTTTAGAAATGGGCGCAAGATTGATGGAATATGGAAGTATTGAGGAATGTTTCATAGAATTTCAAAATCAATTTCCCGGCGTTGTTGAGTACAAAATTTTTTCAAAGTGCAGTTCAGCGTTGTGTTAATGTTTTTCGTGAAACGGGCAGTGTAACAAGAAAAGAAGGAAGCGGCCGACCTAAAAAGCGGACTGAAGAATTAAAAGAAAATGTCCAACAAATAATGGAAAATGCGCCAAGAACTTCTGTACGTGTTTTATCACAAATGGTGGGAGTATCAGTCGGTACCTGCCACACAGTGTTAAAAAAAGATTTGCGTTTGTTCTCCTATCGTTTAACTTGTCAGCAAGAACTTCATGAAGTTGATTTTCCGCGACGGGCTGTATTTTGTGAATGGTTTTTAAACAACTACGGTGAACTTCTTAATATCATCTTTTTTTCTGATGAAGCCTGGTTTCATTTAAGTGGTTACGTAAACTCACAGAATATGAGAATGTGGTCTTCTGAAAAACCAGATAACTTTTTTGTCGAGGGCCCTCTACACGCTCAAAAAATTGGAGTTTGGTGTGTCCTCAATCGAAGGAGGATTTATGTACCTATTTTTTTTTAATGGTACTCTTACTGCGCAAAGGTATAGAGAAGAAATTATCGCTCCTTTTGTTAACCAGCTGGAAGAAAACGAAATTACAAACTTTTACTTTCAACAAGATGGCGCAAGGGCACATACGGCAGGCGAGACGATGAATATGTTGAGGGAAGTTTTCCAAAATCGACTAATAAGTCTCAATGCTGAACATGAATTTCCACCGAGGTCATGTGATATTACGCCGTGTGATTTCTTTTTGTGGCCTTACCTTAAAAACACTATTTTTGAACTACCTATTCCTGATTTAAACCATCTGCAGGCTCGACTTATAGACAAGATTCGTGAAATTAACAATACCCCGAGCATCTTAGAAAATGTCTTTAATTCTTTGAGCAACAGGTGTGAAAAGTGCTTGGAACAAGGAGGGGGACACTTTCAGCAGCTGCTTTAATTTATTGTTATAACAAGGAGGGGGACACTTTCCGCAGCTCCTTTAATTGTTTGTTATTGTTATCACGATTATTCTTTAAAATAAAGTTATATAGTCATTAACGTTATTGAAACTGACAGCTGCTATACAGCTCGTTGAGAAATGAGGTTAAGTTGGTCGCTATAAGCTACTCCCTACGTCCAATGTGTCAGAGCCAACTTCGACCACGTTTTTATTTGAACGCTCGTTATATAGGATGTAAATAAATAAGCCCTAGAAAATTCAGGAGGCGATTCCATGTTGAAAAATAAGGTAGGTCTTTCATATAAAAAAATCTCATTTGGACATCACCTGTGAAGACACAACCGCTTGAAGAGGGTGACAAAAAGTAGTTTTTTATTTTTTTCTGAAATACCAAAAAAAATGACAGACATGAAATTAAGTACTTAGACGTTTTCTGTAATCGAGAAATCATCCCTACGATTGTAAGGGGTAGAAAAAACCACCTCTAAGACTTTTGTCATACGTAACTTTTTTCTTATTAACATCTTATCATTTAAAAATTAATTTCAGATAGCCTAATTCAATCTAAACCAAAAAGGGCCCTTGAAATTTTTCCGTAAAATTAACGGTTTCTGTCACGTTGACATCTTGTAATGGCAAATTAACTGTTAATTGATTCAATAATTTTATTAAATATGTGAAATATTATAAATTGTTAAAAACTATTAGAAATTGTATTAACTGTTAAATGGTTGTTTCGTCACATATTACTTAAATAAAATTATTGCATAAATTATAACAATTAAGTTGCGATTACAAAATGTCAACGTGATAAATTACAGTTCGATAAAATGTCTATACCCTATGCCATGTAACCGATTTTAAATAATTTTTTTGCTCAGAATTTTACGAAAAAAATACGGGACGTTTTAGAATGAATCATCTGAAATGAGTTGTTAAATGGTAAGATATTAATACCTAAGAAAAGAAGCTATATGTGAAACAAGTCTTAGAGGTGGCTTTTTCTATCCTTTGCAACCGTAGAGGAAAATCGACAAATTGTTTACTGAGTGCCTTCTCGATAGCAGAAAACGTGTACATAATTTCATTTCTGTCACTTTTTTGGTATTTCTGAAATAAATTAAAAACTACTTTTTTGGCACCCGCTTTCAGCGAAATTTTTTCGTACTTATTTATTAACACCCTGTATATTGCCATTCAGAATTTTTACTCAAATGTTGACACTGTGATCAAAGATTTTTTCCTTGGAATTTTTTATCTACAAATGTATTTCTCAGTGATTTCTACGCACTGCTAAAGAAATACCTATGTTTCGAATAAAATAAAGACATTTTTTCCACATTTTTCTTACGTTACTGGAAATTTACTGATGTTTATTACAGTCGTGTAATTTTCTTTACTTATATTGCTTATATTACTTATTTATAATATTGCAACAAATATTGCAGAGTAATTTTAGCCAAAATAATTTTTTTTTATCAAAAAGGCTATAAGTTTCTTCAAAAACTGGTTAAAAACACAGTTGCACTATAGTGTATTGCCTTACAATAATTGCCTATGAGTTAAATGTTAACAACAACGACGATATCGAAGTGAAGTGAAGTTTGAGGAGTTCTAACCATCGAAAATGATATCTGATATTAGAAGTAATCTTCTTTTACAAATTTCAATAGATTTATAACCAAATTTCTTATGCCTCTGAAGCATTTCTTATAAAAAAAAAAACAGCACCCATAATAAAAGTCCTGAAATCATAATAATGCAAAAAGCTTTGTCAGCAACTAACTAGTTTGAATGTTGCTTGACACGAGTATCTCAAGATCAAAATCCATCAATATCTTAAAGGTGGGCTCATCTACCATGTAGAAGAACGACAGAAAAATTTCAGGACAGTCCGTGCTTTTAATTACTTACTTTTTTGTAACTTTTTTTTCAATGTTGCACATGTATTCGTTATTTAATCATTTAAATACTTCTTCTATTCTATATATAAGTTGCAAAGGGCATACAATACTTATAAAATTGTTTTATAATTATCGTTTACTAGTTCCTAATACTTATTGTCAAGCGTCAAAGTGTCCGACCGAACATTCGGTTTCAGTTTCGACAAGTTTCGGCGCTAAATTGGAGTTTCGGCAGAAAATTTTCCGAAACTACGACCGAAACCGGAACTACGTTCGTATAGTGGAGAGTGTCGAGTCGATTAAACTACGCTCATACGCTTCCCCCGCTTATTTGTTTATTTCGTTCTTTAGAAGGAAGAGTCTATTTTTATTTACTTTAACATTGTTAAATACAAAGTTTATTTTTTAAGTAGGTACTTCATTTGTATTTTGATTATTATCATAACTTATGTGCCATTTAAATGATAGATAAGTTGACTGTTGTTACAAACTTGAATGTTCGTACTTTGAATGTCGGATATACTAATTATTAATTAATATACATACATAATAAAGACTGATATCTATAAGGTTTATTTTTCTGACTGAAATACATTTCTCCATCATTCTATTTTAAATAGAATATATAGTATTTATACTTAAAAACATAAACTTAAATCATATAGAAAAGAATTAGGTACCTTAAAGAGAAGTTTCGGTTTCGGTTTCGTCCGAAACTGTGACAGAAACCGAAATTCGGGTTCGGTTTCGGTTGTGAAAACTAGTTTCGGTCGGACACTGTTTTCAAGTGACATCTGCTTTCATTAGAAGATAATATTTTTGCCAAATCTTGACCTTCTTAAGAAAGTGTCGATTCATACTTAGAAAATGCTTTGGAAGTAGGATGACTAGCCATAATTCCCGAGAAGTCCAAAAGAAATATGACAAAATCTTCAAACTATTTGCAGCGTGGTGTAACAACTTTGTAAAATATTACAGGAAAACCTATTTTGTTTCAAGAAATGAAACCCTAAACTCTCCAGGAAACTTATGAGCTATGTTCAAAGTCACAGTATTTTTGCATAAAGCTATTGATATTTCAAAATTTGCTTGTTTAATTAGGTATTGCTTTTCTTAAGAGGGAAAATATTGGACATAAGGTGAAAAAATCGAGAATCTTTACCAGCGAATATATTTACAAGTTTTTAACAAATTTTTCTGATGAAGTATATTTAAATATAAAAGTAGGAATGATATTTGGAATAGCAGAGGTGTGCAGAGGGGAAAAACTATATAATATGAAAATAAATGACATTGGGGATTATAGTGCGTTTATAATAGTAAATATTCCCCACATTAAAACGCATAACAAGTCAAGGAAACGAGATAGTTAATTATTTGGAATTTTATAAAAAATTTCTAGCAAAACAGGCAAAGTCAGCTCACTTATTCTTGGCAATGCGAGATGGGAAGGTCACGAACCAAGTAATAAGTAGAAATACCATAGGAAGTTGACCCAGTAAAATTGCAAAATGCATTCCGAAGGAGTTTTGCCACTATTCTGGCAAACCAAGGATAGATACTTCAGGCGTAAAAAGGCACGGTGGGTGGTCTTCGTCGTCTGTAGCTGAAGAATATATCGAAGACTGTGGAAAATAAAAATCAATTTTCAAAGAAGATTTTACATGGAAATTCTCGAGGAAATTCCACGGTGAAAGAAAATTATATCGCAGCTAAAGTGTCATTACAAAATGTGCAGTAACTATAACATCATCAGCAGAGAACGTTGTTTTAAACCCGAATTCTACTGCTTCAATAAATTTTAATAATTGTTCAAATTGCAAATTTTAATTTTGTCTACAATAAAAATTCTACATCGGTTTATAAATTGTGGCTGTATATGTACATACTCTTATTTCTTAAAAAATGTCCTACAAACATTCTCTCAGTTTCTATAAAACAGAAAATTGCTGGTTGGGTTGGTATCTACCTACATATCCGGCGAAAACATAAAAATTTTTAACATACTGGAGCAAAGACATTTTCCCTCACTGGCACCATATTCTTTGCGTTACCTTCGAATTCATAAATGTAATATCCTTGTTACGAATCCACCCACGTGTAAAACCCCAGGAAGCGTGAAACGCGCCGCTGATCTAAAAGTGCACTCTTATTCGATAAAAATATTAATTTCCATAAGGCAGGCATTTAATATCAAAGGACCCAAACAAGATAATGTTGCACGGCATGCGGAAGAAGAGAGGATCATTTGTGATTGTGCGAGCGGCGTGGCCAATCCTGAAAGGGAGAATGCCTTCCGCCAGGATAATTGTTTTATACGCGCACAAAGGCAGCACGGCGTTTCTGTCTGCCGTGCGCCCCCTCCTTCTTGTCGCTCCCCGCCCAACCCTTATCCTCGCCCAGGTGTTATAATGCGCGACGTGAGCGATGAATATGTCAACTCTAATTTTTCGGTGGTGCTGTCTCTTGAGGTGGACAGGGAATGTGAATTATGTCATTAATCCCATACGTCTGTACGGTCCGATGATACCCACCACCTACCTACCTACCTGCAGTTCAGTAGGATGAATGATTTTTTCATCCAATAAGAGAGAAAAAGAACACGATATATTTAAGAGGATTCTATAAGTTTTTCGAAGCGAGTTTCCAAACTTTTTCAATCATGATATAAAAATGTTTCTTGCACCATTTTTTTTATGAATAAATGTAGAAGGGAAGGCCCAAATAATATCTTCATGGTCGAAGAAATCCAAATTTACTTTTGGAGATTTTTTATGTATATTATTCCGACTATGAAACGATAAAATTTCATTATTTGCGGTATTTTTCATTGTACTCGTACTAATGTCAGCTGCCTTTGCAACTCTTTCTAATACCTAGCTGTTTTGCATTGACAATTTATTCATGAATAACTTGAGGTTCTTCATGAATTAATTCACGAATTTATTGTTAAACAGTGTGGTTTTACACTGCTACAGACTTCGTGTACAGTTTTTCGGTGCATGAATCAGTTCTACCCATATGAGTAACTAAATATGGTTTATTTCCTTGTCTTTCATAGGAAGCACCACTTGCCCCAGACGCAACTGGCGCCATCTTACGCCCGTTCTGCAAACAAATAGCAGCTGCAACACAAAACAGAAACTGCAATGACCGTGCTACCCGTCTTTGGTTTGAGAATGTAACTCAAAAACTATGTAATAGATGTCGCTGCCTAATATGCTTTATTATGCTGCAGTTGGCGGCAAATTTAAATATACCATAATATTCAGAGTGCAACTTATATATGGAATAAAATTCATAATAATTAACTACAAAGTTTTGTAAAAAAAAACATATCAGTTCTAATGTAAAAATCGACAAGATTTTTTTTTACAAAATTATGTAGTCAATGATATAAAACAATGACTTTTTTAGTAGGTATATCCATTAATTTCACATTTTAAGCAATGACTAAAAAATGCAAAAGCAGATGTTTTTTAAATTTATTCTGTTATAAATAGGAAAAGAAAAGATAATTACTAGTAAGAGTAGTTTTCAAGTAAATGTTACTATTAACAGAATCAAAGTGTGATAATATACTATTTGATTAAAAAAATATTGTTGGCACTACATTTTTGTTGGGGCTATTCTTCTTACTATTTTAAAAACATATTTTAATTCAAAGTGGTCTTCGCAAAATAAACAGTTTTTGTTGAAGAGGTTAAAATCTGGTTTACATAATTTGCGAATTGATTCTATCCAAATCATTTCCCTGTCTGCAGTAACTCTGAAAAAGCTTTTTTTTTCTGTAAGAGGTATCTGTGACATATAAATAATATGTAGGTATTCTTGCAGCTTGTTGCACAACAGTGATGTGTATTCCTTCCAGATATTTTCTATTAAAAAGTAAAACAAGCAAAAGCAGTAAGACAATTCAGATGATCGATTCAACAATTATAATTATCTTCTTGCGTTACATTAAATTTTTAGTCTAAAACAGAAAACAATTATTATCAAAAGCACTAGTGCGGTAACTTACGAGTTAATTAGTCACAATACAACATAAAGGAGAAATAAATTGTAAATCAAACCTAATCCACAGAACATACCTCCTTTGTGGCATAATCTTCAATACAGTATTCTTTCGTATTGAACAAAGTGAGTGAAATCAGTAAAGAACCAATAATGATTAAGAATTTTACCGATTGCAATCAGTTTGTTCAGCTTCAGAACGAAAGAATACATGTAATATCATCAAATTTTTAATTTTTTCAGCGAACTCTATAGGTTCTAATACCAACATTACTTTTCTGTTCAAGTTAGTATTACAGAACGACCATGAGATGGCGCTAGTAGTTTCATGAACCTGCTCGTCCTATTCTTTTCACTGGTCTTATTTATTTAGTCATATGGTTCTACAAACAAATCAAAGAAGCAAATAAATTTCAAATTTCATTCCATTTTTAAGGTTAGGTTTGTGGATAAATAAATAAAGTACTGTGTAAAGCTAAAACGAAATTGTTAAGTTTTATGGATAAAATGTTTTTGAAGAATCCTGGTATATGTAAAAGAAGTGATATTCAGAACAAAAAGAAAAGTATTGCTATAGTGTTATTAATTGATAATTGTAGCCAGCACTTTAATACTAGATTCAAATGAGGCAAAAAGAAGATGGTGAGGCCCTGGTTAGAAAATAAAAATAAAGGTTGCCTCAAATTAACAAAGTTGGAGTTCAAAAAAGATGCTGAGCAATTTAAAAAATTCTTACGTTTTTCTGAAAAAACCTTTGACGATTTGTAAATCTAATTAAAACAAGAATTGAAAAACGGGACACTAATTTCAGGCAAGAAATAAGTACCAGAAACAAATTAATAGTAACACTTAAATCTCTTGCTACAGAAGAAACTTATCGTAGTCTTATGTACATCTTTAGTAAATATTTTAATCTGGAATATCATTATTTATTCCTGTAGTACGCAGAGCTATTTACTATGCTTTAAAACTAAAATATTTAAAAGCAAGTAAAACTGCTTCTAATATGGTTCCCATTTTTCCGCAGACTCCAAATTGCAGCGCTGATTGGTTAAATATTTCCAAAGATTTTAATAATACAGGGTCGGAAAGTCCCCATGGTTCATCGATCGTTACGTGAGAGCGATAAAGAAAGTCATAGAAATCCGTGCGATAGAGAACGGCCGATGAACCATGGGGACTTTCCGACCCTGTATATGGAATATTCCCAATGTCATTGGTGCTCTCGATGTAAAACATATTACTTTTAGGGTTCCAAAAGCTGCTGGTTCTATCTATTACAATTATAAGGGAACACACAGTATTATTTTGTTAGCACTTGTCGATGCAAAATATAACTTTTGTTGTCGATGCAGGAGTTAATGGTCGAGTTTCAGATGGAGGTGTTTATAGACAGTCTACATTATATAAAGCACTCATGCAAAACCAATTAAATATCCCCGAAAATAAACGTTTACCTGGTAGACAATTTGTTGTACCATAGTATTTTTGGCGGATGCAGCTTTCCCCCTATCGGGACATATTTTGAAGCCCTATCCTTTAAGAAAACTAAATAATAGCCAACGCATATTCAACTACAGCTTAAGTAGAGGGAGAAGAGTAGTCGAAAAAGCTTTTGGAATATTAGCAAATCGATACAGAATTTTTCTCAAGACAATAGTGCTGAAAAAGTTCAAACACTAATATTAGCATGCTGTGTATTACATAATTTTTTACGAGGAGAATGCCCTAATTTATCTTCAACAAAATGATGTTGATAATAACTACATTTTCAAATATGGTCTGTCTCATCAAAGTGGCAACAGATCAAGAGAATCATGTCTATCTCTTCGAGAAGAATTTAGAGTTTACTTTGTTAATGAAGGAGCTGTATTGTGGCACAATGAATTATTTTAAAAATTTACTTATTAAAGAACATTTTTGAAAATTGTTTTATTTCTACATTTTCAAAAATAAATATATTATGTCATAGTAATATAAAACTTAATTTTAAATTTATTCACTTTCTATAGCTTCATGTATTATATATGGAATATATTGCGCCTGACTTGCCTACACAAGCTAGGATTTTTTATATTCTTGATTTCTGCAACTACGAGCCTATAGCAAAAATATATATATAAAGTAATTATATCAAATACAAAACTGTTGAATAATTTTTATGTTTTTATATTAATCAAAACATAGATTACTTTATGTTTTCATGCCAAAATCTTCTAATTTTCCAATTTCTGGTTCGTTCTTATCAGCGGTTTCTTCCAGAAGTGACTTTTTCAATTAGAGAAATGACGCCAGTCTGTTGATTAGCTCTTGAACTCCAATGTTTACGTTTCCTAGATATTGGTGTTTCAAGTTGGATATTGGCAGGTGCATTTGACTGTTCTACAGTTGAATGAATGGATGTTCTTGTTGAAGGCCTTGAAGATGTTGAATTATCGTTGAACTCATCTATTGTACCATCAAAAGTAAGTTCTCCAATACTTTCTTCATTTTCTGACATGTCATTTATATTTGATTCACTATTTCTTATGTGAATTCCTTCATTTAAAAATTGCAAATCATCGAAATACCAAAGAGTTGATGTATATATATCTTCGGTATATCACTTCACTTTTTTTATTTTATTCAACTCTGCAAAAAACTGAGTTCTAATATTGTTAATTTTTATTTTTAATATCGTCGACGGTAATAGACGTTGATTCAGGAAATATATCTTTAAATTCATAGGTGACAGATTGCAGGGCAATACATCTTTTTGTTCTATATTTATTTCAAAACATCTAAAAACACCATTTGTGACTAGATAATGAAGGGTTTTTATAAATTAAATTTATTTTAAGTGTAGTTAAACGTTATTTAGATATTCTGCTCTTCAACACTGCCAACATTGCCAACAGATGTTAGATCATGCAGACTAATAAATAGTTTACTTAAAATTTCAACATAACATCCGCTGTTGATCAGTATGAAATTATTTATAAAGCCGTATTATTTATTTATTTTATGTACCTACGTATTTAACCGAAGAATAGATGAACAAGTAGTTTTCTGTAACAAATAATTTGCATATTTTAGAAAAAATTGTAGAAACAATTATAGTTTTTATAAAAAAATAACTTCATCAATTTTATGAAATACAAAATTTATGCAACATACGAAAATATTGATTTTCATCCATATTCTCTTGTTAATATCCTAGTAGTAACAAAGCACTGACATGGACCGTGTGGCCTAATGGATAAGGCGTCGGACTTCGGATCCGAAGATTGCAGGTTCGAGTCCTGTCACGGTCGATTTTTTTTTTTTTTAGTTTTACATACTAGTTTTGACGAAAATATATTTAATAGCAATAATAATGTAACAGTATGTATTATGTAATATTAATTTGGCAAACAAATAATAATCAATATTTCTAGTAGTGCCGCGACATCTGTTAACAACATGCGGTACCCACATCGAAAACCCAAAGGTGTGTGTAGAAAGTAATGAAAGGGTAGAGTATACGTCTCATAGATGGCGCGGATGTGTTGTGAAAGTTAAAGGAATCAGATTTCTTTTTTCTCATGCTTTATGCTCGTAGAAGTACCAAATGTTTATTGTAAATGAATCTAATCGAATTGGAAATATTAAAAAATATATATAAATACCATATATTCAAATTCTTTTTTCAATTGAGGCTTCTCCATCAAATGATATGTTAGTAACCTGTACTATTTAACGGTAAGGTTTCCCTTCTATGGTAGCAATTCTTGCACAGTAATAATAGTAGATGTCGCCCATAGGCACATCCACAATAATTGAGGGCCCTAGTATCAAAGGCGGCAAGCTCCACTTTTTGACGAAATCGAGTTAAATACATGATATTTTCCGGTTTTTCGCGCTCTGTCTAAATATATGGTTTGCGATTATCAAAAGCGGCTTTATCCCATTACAAAACTGCATTAAAACATCACCTGAGAATCAAATCCGGCAATCTCCATTACCCGCTTAGAATCAGAGTCGGCAATATCCGTTTTGGCCAATCAGATGGCTCACAGCGAACATATGACGTGACGTGACACGACATGCTGTTTCAGATAGTTAGGAATTTATTATTATTTAGTTCGTTTTTTTTTATTTTTGATTATACGTTTTGTTGAATTAATTTTAATATTTTATTCTTTTGTCTGTAAGTCCATTCCAAAATACTTGGTATTTATTTTACAACTCATTTTAGTGCAACCTTTGGTAACAAATCTTGCAAAATCCAACTGTTGGTATCAAACACGGCNTGTTTACTTTTATTTATAAGTACGTGAAAATAATTCTTAAAATGTGGGGTTAGAATAACAGCAAACGCATGTTTTACAAACGCTTTTTTTAGTTATTATTTTATTAGAGTAAATTTAAATAGTAACAATGCATAAACAGAACATCAAGGATTTTATTTTTGTGCTTACTTTTGTTCTACACGTTTTACTTTTTAAGATTTCAGTACCTAAAAATGCCAGAAATTTGACTATTTCTCGGACAGGGATATGCCCACCTTAACGGGAATGAAAAATCCTTGTAAAAAAACTGTATGTAATTATTATATTTTTTTAACGCTTGTGTTGAGAATCTATAATTTATTTATAAAAGTCTGATTTATTATTGCAGTTATATGAATACTGAAAACCCATTGTTGGTTGTTTTTTTCTCTAATTCCTTTATTTCGCTCTGACAAATAAATACTTAGATAGCATTTTGAACTTTAACGATCTGGTGATGTGTGAAATTTCTTCGTTTTCATTTAAAATTACTTCGTTACATTATCTAAGTGTATATTATATAACTCGAAATTTTTAATTTGATCTTGTATGAATGGAATGAAAGCTTCACTGCAAAGTAAGAAATCGTGCTTTAAAATTACTCCCACAGCCTCGTAATTTTTAAAATTCTCTCCCATAGTTTTATTCTTCCAGTTCCAGAACTGAAAATAAATTAACGGAAGGTAATGATTTTTAAAGTTTCACGGTGCTCTCGACATCAAAAGAAACGTAATGGCTTTTGGATCTGCCGGGGAGAAAATTTAAACGATGTAAATACGTTTCCGTGTCCTCTATATTCAAGTAGTTTATCATTTCTCCGGTGTATTCCGGGAACGATGAACACATTAACTTAATGCATTTTCGCCATACCGAGTTTCGTTTAATGGCGTTCAGATAGGTAGGAGATATCGGCATATCCATTTTAAAATCGTTGTGCTCCGACAGAGAGTTTTGTAGCATTCCTCATACCTACACTTTTATAAGCAAATAAAAAAGGGGATACGATTTGCTAACATTACCTACTGCAGCAGAATCAAACATGGCAATAAACCATTGTTTTTTTTAAAGATAGATAACAATTTTCTGTTCTTTGAATTGACTCATGACAACTGACAACTTATTTATGTACCAAGGCTTGTAAGAGCATTTTGCAAGTCGAAAATACCGTTTGCAAGTCGAAAATACTGTTTGCAAATCGCTGTTACTGGTGTACTATTAGTAATATTAATGATTTTCAATGGCCCTACTTTGTTGATATTTTATTAGATGGTTGCAACTAACGGAGTCTCTGTAGCTTGTCTCAAAGGATAACTACTTAAGATGACTTTGAGTGTTATTTAAGAAAAAAACATATTTTTAAACTGTGGTGTGTTCGGCAGCGGGTTCAATTTTGTCCTGTCTGCACATGACATCAGCAGAGAACTGTAGATTTTCGTTTAAACACAAATAATAGCTAGATACCTATACATTATACATAAACAGACAATTTAACGTGATATATGGTATGAGTCATGTTTAAAAAGTGTGTAGTTTTAATGTGAAATAACCTTAAGTGTTTTGTAAAATTTGAAGTGCGAAGAAATATTACCTGTTTTGCACAATAAAATTAATGAAACAAATGAATTTAGGTCACAATAGCTCTGGATTATTAGAAAAACGACGGAAGGTTGTATTTTTTTGCTTAATATATGCAGTCATGATTCCGTCAGTCTTTCAATCAAATGACGTTACCACATGCGCGAAGACCCCACAATTAGTACTCGACGACTCGCACAGCAAGTAGGCACCTCATCTAGTACCGTACATCACATTTTAAGGCGCCAGCTGTTGCACCCCTATCATCTGCTACCAGTCAACATATTTTACCCCCGGATTGTGATCAACAAATGCGTTTTTGCAGATGGTTTTTACAGCAATGTAATAGATGAGGCGACATTTACCCGTGATGAAGTGAATTTCCATAATATACACATACGGGCCGATGAAAATCCTGACGCGATTAGGGAAACTCATTTTCAACATCGGTTCTCGGTAAATGTTTGGGCTGGCATAATAGGCGATGTACTTGTGAGTCTCTATTTCTTTGAAGGACGACCAAATGACTTTTTGGAGGACCGATTGCCTGAATTATTGAACGATGTGGCATTACAAGTTCTGGCACGCATGTTTTATCTTCAAGATGGGGCTTCTCCGCGAACGCTTTGGTCCTGTGCCTTGGCCATCTCGGTCACCCGATCTAACTCCAATGGACTTTTATCTTTGGAGTGACTTGGAGTCATTGGTTTACAATGCTGCAATTGCTGCGGTGGAAGAATTGCGAAACCGTATACTTGAAGCTGCTGACACAATTTGGGGAATACCTGGAATTTGGGAAAATATTCGGTGCCGTACCTGTATCCGCGCTAATGGGGATCATTTTCAACATTTTCTCTAGAAATGCTTTTATTTTATTTTGTTCCATATTTTAATGGAGTATGTTTAGTGCACGCAGTTGGCATTTACAGACGCTTACGGATGTGGATTTGTTTGCGAACTCTTGCAGTAAACGCAAAATAGAACTTTTTCGTATAAGACTTTTTTATTACAAATATCGTTCGCCGTAATTTAATTTTTATAGAGTATACACGCCACACCCTGTATAATGTCACATTTGTTTCAATTTTAATCTGCTTTATTTGATTTCTTAGAAATAACCATTTTTAATAACACGTAATTGAGACAAATATAATAATAAATAATTGCATTCATCTCAGATTTCTTCCATTTTATTAACTGTAACTATCAAAGTCGAATATCTGTGATTATTTTTATTTACAACATTAAATTAGATTAATTCGACAAGAAACTACCGTAGATAATTTGAAGAATGAGAAAAATTCGTTAACATAGTTTTCTTCAAAGAATTAGATTTAAAAACCCTCTGTTTGGAGAAGATATGTAGATATGTAATTTTTGCAATTTGGCCTTTTACCACTAATGAATTAAATATATTTCTAGATGATGCGTATTAATAACAAGGAACCAAAAATTAAATTTACTTTGGAAGTCGAAAGCAACAATTCATTGCCCTTTCCAGATATTTAAATAAAAATGGCAATTATTTAAAAACAAATGTTTATAAAAAACCCAATTCACACTAACAGATATCTAAATTTCAACTCAAATCATCATACTGATGTAAAGAAAGGTGTAGTTAAATGTTTGTATGATAGAGCCTCAAAAGATGAATATTTTTAATAATGATTTGATATTCAAAAAAAATGTAATAATAAATAATCAGTAACCTTAGAATTTTGGTGAAACATTTTTAGGAATATTGTAAGAGAAATTATGTTAGACAACAAAGGAAAAATTACATCCATAATAAAAATTCCATGTATTCTTATGCTATTGGGAAAATGAAGGAAAATAGGTAACAAACTTAACAGAACAGTTTTTCAGATAACTAATACTTTACGGACTTTTTTGTCAAAGACCCGCCCAAATAATGATTTTCAAAAGTCAAAACATTGCTTTTGTAGTATACCTTCTCAACCTGTGAATATTAGAATAAACGAACAAGAAAATTATATTAAAAATCGAGAATTTGAGAGATCTAAAATTTGCGACCACGCTTGGTAAAACAAGAAATATTCCAAACTAATTAAATTTATTTTTTTAAGCAGGGAAATACACGATTTTGAGTGTTCTATAAAAAAATTATGACGTTTTCATAATTAACGCCTGACATTATAATAGGGCGATACAGAACATGCAGATCCTCCATTAAATGATAACATTTCCGAGGAGTGTAGAGAAAACTTGACCCAGGAGATAAATCAGACTAATAGCGGCTCTTTCTCTCTCCATAATTAATGAACGAGGATATCGTCGGAATGAGCAACTTTTCAGAACTCCGACCTCACCTGGGGCGCCCGCCGTTGGCGCTACACCAAAAACTAATACAAGTCGTTAGCTAAGGGCGGTTTGATTCATGAAACAAACACGATTGCAGCCGATCGCCTCCATTAACTATTCATTCCTTTGATTTATGTCGGTTTATCTCATTGAGAAGTTGTACTTCTGTGGGCAGTTAGTTTATCTTTCGGGTCCCTGTTTCGTGAGATAGATAAAACACTGTTTAAATAGTAATTTACTTATAACATTTCAATGAACAGATACAGCGCTAGAAAGTTTGTATGGAGGAACTAGAACATAATTTTCTTGACGCAGTTTTAGCAAAACAAACTGTGTTGTATAATCTTTTGTCGTCGTTTTTTTTTTAAATAAAATTTTGAAAGGATCTTTCTCAAAAAATAACACAGTGCATTGAAATTTTGTACAGATGCTAAATTCGTCTGTGCTATCAGTTTCCCACTACTTTGTAGAGGTCGCTAGTTTTGATGTTCCCTAGCAGTATTTTAGAATACAACTTCTGACCAAGATCATTAAAATAAAGGTTGCCTACAGTTAGTTACAGACTGTCAAAGTTAACGGCCTATTGTCAAACAAATTAGGTTGATAGCGGCAAAAAAAATACTGTCATCACCGGCAACCCGAGTACTTTCCCAGATAAAAATATTTTATTTGTAAAAGTATGTTAAGTGCATAAGAAATATTGTCGAAAGGCAGTGGGTCGCTTGATTTTTCGGCAGAAGGGTGGGGGAAGCGAACGACAGCGAGTCCGAAGAAAATGACGATAATATTTATTTATTTATAGTCCTGCCGTCAAAAAATCGAAATTCGCTTGAAAATAATATATTTGACATTCTGTAACTCCATTGTTTTTCAACGAATCTTGACGATTTTTTTTAACTTAAAGCTCTTTTCATAAGCTTTCCGAATATGTAATAATATATAACTATACTACGCGCGTGCGTCGTATATTTCATTTTGCAACTAAGGCTAAAAAATAAAAAAACTTTTCAGGTTGCAAATTTGAAATTTAAAAAAAATATAGATTTCAATGTATTATTATGAAATCTACCATGAAAAAAATCAGTGTGATTGTGGAAGATCCTCGGGATCGTCCACACTAATAATTAGTTAATTTGTTTATAAGGCCATAACTTGTAAACTATTCAACTTACCGATTCCCGATTTCGTGTGAGTTATTAGACAGTGATAGGGAATGAGAGGATGCGATGCCAAAACTATCTGGTAATAATAACGCAGTTTATAAATGTTTAATTCAAAAGTCATAAATAAACTTCTTCTGTTTATAACTTTTGATCTAATAAATATTTTTTTATGGCTAGTTTTGTAGATCTTTTGAAGACGAAAAAAAAAGTACTTTACTGTTTTCTCGTGGAAATGAACGGAAAAAAGTTATAAGCGAAAAACGTTAATTTATGTATCTTTCCCCCATTTTTATTACTGTGGAAAATAATATGTTATTGTACATAATATTTAGCATCTACCAGGTGTAACAGGATCATAGTACACCCCCCGTATCTCCATTAGTTTTAAAGGTAATTGATTGAAATTTGGTATATTCCATATACATAATAAACGGCACTTTTTGATCAACAGATGATATTTTTTCCACTTCCGGTTTCGCCGGAAGTGATACCAACTTTCGATTTTCAAATGGAATACCCTGTATATTATTACATTTCTGAAATCTGCATAATTTTCTGAATCCAATGATACCACATAAGTGACATTTCAAACGTCAAAATTTTTTNGTCAAAGACGCGCCCAAATAATGATTTTCAAAAGTCAAAACATTGCATTTGTAGCATATCTTATCAACCTGTGAATATTAGAATAAACGAACAAGAAAATTATATTAAAAATCGAGAATTTGAGAGATCTAAAATTTGCGACCACGCTTGGTAAAACAAGAAATATTCCAAACTAATTAAATTTATTTTTTTAAGCAGGGAAATACACGATTTTGAGTGTTCTATAAAAAAATTATGACGTTTTCATAATTAACGCATGACATTATAATAGGGCGATACAGAACATGCAGATCCTCCATTAAATGATAACATTTCCGAGGAGTGTAGAGAAAACTTGACCCAGGAGATAAATCAGACTAATAGCAGCTCTTTCTCTCTCCATAATTAATGAACGAGGATATCGTCGGAATGAGCAACTTTTCAGAACTCCGACCTCACCTGGGGCGCCCGCCGTTGGCGCTACACCAAAAACTAATACAAGTCGTTAGCTAAGGGCGGTTTGATTCATGAAACAAACACGATTGCAGCCGATCGCCTCCATTAACTATTCATTCCTTTGATTTATGTCGGTTTATCTCATTGAGAAGTTGTACTTCTGTGGGCAGTTAGTTTATCTTTCGGGTCCCTGTTTCGTGAGATAGATAAAACACTGTTTAAATAGTAATTTACTTATAACATTTCAATGAACAGATACAGCGCTAAAAAGTTTGTATGGAGGCACTAGAACATAATTTTGTTGACGCAGTTTTAGCAAAACAAACTGTGTTGTATAATCTTTTGTCGTCGTTTTTTTTTTAAATAAAAATTTGAAAGGATCTTTCTCAAAAAATAACACAGTGCATTGAAATTTTGTACAGATGCTAAATTCGTCTGTGCTGTCAGTTTTCCACTATTTTGTAGAGGTCGCTAGTTTTGATGTACCCTAGCAGAATTTTGGAATACAACTTCTGACCAAGGTCATTAAAATAAAGGTTGCCTACAGTTAGTTACAGACTGTCAAAGTTAACGGCCTATTGTCAAACAAAGTAGGTTGGTAGCGGCAAAAAAATACTGTCATAACCAGCAACCCGAGTACTTTCCCAGATAAAAATATTTTATTTGTGAAAATATGTTAAGTGCATAAGAAATATTGTCGAAAGGCAGTGGGTCGCTTGATTTTACGGCGGAAGGGTGGGGGAAGCGAACGACAGCGAGTCCGAAGAAAATGACGATAATATTTATTTATTTATAATCCTGCCGTTAAAAAAGCGAAATTCGTTTGAAAATAATATATTTGACAGTCTGTAACTCCATTGTTTATCAACTAGACGATTTTTTTTAACTTAAAGCTCTTTTCATAAGCTTTCCGAATATGTAATAATACTACACGCGTGCGTCGTATATTTCATTTTGCAACTAAGGCTAAAACATAAAAAAACTTTTCAGATTGCAAATTTGAAATTTAAAAAAAAAATGATAGATTTCAATGTATTATTATGAAATCAACCATGAAAAAAATCAGTGTGATTGTGGAAGATCCTCGGGATCGTCCACACTAATAATTAGTTAATTTGTTTATAAGGCCATAACTTGTAAACTATTCAACTTACCGATTCCAGATTTCGTGTGAGTTATTAGACAGTGATAGGGAATGAGAGGATGCGATGCCAAAACTTTCTGGTAATAATAACGCAGTTTATAAATGTTTAATTCAAAAGTCATAAATAAACTTCTTCTGTTTATAACTTTTGATCTAATCAATATTTTTGTATGGCTAGTTTTGTAGATCTTTTGAAGACGAAAAAAAAGTACTTTACTGTTTTCTCGTGGAAATGAACGGAAAAAAGTTATAAGCGAAAAACGTTATTTTTATGACTGGAAAATAATATGTTATTGTACATAACATTTAGCATCTATAGTGATAAATTCAGCTTGCCGAAACAGAAAGTCGCGCCCAACTCTATATTTTCTGGCCTAACAGGAATTATTGTTCTTGAGTTTTTTTGTTAGATTATTCTTTAAGTACTTTTGAGCTAAAACTTTTATCTAAAACCAATTTGAGCTATAATTCTACAGGCCTAATTTCTAGTGTGGATACTTAGTGTAAATGTAAGCTAAACTGGAAAAAAGAAACTAGCGAAGCCAGGTTTTTAAAAAATCCTCAGTTAAGAAAGTGTGTTTGAATGGTGCTATCGAAAATATGTATTTAATCTTGCTAACAAAAAGATTAGCAGTGAGCATTTTTATAAAAAGATTTCCAACATACAGACTATTACAAATTCGCTTCTCACTACAGGGATCTCGAAAATGGTAAGGGGATCAACATTACGCCTCTAAAGAATCAAGGCAAACATATTTGGTTTTCGAAATATTTAAAAAAAGCCGAAATTTTGGAAATCCGTTTTTGTTTCATTTCAGCCTTGTTTGAGGTATGGTAAGGGATGAGAAATTCGAATTTATCGACGATATTCTGTTGTATCTTCTAGAGGGTGCCAGGACGTTTTTTTAGATTTTTAGGTTGATTAGATTGGTTACATTGTTTAGACTATATTAGATTGATTAGATTGTTTTTAGAAAGTATGTTTTTTTACTCTGTTTGCCGTAAAATTGTTAAATAAATTTAAAATTGTAATTGCACTGTTTCCTTTAAATGCATATTGCTTGCTAATAAACGGTTACCGTTTATCAGTGATGAAAATAATTTTTTATGCATTTACAAATTTAAATGCCTTTTTGTTGAAAACGGTTGGTTTTGGAGATATGCCGAAGTATATCTTCAAAGAGATATACTTTTTTTAAGAAGAAAAGTTGGGGGAAAAGATTTTTCCAGCCCAAAGTGAAATACACGGTGGCACAAAAAAGTTTTGGCTGTTTAAATGCGTCCTAATGGTCGCCCTCTAGAAGATACAACAAAATGGCCAATAAATTTGAATTTCTCATCCAAAAAAATCCTCGGATACGAAATTTCACGAAACTATCTCGAAGTAGTCGAAAAAATGTTTTTTCCAACTGCAACATCCTGTATCTCGAAAAGTAAGGGATTATGAGCAACATTGTATATGACTTTTCCCCATTAATTTTCATCATAGAATATGGTGATAAAGTTTTGCCCATTCTTTAACGGACACCCTTTATTGTTATTAAACCATATATAAATTGTTTCAGAAATGTTCTTGTCATTACATTCTGAAATAAAAGAACGAGAAATACGACTAAACGTTTTTAGTAAGTGAACTTTTTGATTCGAAAGACCCAATGAGAGCTACATTATGACTATCAAAAATTCCTGGAACAAATTGTTAAATTAAGTCCGAGTTAGAAAAATTTTAAAACGAAAAAGAAACTATTCTTGTACTATGTCAAGCTGAAAAGCAGTAATTGACTTTATGTTGTACTAATTAGTATTTGTCATAATTAGTGTATCTATATTTGCGTATTGCGTAGATAAATATTATACAAGTATTAGAAAAATAATGTATTTTTTAAGTTTCAATGTGGTGCATCTTCATTTCTCTTTCTGAATCAACATGAATGTGTACAGATGTGGTTACGAGAGTTAGAATGAGAGTTTCTACAATGGAATATGATTAGGTTTAAGGCTTCTCAAAAATCTTGGATCCAATTTTTTTCAAAACCAATAATCGCGTCTATATCGACAGGAAAAGCCCTCTTATTTTTTAAGTTCTATCAGGCCCTAACTTTATAGCCCGTTTTTCAAAACATCCGGTATAAAGTTTAATTTGTAAAGTAAAATCGAATTTATTGTTATTAGTTTTTTTTTAATAGATACAAATAACATTTGCATTGTTAGTTAATGTAGGAAACAACTTTTCATGCTCTCATTTTATTTTTATCATTATTTTTTGTTTCGTCTGTTATATTAGGATAAAAATGTAATAAATTATGGGCACTATTAAGGCGGTTTTCCACTAAACGGACAAAACAAAAACAAAACACAAACTTGTGTCGAATAAAACAGAACTTTAACTTTTCGCAAACTTTTTGAAGACTGGCGTGTTTTGCGACAGTTGGAGTTTTGTTTTTCGGGTCCCGCTCGAAAGCGGTCACATCAAAAGGTTTCGACGTGTTTTGAAACTCAAGTCTGTTTAGTGGACATGGTCGTGTTGTGTTTTCTATTTAAGTGATCCAACCCAATATCTATGTTGGCATTTTCTACTTCCCAAAAACAATATTTTAATGATTAATGAATTATAGCTATTAAAAAAATATATATAGTGTTTACTTGGCTAGGATACAAACTAACCAAGTAAACACTTTAACCGGACATATACTTACCATGAAATCGATGGGTATCTGGGAAACCGCTCGAAGAATTTTTTTGAAATTGTGATTGTGTGATACGGACTGTGGAGCCTACCAAGCTAAAATATTTTCAAGGTCATCGTCATATTCGATAAATTTTTTTTGACCACCCTGCAAAAACTGTAAAATTTTCATGTCAAATTCGATAAAGTAGGTCTTCCTCTACAAAATGTCCAATTTGCACAAAAAACTAAACCGGGAAAACTAAATTTTGCTGACAGTCCGCCTCTGTCAATTTTTGTTTAAAAATCGAAATATCTCGGAAACGGTAAATCCTAAGTATAGAGTGTTCTATATGTTTTCAACTTAAAAATGGATGATGTTTCCAAAAATGCAATAATATACAGGGGATTCCATTTAAAATAAGAAAGCTAGTATCGACTTCCGGTATAACCGAAAGTACGATGACCTTGAAAATATTTTAACTTGGTGTGCCCTACGGTCCATATCACACCATCACAATTTCAAAAAAATTCATAGAGCGGTTTCCCAGATATCCATCGATGGAGTTCGAGGTGGGACACTCTGTAGACACTTACTTTTTTTCCAAGGACTTCAGTATAAACCAATAAACCAGCCATAACTAAGAATAAAAAAATCTTCTCTAAACATGTTGGTTGGTTATTGGAAAAATGTGTTTTGACTTCCTCGCGACAACCAGTGGAAAACGACCAAAAACAAAAACAAAACTCGAACAAAATGTAGCCCGCTTGATGGAAACAAGAGTTTTGGGTTTGTTTCAGTTTTGTTTTTGTATTTCAGATTCTAGAAAATACAAACAGGACATAAACTCAACTGTCCGTTTAGTGGAAAACCGCCATTATACTTCAATTTTACTTAGCTACACTAGTTACAATAAATTTTAATTTTCATTGTTTTTATGAACATTAACCAAATTACAATTTATCAGAAAGTTAAAACATCTGAAATGTTATGCTTTTGAATGACAACCAATGGAAATATATTATTAAACTTTTTTTATTATAATTTATAAAAATCAAGTACTCTCACTTTAATCGATCCTCACATTTTTTGTCATACAACAACGCGTTTACAGCTCTCCCTACTTCACACGAATATTATAATGATACCAAGAGAAAAATTCAAATGTTTACCCTCCACATCCACACTGTGCCAATGTTCCCACAAGTTTTCCAATATCTAGAGCCCATTCCTTTTGATGTGATTTATTAAATGTAACATCAATCTCCCACCGATGTATTTTTTTCCACTGATGGTAAATAAAATGAAAGAATCCGAGCCTCTATTAAATAATGAAATATTGCTCTAGAAATGGTTAGAGCTGTGGTAAGTATATATGTCCCTCGCTGATGATAACAGAGAAAGGTTAAAGTGATTTATTCATTTTCTGTATTCTCTGAAATAGATATCAGTAAGGGGGAATCAATCACAATATGTCTTATCAGGGATGTGGGTGTTTTTGTTTACACCACTTGACACATTTAATAGTAAATTGTTGTCATCATGCGTACATTAAAAAGTAGTTGAAGAGATAGAAGCAGCTGGTAGATACATATGTAAAGTGGCCTTCTGAAACAACGACTTTAAAGAACTTTTCTGCTTCTCTTTCTGTTTCAAGCGGAAAGAGTAAGATTTTCACCGTAACTATATGTACTGAACAGCAGGTCTGATATAACTATTCAAGTAGGTGTGTCTTTCCTCCAATATTTATTTTTACATATTTTAAATAATGTTTTTACAGCCAGTTAGAACTACTGTTACTTCTGAAATGTCTTTTTCTTCATTCTCCATATTTAGGTACATCATTTTCTGTCTTCTATCTCCACCTTCATTTACTCTCTTTTTTCTAGTTCCATATTTTCATTTTCATCACTCCTAGATTAGGTTACAATGCACCAAAATAACAATGACTTAAAAGTGGAATTCTTCAAAACAGTTTTTAGGTAGATCAAAATTAGTCGAACCACCATAAAATACTTTTTAAAACATCAAAATATGTCAAAATACATATAGTTCAGGTAGGTTTGCCAGATCTCCGGGTTTGACCCGGAGTCTTGGGGTTTTGATGGTATATCTGCGGGCTCCGGATTAACATATCCGGGTTTTGTTTATTATGGGAAAATCGTGATATTTTTTGATATCATTTTCTGCTTTTTTTTTAGATATCAATTATACAACGCCCTACCCCCGATGTCCACTTCCCCGGATCACAAAGTATATATTTCCTAATTGTGTCCTTTTTTTTCATTTTTTTTAGAGATCGATTTCATTTGACTTCCAGATTTTCTAAGACCTTCTTTTTAGGCATCAATTTCTCCAAGTCTGTCATGAAATAGATCTGGTAACCTGTAACATTGAAAGTAAAAATAATTCTCAATTTTTTTGTTTATTTGACGATTTTCTATAAAGTTACAACAACTGCGACTCAAAAAAGTTGAATTTTGCATTAACAATGAGCGAAAAATCATTTGTATATTTAGAGCAATTTTTAAAATAAGTAAATATTTATAAACATTGATGAAACTTTGTGAACAAATAGTAAATCATATTTCAATTCTACCCTAAAAATTTTGCAACGATCGATCGCATGGTTTTCGATTGACAGGATTGTTAATTATTAAGAAATTTCAAAAAGTTTACCGCGTACCGTGGGTTTAAATTAAGGTTTAGAAAGGTCAGACAATTTTTTAGAGATACTTGTTGTCATAATAAACAATGATCAATAATAAAAATACCTATTTTTACATTTTTATAACCATTTAGATTTTTTTAAATTTTTCAACATTTTATTCTATAAATAATTATTAATTATTAATTATTATGCAATCGAAAATCGAATGCAAAAAAATATTCGTATTCCTCTCATTCTGCTATATCAAATTAAAAAAAGAATCGTCTTGATAAGTGCTACCGTTCCCGAGAAAAGTCATCTTTTATCGCGCATAAGCATTTTGAAACCCATGTGGCGGGCTGTCCTCAACTTTTTTGATTCGCAGTTGTTGTAACTTTATAGAAAATCGTCAAATAAACAAGAAATAAAGATTGACTTCTTTTATTTAGGGCTTACTTTCAATGTTACAGGAAAAAATATGTCGAAAAACGGATCATTTTTCGTTCTTTTTGTATGCTTGTTCTTCCCCTGAATTTAGCAATGGTTTTTTGGAATAGCCAAACTTGGATTCCTATACTACATAATATTTGGGATTTTTCTGTACAACAAAATAGATGACTTTAAACACAAACGCCAAAGCCTACTTTCACTGCTCTATCGCCTGGACTAATAGAAAGCGGCTTCAGAGCACAATCCTCTGTGAAATATATTGGAATTGACCTTCATAATACAGCAAAAATTGCAAAATAGCACTGTAAATATATCGAAAACCTCTTAGAATCACTATTAAAATTGTCAATACACTTCGATTACTTTTGAAACCTAATAATATGCAGAGAACATCCAAGTTCTTGGAAAGGTCAAAGGCCAATAACTAAGAGAACAAAATTGAGTAACCCGTGCAAATCGAAGATCTCTTTGCAGCGTTTGACAACCTATCATTGACCTCTCATACCCGGATTATTTACCTTACCCAGAGACACAGATAAAAATATAAAAATGTGAGATCAGGGCTTCGAGCAGGCCACAAATCTCTGGTAATCAATCTGTCGACATAAAATTCCTGAAGATAGTTTCTGCTGCAGTATGTTATGTAGCTCCTTCTTGTTGAAAATACCCATGCTGCAGTTCATCTTCGTGCATTAATACCCGAGCTTGTTGTAAAATGTTAGTCTCCATTTATTACTTCTCGGGAAAAAATTGGGCCTATTATGCGTCTTCTTGAAACTGCTACTACTGGTACTTATCTTCTATGGATATAACATTTTTTCCATAAAATTGTGCGGATTTTCTGGAACCCAGGTTCTATGATTCTGATTGTTTACATAACCAGACAAATGTACCCAGAGGATTAAAAGTTCAGGTCTAAGAAATTATCGTCGTTTAAATATTCAGCAATATCGTACTCGTTGGTTGTGATCAGGAGGATTACATAATAGAAACCTTGTAGGGATGTATATGCAGCTGCTTCTTTAATGCCTTGCGACAAGTTCCAACTGATACACCTACGGACATATTGTAATATGTACAATTATTTTTTGTAAACATACCAATTAACCAGCGTAAAGCTGTAAGATTTTGTATGATGATGAAAAATGTAGGTATTCTAAAGAAATTGTGTTAAATTTTTTCAAAATTATTTAACTATTAATTATTTTTTAACTTTAGTTTTAGGTTAAAAAATTTACATAATTTAAACTATATTATGTTTATCACAGTACCTATCTGTTTGACCGCTTCAATCGTTCCATTCAGGATTGCAAAGGGTAAGTTCTATCTGNCTTACCCTTTTTGAGTTATCTTGAAAAAGCCCTTTGTTTTATCTTTTTCCACCCTTGGCCGGGGGTTGAACAAAAAATTACTCTCACTTATTGTTATAATATACCTTAAACTAACTCATATCAAAAATTCAGCCAAGTTGGCAAAATTTCGATTTAAAGGCTTAGTTAATTGGACTATTATTATATCAATCTAAAACAAAACAAATTTATTAATGCATAAAACGCGGCAACCTATCTGAAGTCCTGAAGATAAACTATAACCTCAAACATCAAACATAGTACGTTGATTGAAATATTTCAGTCAACGCATTCTATTTCTGTTGATTGAAAGATTGGAAATACAGATTCTATCTGTGGTTGCAGATTTCTGTTTAACAATTTCTATAAAGGACAATGTTTTGCTGCACCAACGTGAGATGGCCTCAGTGAATGCATGCTCCGTCCGCCCTATCCAATAAAAGCCTCTTCTTTATTTACTCTTATGGGTATATCTTTCCTCCAATATTTAATTTTACATAATTTTAAACAATGTTCTTTACTGTCAGTTAGAACTACTGTTAATTCTGAAATGGCAGATGCGTTTTGTTGGATTGATTCTGGAATTGAATTATGCAGAATGGGTGTTTTATTGCAAGGATATTCTGAATCCGGTTGCAACTTTTGCTTCTGTGGTTTGAAGCGGAATTATTAGAATTAAGTGGTGGGGAGATCAAATTTGCGAGGTTACTCAGCTGGTGTAGCATTGGCCCGTTAAGATTCGGCATCTGTCTAATGTCAGATTCGATTCGAATTGTTTTATTGATAAATGTCATTCTATAGAATCCAACAAAACGCACCTGGCTTTTTCTTAATTTTTCATATTTAGATACATCATTTTCTGTCTTCTATTTCCATCTTCATTTACTCTCTTTTTTTTAGTTCCATATTTTCATTTATAGGTTATAGGTTATAGGTTATTTATATTTATAGGTTATAGGTTATTTATAGGGTTATAGGTTATAATGCACCAAAATAACAATGACTTAAAAGTGGAATTCTTCAAAACAGTTTTTAGGTAGATCAAAATTAGTCGAACCACCATAAAATACTTTTTAAAACATCAAAATATGTCAAAATACATATAGTTCAGGTAGGTTTGCCAGATCTCCGGGTTTGACCCGGAGTCTTGGGGTTTTGATGGTATATCTGCGGGCTCCGGATTAACATATCCGGGTTTTGTTTATTATGGGAAAATCGTGATATTTTTTGATATCATTTTCTGCTTTTTTTTTAGATATCAATTATACAACGCCCTACCCCCGATGTCCACTTCCCCGGATCACAAAGTATATATTTCCTAATTGTGTCCTTTTTTTTCATTTTTTTTAGAGATCGATTTCATTTGACTTCCAGATTTTCTAAGACCTTCTTTTTAGGCATCAATTTCTCCAAGTCTGTCATGAAATAGATCTGGTAACCTGTAACATTGAAAGTAAAAATAATTCTCAATTTTTTTGTTTATTTGACGATTTTCTATAAAGTTACAACAACTGCGACTCAAAAAAGTTGAATTTTGCATTAACAATGAGCGAAAAATCATTTGTATATTTAGAGCAATTTTTAAAATAAGTAAATATTTATAAACATTGATGAAACTTTGTGAACAAATAGTAAATCATATTTCAATTCTACCCTAAAAATTTTGCAACGATCGATCGCATGGTTTTCGATTGACAGGATTGTTAATTATTAAGAAATTTCAAAAAGTTTACCGCGTACCGTGGGTTTAAATTAAGGTTTAGAAAGGTCAGACAATTTTTTAGAGATACTTGTTGTCATAATAAACAATGATCAATAATAAAAATACCTATTTTTACATTTTTATAACCATTTAGATTTTTTTAAATTTTTCAACATTTTATTCTATAAATAATTATTAATTATTAATTATTATGCAATCGAAAATCGAATGCAAAAAAATATTCGTATTCCTCTCATTCTGCTATATCAAATTAAAAAAAGAATCGTCTTGATAAGTGCTACCGTTCCCGAGAAAAGTCATCTTTTATCGCGCATAAGCATTTTGAAACCCATGTGGCGGGCTGTCCTCAACTTTTTTGATTCGCAGTTGTTGTAACTTTATAGAAAATCGTCAAATAAACAAGAAATAAAGATTGACTTCTTTTATTTAGGGCTTACTTTCAATGTTACAGGAAAAAATATGTCGAAAAACGGATCATTTTTCGTTCTTTTTGTATGCTTGTTCTTCCCCTGAATTTAGCAATGGTTTTTTGGAATAGCCAAACTTGGATTCCTATACTACATAATATTTGGGATTTTTCTGTACAACAAAATAGATGACTTTAAACACAAACGCCAAAGCCTACTTTCACTGCTCTATCGCCTGGACTAATAGAAAGCGGCTTCAGAGCACAATCCTCTGTGAAATATATTGGAATTGACCTTCATAATACAGCAAAAATTGCAAAATAGCACTGTAAATATATCGAAAACCTCTTAGAATCACTATTAAAATTGTCAATACACTTCGATTACTTTTGAAACCTAATAATATGCAGAGAACATCCAAGTTCTTGGAAAGGTCAAAGGCCAATAACTAAGAGAACAAAATTGAGTAACCCGTGCAAATCGAAGATCTCTTTGCAGCGTTTGACAACCTATCATTGACCTCTCATACCCGGATTATTTACCTTACCCAGAGACACAGATAAAAATATAAAAATGTGAGATCAGGGCTTCGAGCAGGCCACAAATCTCTGGTAATCAATCTGTCGACATAAAATTCCTGAAGATAGTTTCTGCTGCAGTATGTTATGTAGCTCCTTCTTGTTGAAAATACCCATGCTGCAGTTCATCTTCGTGCATTAATACCCGAGCTTGTTGTAAAATGTTAGTCTCCATTTATTACTTCTCGGGAAAAAATTGGGCCTATTATGCGTCTTCTTGAAACTGCTACTACTGGTACTTATCTTCTATGGATATAACATTTTTTCCATAAAATTGTGCGGATTTTCTGGAACCCAGGTTCTATGATTCTGATTGTTTACATAACCAGACAAATGTACCCAGAGGATTAAAAGTTCAGGTCTAAGAAATTATCGTCGTTTAAATATTCAGCAATATCGTACTCGTTGGTTGTGATCAGGAGGATTACATAATAGAAACCTTGTAGGGATGTATATGCAGCTGCTTCTTTAATGCCTTGCGACAAGTTCCAACTGATACACCTACGGACATATTGTAATATGTACAATTATTTTTTGTAAACATACCAATTAACCAGCGTAAAGCTGTAAGATTTTGTATGATGATGAAAAATGTAGGTATTCTAAAGAAATTGTGTTAAATTTTTTCAAAATTATTTAACTATTAATTATTTTTTAACTTTAGTTTTAGGTTAAAAAATTTACATAATTTAAACTATATTATGTTTATCACAGTACCTATCTGTTTGAGTTTGAGCGAAACAGGTTTCTTAGGACTTCACACCATTTATTGCCGAATATCTTCAACAACACTTTCTGTTAAAATTACAGTAGGTCTGCCTGTCGACTTGCCCTTACGACTACATACAATATTTTTCCTCATATCTTTTAATAAGGATTAATTTGTGGTTTCTAAACACATCTTATGCGATACTACATCAGGAAACGGTTCATACAGGATTACAAAGGGTAAGTTCTATCTGCGTTCCTGGTATCACTGCGAAAATGTGCCATCAAAATAAATGTGTCTTGTTCCGGTGTAAACGGCATTTTTACACAAATTTACAGGAAATAAAAATTTAACAATCGTAACATAACCTTAAAATATTCGTTTAATTTACGGGAAACGCGTCTGAAGAGAACATTTCTTTTTTCAAAGCTTAATTTGTAGAAGAGCTTAGAAATTCTGCTAAACGAACCCCTCTGAATTGACATTTCATCTAGGGTCCCTAGTAATTTGTCCTTCTGAAACACCAACTTAAGAAAATCAAATTTACTGAGCGCCAAAACAAATTTGGTTACGTGGGACTGTATATGCCTATGCATTAAAAAACTCCATTGATATCATTTGTCCATAATCATATGATGGTACAGTACTTATTGTTTTATTTCGCAATTTGTATCATTTTTGTGCGATTTCGTGTTACGTTACAATTTTCTAGAGGAGTAAAACTTGCAATTAGTATATTTTTTTTCTTAATTCTAATTAATACCTTCGTACTGATTGGTATTCGGCAACAAATTAGCTTCAAGGACACACAGCTGGATGTGCGGTTCTATGAACTACACTAATAGGTAGATTGACAGATTAGTTCCTACCAGCCAGTTTCGAACACGACTTTCCATTTAATCAACCGTGTACCTACATAAATATTGAAAAATGGCCTTTCTCTTGTTCGCTATATTTACGATGGAGATAATTTTTGTGCAGTTCATATAGGGGCTTATTTCCCCGTCGAAACAAAGGGCTGAAACAAGCGACATGACGTTCTGTGAACGGGGTTCCCCCTGATTAGCCAAACGACACACGACAGTCACCGTATCAAGTTCGGGAACCCGAAACAAAATTCCGGGGATCGGACCGTTATCACGGTGTGATGGAACGCTCACTAGCAAATATTTGATTGTCTTCATTAATCATATGGATTTATCTGCAGCGTCGGTTTTGCTCATATTTCAGGGCGTGATAGACAACAGCGATAGTGCAAACGTAATTACGCCCCATTTAGATTTAATGCGGCCTTTAATATTTACACGGGCACCTCACACTGCGGGGGTAAATTTGTATTTCGAGAAGCCAACGTTTTAATTTATAATGTTTAAATATGCCGGATACATGTTTGCTTTTCGGCCGCCGCCCTTGCAGTTGTGAAATCTGTAATGGATTCATATTTGTTCCCACCTATACGTTATTAATGTTGAGCTTTGGTCAGGTGAATTATCGTGGATTATTGTATCTCTTACACAACGTATCCCAATTCCGATATGGTAACGATAGTATCTTGATTATTGCAGGAGACGGGTAGATATAGCAATAATGAATAGGTATTCTTACAAAATTCTATGACGATTTCCGTAATATATTTCAAACTGATATTTTTTTTTCATTGATAACGCTATGTTTCAGGCCAACTGGAGATGCACAGCTTGATTTGATTTTCAAGCTACTTGCCTGGAGTTGAGTTGCATTAATTTCAAATTAAGCTCAAGTGAAATAAGTATGGTCGAATCAATCCTGCATGGCACAAAAGTTATGTTAAAAATTTACATAAATGTAGGGACTGGCGACTATAATTTATATAAAAAATACGGCTAAGAACAGTTTGTGTTACACATTACCAACAAATTGTATTTAATTTTATTAAAATAATTCTGCTAAATATTATTTTATATTATTATATTATTATATATTATTTTTATATTATCTTTATCTTTTTTTTATATTTTATATTTATATTATCTATTTTTATATTATCTTATATATTATGCTTTAGGATACATCAAAGGTCTCAAATATATAATAAAAAAAAATTAACTAAGAGCTTGTTTTTTATAAATATTTAATAAACTTAGTTTGTTTTTTCTCAAATTTAGTAAAATTAAGTTGAATTAATAGTAACAATTAGGTTGCTATTACAAAATGTCAATGAGCCTACTAATCATGCTATGTAATTAATTGATTTTAAATACGTGTTTTGCTCAGAAATAATTAATTTTACGAAAAAATGACAAGACACTTTTTTTATTTAGAATGAATCAGGCGATCTGAATTGACTTTTTAAAGGTAGTGTAGCAATAAGAAAAAAAAATACGTATGAAACAAGTTTAGGGGTGGCTTTTTCTATCCCTAACAACCGTAGGGAAAATCAACAATTTATTTACTGAGTGCTTTCTTGATAGCAGAAAATGTCTCCTTAATTTCATTTCTGTAACTTTTTTGCTATTTCGGAAAAAAGTTAAAAACAACTTTTTTGGAACCCTTTTTAAGAAGTTGTATCTTCAGAGGTATCTTCAAATAAGATTTTTTTATATAAAATATTGACCTTATTTTTTCACAGGGAACCTCCATTTATTTATTTACATCCTGTACAATTTTATATAAACATAAAATAGGTACTTACTTATAAAATAAAGTCAATAATTTCTATAATTACTGTTTTGATTACCGTTACCATCCGAATTCCTCAAAATAATCTAAAAGTGGAACAATAATAACACATTTAATACAATTCCTAAAGACATATTTTATTTTGTTACTGTAACGGCAATGCCAACAACTACCAATAATACTGACTAGATGCGTACCTATTCATCGACTGTTACAAATTCGCGTCACACTACAGGGATTTCGGAAACGGTAAAAGATACAAAGTAGCTTAAATGGGGGGCAAAGTTGCGTAATCAGGGATCCACCATTATACCACTAAAAAATCAAGGCTAACATGATTAGTCTTCGATATTTTAAAAAAAAACGAAATCCGTGTTTGTTTCATTTCAGCCTTGTTTAAGGTGATATTGAAAAGAAGAACACTTTTACATGGCAACTTTTTGCCCACTGTCGAATGGCATAATCAATTTTTATATGTGCCGTTTCGTGTCTTTAGGACCATCATCAATTTTTTAAATACGACCCTAGAAATTATTACATTTTTTGCAAACCTTGATGACCCCCAATACTATAATGCCACAGCCTGAACCAGATTCAGACGTTAATTAATTACTAAATTAATCTTCAATGTATTCGTTCCAAATATATCTAAATTTTTTATTTAGATTTCTGTTTATTGAATTATCGTACACTCTATGTGTCGTTAGACCCTGTGAAATCCATCTAGTTATTTAGACTATTACCATCACACGTTACAATAAAACACATTATTAGAGTTTTAATCTCCATCATTTGGTCATACATAATTTGATAAGTTGTTGCGCCAAAATTAAAATGTTATTACAATTTCATTATGACAAATTAATTCTTAAAAATCCATATGAACAACCAAATGAATATTAAAATACAGTAAATGTTCAAAAACCTTTCCATTTTAGCAAATGTTGAACATGAAGATAAGTATAATATGATCCGAATTTATAATACCTGTAACCGCAACTGTGAAAGAGCATGTCAGATGTATTTATATAAATATCCTGAAAACAATTTGATCGAGCTTGAATTTTGAGCACTCGAGAAACCTAGAAATAACTATGAGCATGGAATTACTGTAATAATGGTTTATTGTAACGTGTGATGGTAGTTGTTTAAATAACTAGGTGGACTTCACAGGGTCTAATGACACTTAGTGTACGATAATTCAAGAAACACAAAAATCTAACAAAAAATGAGATAAATTTGGAACGAATACTTGGAGACAAAACGTCTGAATCTGGTTCGGCCTGAGACAATACATCATGGGATCATGAAGACTTGCAAAAATGTAATAAAATTTAAAAAAATGAAGTTGATGATGGTCCTGGAGAGACGAAACGTTACATCTAAAAATTGATTATGCCATTCGATAGAGGGCGAAAAGTTGTAATGAAAAAGTGTTCTTCTTTTTTCAATATCAACGCTCAAACAAGGCTGAAATGAAACAAAAATGGATTTCCAAAATTTCGTTTTTTTCAAATATTTTGAAAACTAATCATGTTAGCCTTGATTTTTAAGAGGCATAATGTTGGTCCCCTGATTATGCAACTTTGCCCCCATTTAAGCTACTTCATATCTCTTACCGTTTCCGAGATCCCTGTAGTGAGAAGCGAATTTGTAATAGCCTGTATAATACACTGGATCTAATCGCAGTGAAACGCTGACGCAATTTTATGAATTTATTTGACCCAAATACTACCTTTGGTGAACTTCAAGAAAATTAAATACTATTTGGCGGAATTCGCCTAGCGCTGTTTGTTTTCCATTAGTTAGCAAAAAGTCGATATAGACAGGCATTAAAGTTTTTAAAAGCCGCAATTTACGAAATTAATTGCATTTTCTCTTTAGGAATCTCACATAAATGGAAATAATAAGTTAGTATTAAGTCCTAGCGATAGCGGGCTAGGTCAGGTTAATCTCTGGATGCGGCATTTTTCTCCGGGAACGTGTTAATTGCAGTGGGCAGCGAGCAGCTATCTAGATCGGTCGGGTTTTTACAATCTCAGCTTTTCTCAGTCTGTCTTAGAGGGATCTGCAGGAAATTGGCTTCGGACAGAGAAATATAAGTTTGTTTTAGGCAGATAACGCTTTACATTATACCAGAAAGTTTCCAGATCGACCTTTTCTAAGCTGGCAGATACAAGATGTTACGGGAAAGTTTCTCATGTAAAAAATTTCCAACAACACTCTTGAATTTCAACTAAGTGTAGAAATGGGATACTTGGAGCCGAGAAGTACAAAGAATTTTAAAACAGAACACATATGATAAGAGGTGGAATGGAAAATAAAATGTATATTTCTAGTTTGAAAGTCTTGTTGGAGAATTTTAGCAGTAGGGAAGTTCTCTGTTGCTTTCTGTTTTACCGTTTGCATATGCAAATACTGAAAAGTGGATCTAAATTACGAAAATTCCCTACGAACAATTTTAAATTAAAAGGTTTTAATTATTTTATAATTGTAAACTAGTAATTAGATATAATGAAATCTGTACTAACTATTATATAATTTGTAGTAACTATTATACAATGCAAATGACTTTCTGCTAAATTATAGTATAAATTTGCAACTTTGAAAAAATATTTTTGTGTAATTCATTGAATCATACACATCTCAACTTCTAAAATAAAACGAAACACTTGCACTAAAGAATTAATCAGAAGTTTATTTTTACTAACAATTGTTGCTTCACCAAGAAAGAAAGAAATAATGATATAAAAAGTAAGTAAATGGAAACCTTATACAGAGTGTCTCACTTAAGACTGTAGTACTGTAAATTTTTCAATTTTTGTTCTAATTAGGTCAATTATATTTTCCAAAAAAATGCTGCAATATCATCTGAGATACCAAATTGGAACAATTGAAACTTTACAATTTACTTCAGAATCACCATAAAAATAGTGATGTTTAAAATTTGGTTCAAATTAAAAAGGAAAACAATTTTTTCCTTAGCGAAAATTATTTTTAATTGGAATGGTAATTTTGAGGTAAAATATTCTATGAGCATGATCTTGAAAATATTTAGTACCTACAAAGAATACAGAGTGATACGTAAACATTGCCAAACATATATTTTTAATAAAAAATCTTACGTCAGTTATGAAATTCAAATAAAATTTGACAACCATATCTCGGGAAAGCTTTGCGGAAGAACATTTTTATGAAAAATCTAAATATTTTCAGATGTGTATTTTTTTTTAATTCAGGGACGTAAATTGACAGTAAATGTGCTGATTGCTTTGAAATTTTGCCGGGGGGTTTCTGGTAAGTATCTATTAATCTCTCGGAAGCGTTTGGACGAGATACTAGAATTATTATTATTAATTATTAGAATAATTTTAACATTGGAAATGTTTAAGGGATCGGTTGTGAAATGCTAGATGTTAGGAAAATATGTATGTGTACAAGAAGGAACTTTCAATGTATAACAAATGTTCGGTCGCGATCGCTGGGCGCAGGTGTGGTCCGATCGGAGTGGTTCTAGTATAGTTGTGTAGGTTGGACCTTTCTGTATCGAATAAATGTGTTCCGGGTATTTCATGGTTACGAAGGTGACAATGGGGTGGAAAATAGTGAATTTCTACAATTTGTCGATTTTTGTAAGACCCTGACGAAGTTATAATGCGCTATAATAAGTGTACTTATCTTGAAAACTAAGTTTTCGAAGGCACATAGTACAGTGAACGAATTTACCTGTAGAGGCGGTAAATCAATATGCGGTTTTCAGAGGCAAACAAAGCAACAATGACTTGATAGAGTGTCGTTGATATGTCGATAAAGGTATTCAGAGGTTTATAAATGTTATGTGATTCTTGGGATAAAGCGTTAGAAATATACATATACTTATAGGGTTTTGTATATCACTTTATCTTTTTCGACCATAAAAATAACAATAAAACAAATGATTTTCGAAATATATTGATTTTTGAAACGGGTAACCAAAAGGTGAGCATGGAATTAGATTGGGCAAGCTAGCTGTCCATAAAATAGATCAATTTAGTTATTAATGCACAAAACTTTCAAACCGAGGTAGTGCTTAATCGTGAACGTAGCTCATTTTGAATACCAGCCTTATTTTTAATCTTTTACTTGTATCTTCTATACTCCGCGGTAGAAATTATAGAGAGTGATTCATCGCTAGCTTTTGTACTAGTAAGGGGGATGAAGCGTACCGGGAACGAAAATCCATTGGCGTGTCTGCATAAAAGGCAACAAGATATAGAAGATATTGAAATAAAGATTATAAATCATAACATCTAATATTTTTTTAAGGTCTGCTATAACCGGCATCGGCACTTTGATCCATTTTAATAATTACAACATTTTAAAACGTCCCAGTTGTGTTTTTTTTTTAATTTATAAATTTATTATAGCCCCTCGTCTACGCTTATGCTATGACGTTTCTCAGGACGGATAAATCAAGTCCGTTTCCACTAAAATAGCATTTCCCTATTCCCTACCAAGTGCAAAAGACAGAGATAGAATATAGATCNGTTTTCGAAGGCACATAGTACAGTGAACGAATTTACCTGTAGAGGCGGTAAATCAATATGAGGTGTTCAGAGGCAAACAAAGCAACAATGACTTGATAGAGTGTCGTTGATATGTCGATAAAGGTATTTAGAGGTTTATAAACGTTATGTGATTCTTGGGATAAAGCGTTAGAAATATACATATACTTATAGGGTTTTATATATCATTTTATCGTTTTCGACCACAAAGAGATTCTTAATTACCTAGAGATTTATGTTTTGGATTTTATCTTTGAAACCACCTTGTAGATTTTGATAAAATGTTGACATCATCTAAGGCTTCATGATTTGTTATTAAACGGACTGGCTCCGACATATATTTTCCAGAATTTTGTCATATATCATACTATCAAACTGAAAAAATATTGCTTCTTGACATTGAACATTTTTTTCTTTAAAAATGTGTTGTCCATTTATTTCAATAAAATAAATGATTTTCGAAATATATTAATTTTTGAAACGGGTAACCAAAAGGTTAGTACAAAAACAGATAAACATGCTAAAAAGGGAAAGAAGAAGAAGAGCAACAGAGAAATATGTTAAAAACTAAAACTAAATATTTGTGTAACAGTAAAAGTTCTAGTAATTACGTCTGTTGAGTAAATGAGTTCTTTTGGGTGACCCACAGAAAAAAGTTAAATGGAATTAGATCGGTCGAGCTAGCTGTCCATAAAATAAATCCGTCTAGTTATTAATGCACAAAACGTTCAAACCGAGGTAGTGCTCAATCGTGAATGTAGCTCATTTTGAATACCAGCCTTATTTTTAATCTTTTACTTGTATCTTCTATACTCCGCGGTCGAAATTATAGAGAGTGACTCATCGCGTGTCTGCGTAAAAGGCAACAAGATATAGAAGATATTGAGAAAAGATAATAAAACATTACATCTAATATTTTTTTACGGTCTGCTATAACCGACACTTTCATCCATTTTAATTATTATAGCATTTTAAAACGTCCCAATTGTGTTTTTTTAATTTATAAATTTATTATAGCTATGGAATTAGACCCCTCGTCTACGCTTATGCTATGACGTTTCTCAGGACGGGTAAATCAAGTCCGTTTACACCCACTAAAAAAGCATTTCCCTATTCCCTATCAAGTGCAAAAGACAGAGATAGAATATAGATCGACGTTCAGTGTAACTCACTTTATAGACGATTATAGATTCTATCGATGTGCGTAGCGAGCGGAACAAAGATAAATAATATTGAACCGTATAAAAATAATTTTATATTTTATACGCATTATGGTAATAATGTTTTTATATTATGTCTGAGGCACTCTCTATAATTTCGACCGCGGAGTATAAGCTATTTCAAGTTTTTGAACTTATAAAGTCAAATAAACTAAACCCAAAAAATAACTGGTAAAATTATTATTATTACTATAGCCTCAAAAACTGTCATATCTAAATAAATGAAAAGTACTAACTTATTTCAAAGAAAAATTGTTCATAGTACATATGTAAAAACATAATATTTTCTGTTCGACAGTGCAACATATTGTAACGAATTGGAAATGTACACAAAGAATCACGTATGAAAAATTACCTGGCTGACTTTGAATCGCATATATAAAAAATAACTACTATTATAGCAACAACAAAATAGTATAAAATTGTTAATATAAAGATTCTGAATATAAAACTAGTAACAATTAAGGATATCACATAGTATAAAATTAATAATTTTAATTTAATTCACAAGTACAAAATAAATTTTTGATAGAATGCATGACATCGACACTCAGTACATTGAGAAAACAGAATTTAAACCTAGAATGACGTATATCAAATAAAAGCTCAAAATCTATAGATGAATCTGGTATACATATCCTGGGAAGACGAGTAATTGCATAGAAGATATCTCAAATAAACTTAAGTCATAGTATGAAATTTTTTATCAATTGTCAAATTAAATTATAATTTTCACAAATGTCAAAACTAAAATTGGATTTACAAGTAGGTACCTGGAGATGACATATAAAAAACATAAAATAAGGAATATTTTAATAATTGGTTGGAGAAGGACATCTGTAAAAAAATGTATTAGTTATAAGGAGTGTAGTGAAAAGGTGTTGTTAAAAAAGTACATCCAAGGACTGAAAATTCTGTGAAGAGACCTTAAGCAAAAATAGGACCAGATTAATCCAGAAAGGATGAAAAACAAAAGTTTATTGATTGGCTTGGGTTTTTGGAGAATGCAGAGTAGAGAGGCAGCTCCAATAAATTTAAATCTGTACAAGAAAGAAATAGTCAAGTAAGAAAATGAAACTTACCAGAAAAGTTAAAAGTTTGTTTGTTCTCAAAACCACAAGAAAGAAATTTGACATCAAAGAGGAAATTTCCGGTACCAGTTGTAAGCAGTCCAGAGAGGTTTCCAGTGGCCCCATAAATGGTATGCAGGACATCTACGTAGTTTCCAACAAGGAAACATTCAAGTTAGCAAATACCAGGTATCGAAAATAAAAATAAAGTGCACTATGAACAAAACAGATAGCTTTAACCTATAAATAATACTTTTCTATCGCATCAAACCTAAGAAAAAGGATGCATAATAAACTATAGAACTTACCTGAATAAAAATAAATACAAGCCAATCAATCATATGTTTAAAAACTTCACAAAGTCCACGAGCTCGAACCAATTTATCAATAGCCCCTGTAAGATAGGCAAAATGCAATACAAACAGACGTATTCAAAATTGAATACTTTAAATTAATTGCTAATAAAGTAAAATTCTTCTTGAATTAAAAACAATCCTTGTATTGTATTTAATTTTATTAGATTAGAAAAGACAACAAAATTAATAAAATATTCTTTATTATTGTTGAGGAAGATATTCACAATTTGAGTTGCAAGTTGTAAGTTTTAAGTCAACCCACAAAATTTTTGGAATAAAGATTGTATTAAAGTTTAATCTCTATTTTTTTTGGTATGTTGCATTGTACTTGTTTGTGTATTAAAATTAATAGAACCCACTCCTGAGATCACTAATAATAAAACAAGCATCTAACATCAGCTGGCAAGGAAAAAGATAAAGTACACGGTGAGACAAAGAAAGGTTTGTAGGTTTGTTTGTAAGGTTGTTTTGTTTAACAATCAGAAGCTAACCAACTTAAAAAAAATATGTACACAAACAAAACAAAGAATACAACACAAAACACAAACAAACACAACTTTGGCAAAAATATTATTTCACCAGTTTTACAGCAAAACATGCCTAAAATATACTACGTCCAAGTTTTATCAAACCCAAAAAGCATATCTCTTGGTACCTCTTTGGAGCTCTATACTTCTATTAGGGCAAATATTAGAAAAAAATATAGAGAGCATTGGTGTTATTTTGCTCCCAAGCGATTAATAAACACTTAAATATTAAAAAAAAGAAAAAAGGCTGTTGAAAAATGAACATTACTTTTACAGAGTGCATTTCACGTAATAATTTTGGGCTACTTCCGAATTACAAAATTATTTACCGGCGTCGGAGCAAAATAAATCGTTGTTAAGTCGAGAATTTCCGACTTCTAACTTCATTGCGATGCTTAAAGAGTGACCGCAGATAGACAGTCGACGGTGAGAGGAATATTAAGTAGAGCTGTGACGCAATAAAAATGCTCTAAATCTTCCGGTTCTTATTGTAAGAGTAATTTTTATTTGTCAACATGGATTTTAAACGTGCAATAAATCTCCCAATTGCTCGCAGATCAAATCGGGGTTGCCCTGAAAAGGGTTTTGGGTCAAGAAGACGTGCACCTCTAAATAAATGTAGAGTAGGTCGACTTCCTTTTAAAGTTACACTTACGAAAAAAAGTATTTGTATATATTAATTAAAATATATTTTTGAAAAATAAAATTTTTCTGAATTATCAAAAAAAAGACAAAAGCTTGCTGGGAAATTTCGTTGGAAAAATTTAATACATAGGAATCAAGCACTGCAGGAATACAGGTTGTTTATCTGAATGTGACGAAAAGAAAATAGAGAAAAAATATATATAAAGGGTGTTCTACAAGCTTTATGCCAAACTTTGACAGCGTTGTCAAAGATGTATAAATTTAAATGAATCATTTCGTCAGCTCCTGTATAATCCAAGCATATTGAATATCAGTGTAAACTCCGAAATGAACTTTAATTGCTCAAATATCATTGTTAGTCCTGTAGCCAGGGGGGTCCTAATTGACTCCTTCATTTAGATGGAGTTACCCAAGTGTTTTTTGTGTATTTTGAACTACAGAACACGATTTTTTTGGGTAGAAGTTTGCCCGGATGTCGATTAGTTTTTTATTAACAAAAAACTTGCAAAATACTGAAATCTTAGTTTTTGGTAAAATAAAAAGTATTTTCTTGTTCTCTGACCCATTTTAAGAAGAAAATATCTCTTGCAATTTGTTTTGTTAAACTCATAGTTTTCGAGATAAATGCCGTTAAAAACTCGAAAAATGCGAATTTTGCGATTTTCAATCATTAATAACTTTTGATTGAATAGGTATTTTGTAATTCAGCTGACGGCGTTTGAAAGTTCACGTTAAATACTACAAATTATGAATAATTACAGTGTGAAAAGAGCGACCGAAAAAAAGCCTAATTTTTCGCCCCTTTGTGAGACCTCGTAAATTTACTCCAAATGTGTGCCAAAAGATAGTCTATGATGAGACTTGAATCGTCTATAAGTTTTAGCTTGAGGCTACATTTCGTTTTCGAATTTCGGTTGATTAAAGTTGTCATTTTTACATGGATTGTTGGATGGAGGTTACACCGCTAAAAAAAAANTGACTGATAATGTTTTAGTTTTTATATGAAATAACTATGAAAGGAGATTTTTATTTTTCTTTAAAAGTAATTTATGTCTTTCTTAGAGTCTACATTATAATTTCATGAAATTTTATCTGCTATTACTCGGTGTCGTTTCTTGAGATACAGTGTGTTCATTTCAATATATACAGGGTGTTCTACAAGCTCTATGACAAACTTTGACAGCGTTGTCAAAGATGTATAAATTTAAATGCATCATTTCGTCAGCTGCTGTATAATCCAAGCATATTGAATATCAGTGTAAACTCCGAAATGAACTTTAATTGCTCAAATTTCATTGTTAGTCCTGTAGCCAGGGGGGTCCTAATTGACTCCTTCATTTAGATGGAGTTACCCAAGTGTTTTTTGTGTATTTTAAGCTACAGAACACGATTTTTTTGAGTAGAAGTTTGCCCGGATGTCGATTAGTTTTTTATTAACAAAAAACTTGCAAAATACTGAGAACTTTTGGTAAAATAAAAAGTATTTTCTTGTTCTTTGACCCATTTTAAGAAGAAAATGTCTGTTTTTGTTAATAAAAAACTTATCGACATCCGGGCAAACTTCTACCCAAAAAATCGGGTTCAAAATACACAAAAAATACGTGGGTAACTCCATCTAAATGAAGGAGGCAATTGGGACCCCCCTGGCTACAGGACTATGTTGTCATGGTAACGACTTAGAAGTTATAATTGGATTTGTTTTTTAAACTTCTTTCTTTGAAGGTGAATAACTGCACAACGAAGCCCGATAGGAAGTTTTTTATGAAGTACTGCAACTATTTTAAATTTAAACTATTTAAAAAAAATCATTAATATTGATGACGCTAGATTAGGGATTTTGAATTGATTGAACCAGTCACGCAATGTTGGTTGCCTAAGCTCGATGGTCTCGTGGCTTATGAAGGTTATGCATCTCTTGACTGTTGACTATCATTATTATAGCCCAGAACAGTTCCATGTACATTATTTCAGTGGTCCCTAAACTGTTTTCTCCATTTTGAGCAAAACAATTTTTTCAAATAAATGATATAAACAAACTATTAAATCTTGGAACACGTGCATTGACTTTACCATCTGAGGCCGGGGCATTTGCGGTTGCAGCTCCGTTAATACTGCATTTCATTAAAATCCTCATTTAGTAGACACAGTTCCGGGTTATAAATTTTATTCAGGTTCCCAGTTACTAATTGAAGTAACAATAAATCTCCATTGCACCTCTCGCTGCCTAAACGGAATGATCCACATCGGTACATACATTACCCCGAAAGACAGTTTCACTGTCACTGTTTTTAACCACATAAATCGAGTTAATGCGAATTAGACCCCGCCACAGGTGAAATGGAGCGTCATATTTTTTACACGGGTGTGCCATAGATTGGCTTTTTAGTAAATTAATCATGAAAGTCGATATTATCAATGTTTTATCGTCGTTATGAGTTCCTAGAAATAATTTTATCAAAGTGCATTTTTAGTATAAACCACGATCCATAAATTTCCGAAGTAATGTTAATGCATCAGTTAAAATTGATTGCAAATATGTAAAAATAATTATTTTTCAGTTTGTTTATTAGAGATCGAAACGATATCCTGACCGTAATGAAAATTTTAATATTCATTTACTTAATAAAAACTGAATTATTGAACAAACAATATAAAACAATATTGGTTCATTTTTGTAGAACGAAATATTATTTATTAAAATAATAATTCGTGTTTGAAAAATTATTGAAAACAATATGAAATTGACTAGATTTTACACCAATATTTACAAAAAATTAATATATAACAAATTTTCTCCTATAAATAAAGTCAAGAGGACATCAACTAGTTATATTTAGGAATTGTTGGGAATTATTACAAATTTCGGAAAATATCCAAAACCAAAATTATTACAGAATTATATTTTCTTATGTCACTACAATGTTAAATATTATAAATGCAGTCAAACAGTTTAAACAGTCTAGTATTAACTTCTATTAAGATTCTGGAATATCGAGGAAATATTTCTTGTATTAATATTTTAGTTTCAAACATTTCTACTACCTTACCTAATTAAGAATAAGGTATACAAATTTTTCAAAAAAATATAATGTACTTGCTGTCTTGATTAGAACATACGTCATCTATAGATACCTATTTATTACAAATTCATCTTCTTTAAAATTTCTTGTTGCTTCTACTAGGTATTTTTTTGTAATTTAAGTCTTTGATATCACTCTGGTACAATAGGGAGGATGCAAAATACTTGTATAGATTTTAGGTAATGGAAGTATAAATGTATCAGGGTGTTTTGAATTCAATGAAGATGCCTTGAATTCACACCTATCCAAGATTTCAGGACAAACTGACAAAGAATTAACAATTGTGTATAGTATTCAAAGACAAAATCGATTGTCTATGTATTAATAACTCATAGGAATCTTCCATATGTGGATGGAATCTATTTGACTTAGAATAAACGTGCTTTAAAAATTTCTTTGTACATCTGCAATGCTATTATTTTGATCCTCATAGGGATACCAAACTGCGGAACGGCATTCTAATCTGGAATCCACAAAATAAAAATAAAGGCAAAGTGTTATATCGATAGATATTTTTGTTAGCACCATCAACTGCATAATATGATGGTTGATGAAAGTAACTCTTAAATCATTGTTTTGGGTCTTAAGAAAAAGTTTATTTATCAAATATCAAAAGATTTATGTACTCTGTTTGCGAGAAAAGAACATAGATTGCACTTTTTGATGTGTAATGTCATGATAATTTACATATTCGTGGAAGATAAACGATTTGATGCAGAGAGTATAAACAGCAAAGGTAGGAAAAATATCAATCATTAGACTGAATATTTTGTGAGCTGTTTTTTTGTTTCCACAGTACCTTCAGATCTTATTAAAATCGGTTGTTACTTAAAGCTCATCTCTCTATTTCTAAATCTAAAAGTTTCTAGTGTTTTGGTGTCAATCTAGTGTAGGCAAAATTGCAGTAATCGAGTGTTATTGTCACCAATGTGTTTTCAACAAAATTTTAATGCAAAAATTTACATACGAAACGAAATTTCACGAGATAAACAAAGTATATCTATTGCTTTACTATTTTTATTAATTCCTACTATTGTCGAATGTAACCAGTAAATATTAATTAGTGTTTTAATCAAGAAAAAAGTTGTATTATATTATACAACTGTGCAAAATTTAGATCGATTCGTAAACACATTTGATTTACTTTTGATGAACCAAGACAAATGTTCCTTCTTATCGCTGGTCTCCTGCCATAAATTATTAGCAGCAACTACAATACGTCCACATAAATCAACAGTTTCCACTTCTTTATGCTGCACTTCATTTTTTAAAAGTCCCTATTAGGAAATTGAGAGCGTTTGTGAGAACAACTTGGTGGTCACGCTGCCGGTTCTCCTCGTCCAATCCATCGTTCCTTGGACTTCATTAAGGTAATCTCAAACATTTTGTTGAGGATAAAGAGGACGCACCATCATGTCGACCAACTAAGGATAAGTCTTCATGAAGTCAAGGCAGGTCGTCTGCAACTTTCATCTCTTCCAGCAGCACCAAATGTTCTAAAAGTGGCAGCATTTGGCACATATCTACCCGGAAAACGTTTTCCATACAAATGTCGAGCTGCTAATGCGTTTTGTCTTAATAATCATTAATTAGACAGGGTGGCCAAATGAAAACGAAACGGAACCATTTTCAGGAACTGCGTCAAGATTGTAGAAAAACTCTCAGACCCGTCGATTTTAGATTAAAGGGGGACATTCTTTGCTAGGATTTTTGACTCAGCCACTCTCACCCCCATCACCCCAAAATATTTAAATGGCATTGGAGGTTGAGGAATATTTCTTTTGAAAGCTCTTACAATTCCCTTTACAACAGACTTTAAATTTTATAATTCCACCCAATACTTTGAAAAACTTCCAGCGACGTTGGCTATGTTTGATAGATTTTACTTTTTAGGTATCCCCACAAAAAGAAATCAAGCTGCGATAAATCCGGTGATTGTGGATGCCACTCAATGTTGCCTTTTCTCCCAATCCAATTCCGTAGAAAACGTTGGTCCAAATACTGACGAACAATTAACGCATAATTCGGAGGAGCACCGTCCTGTTGAAAAATCAAATGATCTTCATCATACTCTGGAACATTTTCAATAATATCAGTCAAGCCAGGGTCAATAGCGTCTTCCAGTAATTGCAAATACATTTGGCCAGTGAAATTGTCAGGTAGAAAAAAAGAACCCTCCAGCCGGTCACCGAAAATTCTAGTCCATACATTTAATTTTTCCGGTTGCTGTGTATGCACCTCGTGAAAAATCTTTTGAATCGGATCAATAGTGGAAATTGTTACGATTTACCGTCCCGTTCAAGAAAAAACTGCATTCATCAGAAAAACAGATGTTAAAAAGGAACTGTGGATCGTTCCCTGCTCGCTCACTCATTATTTCGCAAAATTGCAAACGGCGGTCATAATCATCCTCATGAAGTTCCTGGACTAAATGTATTTTGTATGGATGGAATTTATTCTTCTTCAAAATGGTTTGTATGCTAGTTCGATTGATCCCAGACACAGATGCCAGCTGCCTCGTACTTAATGTAGGATCAAGATGAACTTGTCCCAAAACTGCAACTTCACTAGCTTCATTAACTATAGGTTTTTCAATTTCTCGTTTTTTATTGGCTACGTTCCCTGTCTCTTGAAATTTTTTTACTAACTCTAGAACATACTTCCTCCTGACATGTCGATCTTGATGTTGTTCATTAAATAGCTGAGCTGTTCTATTCGCACATTTATTGTTCATAAAGTAAAGCGAAATGATATCTACCCTTTCCGCAATGGAATAAACCATAGTGTTTAATTTTCAAAAACACAATTAAATAAACTACCAACCAACGCTTCCAAATAATACTAGAAAATAATTTGGAATCCACTAATTTTACGTTCATTGTGTGTGTATAGCATTCATTTCTGTTTTTTACAATTGTGTTTTTTTTTACGAAAGTGATAACAAATCGCCAAAAACCAATGTAACGCAAGAAATACTAAATTTATACCATTGGCGTACTTAACTCGAATGACTGACATTTTTACCGTTACTAATTGTTTGTACATAAGTTTCAACTTTAAAATCAAAATTCTTAATAAGTATTGGGCGGAATTATAAAATTTAAAGTCTGTTGTAAAGAGAATTGTAAGAGCTTTCAAAAGAAATATTACTCAACCCCCAATGCCATTTAAATATTTTGGGGTGATTCTTACCCTTGCCTGGGGGTGAAAGTGGCAGAGTCAAAAATCTCAGCAATGAAATGTCCCCCTTTAATCTAAAATCGACGGGTCTGAGCGTTTTTCTACAATCTTGACGCAGTTCCTGAAAATGGCTCTGTTTCGTTTTCAGTTGGCCACCCTGTATATAGTTCTACATATACAGGCTGTTTTAACTTTTATAAAAGTGATGTAAACAGTAAATCATGATAATAAGAACACTATGAAGACCACAGTAATACTGACTAAATAACCATTTGTCAAATTTTATTACATTTATAATTTTTTGTGATGTAGATTCGGCTTCTAATGGAGCTTTTTTAATAAGTGGTGAATCATCTTGTATAATAAATATTTGTTTAAAGCATTATACCTATAAGAACTTTTATTTTGATTTCAACGAATCGAAGCGGTTGACTATTCAAATTCGAATGCGCCTTGTTCGCCTTTTCCATTATCGCCAAATTGGTGTTCCCCCATTTTCCGCCAAAATATCCAGTCTTACTCATCCCATTCGGGAATGAATGTGAAATGTGCATAAAAGTAAAGCAACATTTCGGGGTGGTTCGATCGGAGCTCGGGGGATCTATTAAGGAATAGTCGTGTGTTTATTTAGCCGACATATGAAATAAGTAGGTAAGGGAGGAAATAAGAATAAATCCGTTGGTTTTATGTTTGTCGAAAGAAACCGAGCGCACCGGAATCGGTTTATAGTACTCCGGTGTGCTGTGTCGCTCGTAAAATGCTGATTGGCGACAGCGAGGTAGGCTGCGAGATGACAAATGCCGGTTCACCGCCTCGGATGATCTGCGCTGGCTGAAGGGATGTCTCCTGCAGATCGAAGGGTTTTAGTACGGGTGATCATACATGGAAAGTAATTAATTCAACCTAAGGGGGTGGTGAGTGAGGTATTGAGTGTGAAAATATTTGCGAGTAGTTACAATGTTTGTTTCCATTTTTTTACGAATTTGGAAACTCTCAATTTATTTATTTAAGGACAAAACAGCAAAAATTCAAAACTAGAGCAAAAGGTCGTGCATAGAAAAAACATTTTTCCTTTATCTTATGTACCACAAAATAAACAATAAACTCTAAAAAAAAATAAAAATAAAACACAAAAATACGTTCTTTGTGTTAAATTGGCATCATCTAAAAATGTAAAATGTAAATATTAAAGTCTACAAAGTAGTTCATATAAGGTTCTACCTCTATTATTTTTTTACCTTTCTGCTTAGGAAAACATTGTAAAATACAAAGTTTTACGAAATATTGTTGTGATATCAAATAAATATTGAAATATAATTTCAATGTATGTGTGTGTGTTGATTTTAATTTTTATTTTTTAATTAAGCTGTAAATTGTTCCACACAAACCTCTACTATCTTTTATGTCTTACCTTGTAGGCTGGTCCATTTTCGATGGGAATTCAGGGTATTTCAGAAACTACTAAAGATATGATAAATCTGNTGAGCAGTTTTCACTTTAACTCTAACTTATTTAACAGCTGAGATACAGACATGTCCAAAAGTGTCACAATAACGAGAAACGCCCTGTAACTCAGAAACAAATGAAGATAGCAAATTTCTGATTTGACAGTCGAGTTTGCCATGAAAATCGAGCTCGAGAGCGTGGTGTCAGATTTATCATATCTTTAGTAGTTTCTGAGATACCATGAAATCCCATCGAAAATGGACCAGCCTGTACTTTCTTATCCTTGGCCAGCTGTTAGTAGACACTTATTACATATCAGACAATATCAGAAAACCTCAGGACTCGGTTCTATATTTACACACAAACTAGTACAATGCAACACACTTTGAATGAATAGAGAGTTTGAAATTCAATAAAGTGTTTATTCAAAAATTTATTATATGACTTTATACTTGAAAACTTTATAAACTCAAATTACGAATACCTTTTTATATGTAATATGTTTTCCACAACAAAGAATATTTTAATTACAAAATTTGCCTTTTTTTTGGCTCAGCTTACAAACAATATAAGGAATAATTATAAAAAAAATTAACTATTAACTAACTTTATTTGATCTGTGTAATACTGAGTACGTCTCCTTATATTATTTGTTGTCTATCAGACAGGGGCATCGCTTATATCACAACAGGAACAAAAATGGCTGTTCATCTGACAGATTTTGTCAGAGCTCGTGAAAATAGTGAAATATTTAAGTTAAGTTCATTAGTGATAGCTAGCAATATTATAGTGCACTGTATTTTAGGTACCTGGTACGTTGTAAAATTTGAAGTTTTCTCTGCTGGAAACTACGTAGAGGCCTTGCAGACTATTTATGGGGCCACTAGAAACTACTTTGGATTTGTTTTATACTGCCGGTAGCGAAAAATTTTCATGGGATGACAAAACAACTTTCCCTGGACTTTGGAAAACTGTTGATTTAACTGGTGAGTGTTTAATTTTCTTTCTTGGACTGTTTTTTCTTGCTTTATTTTAATTTTTTCGGGAGCTGCCTCTCCACCCTGTACATCTTGCAAAACCCAAGCTGCAACCAATCAATATTTTTTTGTATTTCTCATCCTCCCTGAATATTCTGTCCCTAGCTTTGCTTAAGGTCCATATACAGAATTTTTCAGTCTTTGGATATTCTTTTCAATCACTTTTTCATAACACTACTTATAACTAACACATTTTTAACAAATGTCCTTTTATTTTTATATACAATTCTATAAATTAATTAATAAAATATTCTTTATTTTATGTTTTTTGGGTCATCTCCGGGTATTCTTACAAAGCCACCTTTAGCTTTGACATTTGCGAAATTTATTATAAACTTTGACAATAGATGAAAATTTTCATGTCATGGTTTATGTTGGATTGAGATATCTTCTTTAAGTTTACTCGTCTTCCAACGATATGTATACCAGATTAATCTATAGACTTTAAACTTTCATTCAATATAAGTCACTCTAGGTTTAGATTCGTTTTTCTCTATGTACTGAGTACTAACAAGTGTCGACGTCATGCATTTTCTGAAAATTTATTCTGTACTTGAGAATAAAATTAAAAAATTATTATTTTTATACTATGTAATATCATTGATCATTACTAGTTTTATATCCAGAATATCCATATTAACAATTTTATAC
>NW_019416263.1:375267-441708 GCF_000390285.2 Anoplophora glabripennis | reverse complement strand
CTATGACGTTTCTCAGGACGGCTAAATCAAGTCCGTTTACACCCACTAAAAAAGAATTTCCCTATTCCCTACCAAGTGCAAAAGACAGAGATAGAATATAGATCGACGTTCAGTGTAACTCAGTCTATAGACGATTATAGATTCTATCGATGTGCGTAGTGAGCGGCACAAAGATAAATAATATTGAACCGTTATAAAAATCATTATATATTTTATGCGCATTATAGTAATAGTGTATTTATATTATGTCCTAGTCACTCTCTATAATTTCGACCGTGGAGTATAGGTTTAGAGGATACAAGGTGTGGCTATAAAATAACGAGACTGATGTAAAACTTTTTATTTTAAATTTACATAATAGTTAATTATTGCCCCTTCAATACCCTACACCGCTCATCTATCCTCTTGCCTCATCTATCCCTACACCGCTCCATGCAAATATTCCATTGATCAAAACAATACTGAAAGTCTTTTTCTGTGAGCTCGTCCATGACGATTGCCGCTTATTCTTTCACAGCTTCAACGGCCCGAAATCTTATTCCTTTTAATGCAGATTTGACCTTGAGGAACATAAGAAGTCACCTTGTACCAGATCAAGCAAATAAGGTGGATGATCTAACACCGAGATGTTATACTTGGCTATAAATGTCTTGACAATGCAGTATGAACCAGTGCGTTGTTCTGATCAAGAACCCATGACTTTTTTTCCTCAATTTAGGTCTCGAGGTAGTAATGCTGTTTAACAGTTTGACCTTCAGGAACCCAGTGAAGGTACACAATCCTATGGATATCGAACAAAAAAAAACAACATCATTGCTTCAGCATCATTCTCGTGTAAAATTTGGCTCACGCATTCTTTGTCAATTCCTACAGTTTCAGCAATAGCCAGAATAGTTTACCAACGGTCAGTTCAGATCAAATTAGAGATTTTTTCAATATTTTTATCCGTTTTTGATGTAGAAGGGCATCCCGAGCGTGCGTCATCTTCAGCGTTTTCTCAGCAATCTTGGAACGCTTAAACCACACAAGAACCCACAAAAGAAAGTAACAGATCATAGCTGGTTTTTTGACGGATTTTCCAAGCTATAAGAATAGATTAAATGAGATCGACTAATCCATCCCGTATTTGCTACACGGAGTCGCTAGAGGAAGGCTAGGGTTACTTTTAAGTAAGTTTAGTTTCAGAGTTCTTATATAAATGTAAGTCCAGTCAATTAACCTAGTATAGTTATACCAAGCGTCCCGATATTCGGGTCCCCGCCAATAAAATAATAACAGAAACTTCTGGACCCAAGAAATGGGCGTGTCAAAGCGAAGTGTCGAATTCAGGAGAGATTTAGGAGGAAAAGTCAGTTCTTCCTTGGGTTTCATATTGAGCAGCCGAGCTAGTTTTAGAGTCTCGGGCCAATTAATTAAATTTAATAATGGATAAAGTTTTTTCAAATTTTGTTATGGAGCGCGCAATAAATTAATTAATAATGTTGTTCGAGCCGTTGTGTTGTTATTTGTTTGTTTGTTTTGTTTACTGTTATTAAAACCATTTCTGGAAAGTTTTGGTGTTTCCTTTTGTTTCTCTCAACTTCAGTGTCACCCTTTATATCCAGCCACTGGATTACATTTTACGTAAGCAATGGATGGTAAGTGCTTGAAATTTATTCTCTGAACATACAACATTTCTAAGTTCCCACGTATTAATTAAAGTATAATGACAATAAACTCCCTTTCGAGAATTAAATAGTAACTCTTTTGAAATCCAGACTCGTTATGATACTGGTCATAATAGATAATTAATTAAAGGTAGATAATTAAAGAAATAACCCCTCAGGCTACATGTCATACACTTCTCTTAATAAAAGATAAGTTCCAGTAGTGGTTTTTCCAACCGTCATATGAAATTCCACGACAATTCGTTGCAGAACAAAAGAATAGATCTTATACAAACGAAGGCTAAGGCCAAACTGGTATGTCTGCAGACACGGTAAAGACGGCAATCCATAGAGGAGGCTTCACGCTGCACAACTATCGGTCGTACGACTTTGGCGCATGCGTAGTTCGTCTGTAGTAGCATCAGTCTCGTTATTCTATAGCCACAACTCGTCTACCAAAATATTGTGCGAACTATCAAAGGAAATATATTACTTGTATATTAGAAAAAAAGAGAAATCGAAAATACGACAAATATATGAGATTTTTAATTTAAAAAAAATGTGGTTATATTTTTAGGAAAATGGAATGAAATTGGCTATTAATAATCATAATGGAATATTCAAAGAGAAATATTGCATGTGGCGATATATATAACTCAATTGTTATTAAAAAACTCGTATCCCAAACAAAACGCTTTTAATGCTTTTATATAAGTAGTAAATTGGTCTATAAATACAGTTTTTTAAATTCTCAAGGCTCACTTAATGTTTTATAACTAAAATTATTTTCTTATCAGGCGAGGAATTTGTTAAAACCATAATTAATATATATAAAATTGTATAGTTTTAGAATAGTATTAAGTTTTCTCAATGGAAAAGTTCTATGGACGAAGTGCAATCTAAAATCACTCTCAAGTTGGTCTTGGTTGTAATAACGGGAAACAAAAGCTTGGCAAGGCCTAAATTATTTTCATAGATGATTGCGGTTCCACCAAGATTTAAATTAAAATTCTATTTTATCTTCATGTTTTTATTACTAATTATTAAGTGTAGTTGCTGTGAAGATTTCATTTATTGAATAACAAAATCTGAGTTACACTGAAATTACACGGAAATCTGTTACTGCTGCTCGAACATATTTTTCTATAAACATCGATGATTAATTATTCTGCAAAGGATTTGTTTTATTTCTTGATACAATGTCCTGCAGATGTAAAAACCCTAACAGAACAGGAGGGTAAAGACAAAACAAATTTACAGTAGTAATATTAAAAGAGTAAAAAACGACAAATAAAAGTACAATAAAACAAAAACATGCTTAAAATCTATTTTGTAAGTAATATAAAAAGAAAGCATTAAAAGTTAAAACTTGCAATTAAAAAAATAGTATACACATCAAATAAAATATAGAGATTTTATTTTGGTAGCGCTGAAATTAATAATATCTAACCGATAAATTACAATAATTCCACGTTGTGTCAATAGGTGAATATTTAAATATATTTGTACGCGGTGTAGACATATAAAAAATGTTCCCCTCTCTTGAATTGACCATCGGAACGTAAAAATTAAGTTGATGCAAAAGATCTGGACAGTCAATTTGGCTAGTCAAAATTTTAAATAAAAATAGTACAGAGTGGCACTGACACCTTAAATCAAGAATTTTCAACGAGTGTCAATAAGTCGGATTGTGGAAAGCCAATAGGTAGAAAAATACAATCTATTTTAAAATTTAGATATTTAACAAATTTTCTTTGTACTACTTCGATATTCTGTACAATAGAATTATAGTGAGGAGACCAAACGGGTGCAGCATACTCAAGCTTAGATCTGATAAAAAAAATATTAAGTTGTAGCGTGTCTGTTTGAACAAAACCTTTACTGTTACATGTACTATGAAACCATATGACTTTCAAGCTCCAGATATTATTTTTTCAAAAAAACTCGAATTGAAAGATAACTTATCATCAAAAATAACACCGAGATCGCAAAAAGTGTTAGGTCGAATTAAAGTAACACCGCAAAGATTATAAGATTATTTTTGATGGTCTTAAAGTGTAAGATATTATGTTACACTTCTCAGCATTCATAGGAAGTCTATTCAATTGGCACCAGTTATCAGTTTGAATCAAATTATTTTGTTTGTTTTGTTTTATGCAGGGTATAACAACAATGTTGCAACAAACTTCCAGTACTACTTTCGCCCACCAAAACAAACAAAAAACAAGAGACTATTATTTCATAAAATAATAGAAATGACATAGGCTTCAAACTTAGGATAGTGCAGCTCTCTCATAGACAAAAAATTAGTCAATAGTTATAAAATTAGACGATATTTCAATCTCACAGATTGGTAGTTATGCATTCTAAGAAAAAAATTTCTGCCTGTTGAATTTTCTTCGTAGAAAACAGTTCCTGTAATGTCTATTTATTCTACGAATGAAAAAATAAACGCACGTTTAATTAACTGCATAAATTCATATAAAAATAGACACAAATTTTGAACGACTTTGTTATAATGATTGCGATTACGGAAATTAATTTTCTGGAATAACTTCATAGGTATCTGTAATGTATTAACTTTAAAAAGAGTTCATTCAATACGCACACTGAATTTGTAAAGGAAAAAATCTCCGATCCATGTGTTCGCTTTCAAAGATTATATCATGGATGCGAAAATTCTGCAAATTCCTATTCACCTAAGGCCATATTCGACTTATCTGTATTTTCAGTTTTATTCAAATAAGCTATATGCTCCGGTCTGCGAGGTGGGTATACATTTATGCAGGTTCTCTAATAAACAAGACGACAGCCCTTGCGCTTCGCAAGGTTCTTCCCCGTGTGGTGTTCGATATACATTTTAAAATATAAATATAAGAAGTACAGTTTCTACCACAGAAAGAGGCATTTTCAGAATATAATTGTTTTTGTATAAATCATATATTATTCATTCATTCATTTTCAATTAAACGTAATAACCATAAATATGTTCTTATTAATTTTTATATTAACGATTAAAATGAAAATTTCAGAGGCTAGTTTTTTTGCAATTAAGCCAATATCTCTTTGGTACGTTTAAAAAAGTAAACTTATTCAATTATTCAGTCATAATATCATTAATTTTACTCACGTACTCGAAAAATCTAATAAAGACTTCATTATGCCCAGAACGCCAGGAACGGACAATGCCTAATGGTTAACAACCCCGAATTTTTGCATAGATGACGAAAAAATTTACTCGACCTTTTAAAAAGTAAGCAAATTAATCCTCGTTAATTTGGCATCCTACATTCTATGACAAGGAACGCGCCGACGGACTACAGAGCGTTCGAACATTGAAGGGAAACAGCTGATTTCCTCAGTCGTGCAGAATTTTGTAATTGGTTTCAAAATCAAAATGCAGCGGATCTCAGTGTTTCTTTAGCCGTACTGGTATCTTAAATACATACTACTCTTTGAAAAGCAATAAGTCACTAGATATACATACTACAAACTGAATAATTAATACTTAAAACTCATATTCTTATATAAAACATTGTGAAAACGTTAACAATATTAAATTGTATTAACCTAACATTCGAAAACAATTATTATCGTTATAAACTTGTTTTTATTAACAAATAAATAATTCTTGTTAGTATTTAAAATGTAAAAAATATCTTATTTATTCATTTGTCTAGGTACACGATTTAAAAATATTTTTTCCAGCGTAAATATGCATTTTATTTTTTTTTATCGCGCATTCGTATTCTACGCATTTTTCCCTATCTTCCTTTAAAATTAATGACATTATGAATTAATCACCCTGTATAATACAACAACTAATGTAACATTCTACAGTTAAATAATTACTACCTTATTTATTCAAATCACTGGTTAATGCATTGTGGGTTAGTCAATGCAGTAATTATTTAACTGTTGCATTTAATCTAGGTATTATATTTAAATTGCATTATAAATTACAGTAGCTATCGACTTGTAAATTATACTCTCATCATTTGCTGTTAAATAATATAATTTAATTTCAGCTATGAAATCAGTACTAAGTGATGCATGTTCCTATTTTACTCGTAAATTCTCTTAAAGTTATTATTTAAATTTATAGTATACATCAATTTTCAAAAAAATGTTCCTATATCTTTTACAAAAAATGTCTGATATCTAGATGTCAGTTACTACAATTTAATCTTTATTGCATTTTTTTGTGTTATTAATAATTAACAATTTATTGTTTAAAATCAAAAGTTACATGAAGTAAAATTTACGATGACCACTTACCACCACAATAATAAGCACCAGCAAAAGTTTCTTACTCACAAGGAAAGCTATAGTAGAAAATATTTAACAGTTTCCTAAGTGTTCCGCGGTTAATTGCCTCTGGCGATCGATAAATACCCATTTCAAAAATAAAAATTAATGAGCAACATTTACCGAGATCATAGGCACATATCTAAAATAGTAGAAGTTTTTAGAAGATGGAATGTTTTTTTTACTATTAGTGTCGAAGCATCAACTACTTCACATTTTAGTAATCCCATTATCCACGTCGTTGTACAATAACATGTACATGTCTGCCTCTGATTTGAAGCTTCGCATCGATCAATATATTCGATACGATACCCTAACGCCTGCCCTGTCGGCCGGACGTGCCAGTAAACAATCCATGTTTTTTTGTTGAGGGACGTCGACTGTGCCTTTTATTGTCCTTTGTGCATCGTGAGTGTGTTTGACGCTTTACTTGGTCGAGCACATGTTTTTTTGGTAGTCAGTATCATTGTGTCTCGTGAGCATAGAGCGGCACACGGCTTAACCATAGATTTAGCCTGTCAGCTACTACAACGCGTATTGCAACTTACTAACGTAATACAGATTAGTACTATTTATTTAATTGGTTGTCGCCACAAAGTTTCCGATGGCTAGTTATTATTTTGTGCATATTATTTTTACTTGAAATATTTATGAAATTCAACACGACGTATTTTTTGCATTTCTTCTTTATTGTAGAGTTCTTTTTGACACGAAAAGCATACGAGCTTCAAGAAACGTGTGCCTAGAGATCCTTTCTGTGAAATACATTGTCATTTGAAAAAGCTCGAGGAAAGCTAGAAGTAGCAGGAAAAAGGAAATAACTAATCAGCCCCATATAAATTATGAGAAGTTATATCTTCTTGCTGTCTTAGAATGCTTAACACTAAGTTATATCATAAAACTTGTTAATGAAACTTAGACCGTCCAGTCCATCAACGGACAATCGTTATAACTCTTTCAAATGGCCAGGCTTTTTCGGGTTGAGTTCGTTTTAATTGTACAGCGTGTTCCAGAATTAACGGACCCAAAGACAACGGAGTTATGAATTTCACTAAAATATCAAGTATCCACATAATACTGTAAAAATATTTAACTTTTTGAACGTGGGTGTCATCAGTTAAAGTCGAAGGCCTTTCTAGTCGAAAATCATCTTCATTTGACTGATGACCACTTTTAAATCGTGAAAACCATTCATAGCATTGCGTACGACTCAGAGAATCATCACCGTACGCTTGTTTCAAAAGCTGAACCGTTTATGCTAGTCTAGTTCACTAACACTTAAACACGTTGCACCCAAATGACGATATCACGAAAACTAAACGAGATATCAACAATCCAAGAACATTTGGTTACAAGGGATGTTGTGGGCAAGGCAGTGCTGCCAACTGCATGTCACCAAATATCTCCATTAGCATCTCCATTAGCGCGCAATTCAAAAGATTCGGTTATTTTCTGAACATACTTCGTAGAAGTTTATGTTACTTACCAATATACAGGATGTTTCAAATTAGAAGGGTAACATTTGAAGAAACTAGAAACAGAGTTAAGTTGAGGCGAAAATTGAGACAATTTCTTCTTGCTTTTAGGAAAATATAATCGAAAAATGCTAATGTGATGAAATTGTAAGGTCTTTTTAATGTCTTTAATACAATAAAATATAATAAATGCGTTTGCATGTATTTTTTAATTAATAGGTGCGCTTTTAGCTTTTTAGATTTTTTATGTTAGTGCTAGTTATTAACAATATATTGAATAACTGTAAACGAATTTTAAATTATGTGAGTTAACATTAATATTTCGAAAAAGTGTTAAACTTTTACTATTATTCTAATGGAAACATCCTGCAGGAAGAAATAAATATAGGCACCTAATTAATAAATTACTTAATTATTTTTATAGTATCCCAAATAACATACTGATATAAATTTCGTCTTATAAACAATGTAATCAGAAGCTAAAGAAATCATTGGCATAACAATTTTTAATATTTAAGGATAAAAAATTAAATTGAACTTTTTGGTCTTTATGTAGTTGCACTATATTTAATATTTAACCAATTCCTATAAATAATATTTGGGAAAGGAATATTTTTCGACTTATTCAACTATATAGAAAGCTTATTTTAAATTAATAATTTTCTTAAGTTTTTTTATATTCAAGTATTTTGTTAATTTAATTTTTTTTTACATTCGCTCCCTTCCCCATACATGTCGAGAGCTCCATGGTTCTATAAGTACATCTTCGAATCATGCATATTTTTAATTCTGCTTACCGATATAAAATTTTCGCTAAAAAAATAAGTGCAGAAGGATGAAGACAATCTCAGGTGAGTCGAATCCGAGTTGTTCGACATCCCTTCTTGTATATTACTAATAATTAAAAAATTGGTCGTTTTTTCGTATAAAATGGAAATCATTTTTTTAGAAGAGCTAACCGAAATTAAATGCATTTGTACAATTTTTAAAATATTCAGTCGTCGAAATTTTCAGATTCTTAGAGATGTTATCTCAAAATAATTAGTTCTAAACTTAATCAATCTATTTATAATAAATTTTTCTTTACTTTGAGATCTATCACCAAATAAAATTTGGCGTATGCAATTCTAAACAACTGGTGTACATATACAGGGTGTCCATTAAAGAATGAGCCAAACTTTACCACTAGATTCTTCGACGAAAATTAATGGGAAAAAGTCATATACAATGCTGCTCATAAACACTTGGTTTTCGAGATACAGGGTGTTGAATTGAAAAAATAAATAATATTTCCTTTAATATCTTTCGACTACTTTGAGGTAATTTCGTTAATTTTCGTATCCGGGTTTTTTTTGGGATGGATTCGAATTTATCGACGATTCCGTTGCATCTTCTAGAGGGTACCATAAGCGACCATTAGAACTTTGTTTAGAGCATATGAAAATATCCATTTTTTTATACTCATATCCACGATTGTTATGGCTATTAGGCAAAAACACGAATTTTGTTGAAATTGTACAATATACGTCAAGAGAAGTGAATAAGTTCGTCGCAAAGTGTTCCGCCGCTGATTCTGCTTTTTTTAGAAGAAACTCCTATTACTCTGCTTCTTTGGAAGAACACGCTGTTACTCTGTTTCATAGGAAAACCCGCTGTTACTTACACGATTGGCAAAAATAGATCGCTGCACCCCGACGCTTCCTTGAAGATGAATGCAATTTGGGCTGGAAAAATCTTTTCCCCCAACGTTTCTGCTTAAAAAATTAAACCTTGTTAATATCTCTAAAACCAACCGTTTTCAACAAAAACGCATTTACTTAAATTTGTAAATGCATAAAAAATTTATTTAAACGTTAAGTTTCGTCGTAGAATCTAGTGGTACAATTTGGTTCATTCTCTAACGGACACCCTGTACATATGTATATTTATTTCTTGTCATGTTTCGTTATATCGAATCGAACATATTAACGGTGATACCATCACGACTAAAATTGAGTACCTATTTTATCGATTATCGTTAATTAGAAGCACTTAATAGGTAATTATTCGCCTTCAAATTTAGAGCCCTTTATCTAGGGATCATTCAGGAGAATTTAAGGGTTAGCTGCTCGACTACTACGCATGACGCATTCCCGGATAAACCCCACTGTAAGATCGAAATCCTTTTTATCCTTGATTAAGTGCCATCCTCACCACTTTATCCGTTAGCAAAATGTTGGTGCGTTTTAAACTGGCCGGGTAGTTTGTAAGCCCAACGGACAACCCATTTGTTATTTGCTTAACCAGAAACAGATAGATGTCGGTTTCCCCGCCGGATAGTTCCGATGGAATATTTATTAAAAGTTTGTTGCGCTTTCGGGATATTGAATTTTCCCTGGGTTGCACGGCGACTGTCCAGATAAAGTTTTTTCATTAAATTTTTTAAGCGGCCATCGATTCCCGTAAATATCTATTTTATTTCATTGTACTTTTCGCTATAATTGTTACTTCTTATATTTCCACTCGATCGTGGGATAAGTTTTATAGAATATCTCAAAAAGTGCATTCAAACAGATAAAAAAATACGATGCAAGTTAAATTTTGTTTCCATGAATACGGGGTGTCTGGCAAGTATATGGCATACTCATGGGAGTGTATAGGGGAGGTCAAAATAACCATAATTTGCTTTAAAAAAATACCGTACCCTAAAGGGGTATGTATGTACGTATGTATGTCGGACGGTGGTGGAATTGTTTTTCCTCCTTCATTACTCGAGTACTTTTCTTCAAACCATCCTATTTACTACACGGATGGCTTAGTGGCAAAGTCTCGTACAATTTATGTATGATAGCATGGACGGACAGAGATTTTCTTTGCTCTGTTCTCATTACTATTTATCGGGGACCACACGCATGCGGAAAATGTTGCGCGACCCAGGTATCTGGTAGGCTGCCACAGCCACGTCCCTGAGCCTGCCTTAGGTCACCCATCCAAATTCCAGCCTGCGTCCGTGATGCTTACCTCGGCAGATCGAAATCCACCGGCCAAGACACCCAGCTAGGCGGTCCCCTAAAGGGGTACTCAGCGATTCATCTTTTCGGTTCTAACTGTTGAACTGACGTTTATAATTTAATGAAATCTTAATATTTTCTGTATGCGATAAAGGCTTATAAAACCATACTGTAGTAGATGTTTTACACTGTCAGGGAAGTCAGAAACGGAGTTGCTACCACACTCGTTGGGCCAAAATTTTGGTTGGTGTCATTTTATAGAGCTGAAAATTTAATTTTTTAAATGCTTTGGTCATTCCTCTTTGAAAAGGGTACTCTTGTTTCGATAAAATCTAACTTATAGACAAGCACTCGGTAGTTATATGGAGGCAAGAAGAAATTATTGTGATACATTTCCAAATCACTTAAATGCAAGGATATTCAAAATTCGAAAGTTTTGATGCTTGTTTACTTGAGCCGATTTTCGCAATGGGAGCTTTATACGTATCCTTATTCGACGGATGTTTTCTCGTTGTACTTAAAACAACATTCTAGGATTGTCTCGAATTTCGTTGCAATGGTGTGTTATTCTTTCTATCAGGTCTTCCCTGGTGTGAACTGGCATCGAATACACAAGCCTGTTTAAATTTCCCCATAAAAAGAAGTCCAATGGAGTCATGTCGGGTGACCTCGGTGGCCATAAAATAGTCCCACCTCGACCTATCCATTGATAACCAAAAGTATTTTAGTAGTTATTTGAAAAGTGCTGACGAACTAAATTGCTAAAATGGGGCGGTGCACCGTCATGCATAAACCACCACCTAATTTTTAATGGCACATTATCTAATAAACCGTTTAAGCTTTGTTGCAAGAATTACAAATACAATGTACCATTTAATCTATCTCAAAAAAAGAACTGTCCAATTAGATGATTTCCGATAATCCCCGCCCATATTATGATAACACTTTGTTGGAGCTTGTCTGTAGGTACTATTGCATGGGAATTTTGAAATCGACTTCGTCTGCGAACAAAACAATACTAGTAAAATTTGGATTTTGCCTAAATCGTTGCAATTTGCGTAATTGACTCTTGCATGTACCTTTTGGACATGTCAGGATATAGCAGTTGATCTCGAAGGGTCTCATGAACGGCTCACTATGTCGCATGAACTTAGACCGACAGCTTTCTCACACAGAGGGATTTTTAGCAATCTCATTCGAGATTTCCTCCTCTAACTGAGGGTTCTTTGCTCTTCTTGGAGGCCCTTCACCACCACGATGCGGCAAAAAACTTCTTAAAATGGATTAGCAAGATTAGTTACTTTTAGCATTTTTTTTATTTCACTTGACTGTTTACCTTTTTCTCTAAGCTACGATCAACCCTTTCAAAAGTTCTTCGGTGCGGTAAACGTCGATTTGGAAATGCATTAGAATAAATTATTCTTGCCTTAACACAATAGGCCTCTTGCACATGCCGGATTTTTTATATTAGTTTACATATTTAAATATGGCCTTATTTAAAATGATTAATTATAAAATCTTTTGTGAAAAATTCTACTCGAAAATTTACTAAATCGTACATTGAAATTTGGAGCATCCTGTAGAGGCGTGTCTTAGAACGAGTTGTTATTGGTGCGACGTCATCGGTAAGTAAATTAGCCGCTCACATTAGAAAACGATGTCGGCTATTACTTCTTAAAAACATTTATTATTTTTAGTTTACTTACGATACGATAACGATACTGATATGTTGTTATATTTACTAACTGGTTTCCATTGTATTATGTAGGTATACCTAAATATGCACCTATGTAGCAAAATAATTAAGCCTGTGTAGGTATAATATTTATTTTTACGACGTTTACTTCAAGTGAGCTTTCCGCGCGTAGCATATTATTTACTATCTAAATAATATTTTGAATCTAAATTTGTTATTTTAAATAATCATAATTATTAGTTTTTAGTTTTTTAAAGTCTTAAGAATATTTGTAACATGACTGAATAAGGTTATGCTAAAGCCCAATCAGACAATTTACCAAGAGTGGATTCCATGATGATTGCGGAGTTTTTTTCGAAAAGCATTTTATTCGGCAGAAATAAGGGGAATAAAATCAAACTGGTATGAAAATGCGATTTATAGGTACGGTGCCCATATCTTTTTTCAGAAAAAAAAAACAAAATTTAGCATAAATGCAAAAATATTTTATAAACGCAAAATATGTTTTTATTGGACAAAACGATCTTATTTCCATTGAAAATACATACATAAAATAACTATAGTAGGACCATATTCGATGCAAAGTAGAGCAAAAAGTTGTCGGTCTTTTATCAAAGGAAAATCGTGTCATCATTTTTAGGAGGCGTAAGATAAATCATTTCAAATTTAAAATGAAATTCAATGTAAAATCTGAAATACCGCTGCATACGCACTGTGTTCTGGTAGTAGCTGTAGTCGCCCAGGTGCATCGAGTGTACGAACTGGTCGGTTATACGTCAAATACTAACCTGGCGAGCTTTGCCGTCAATTAGAGAGCGCTTCCAAAAAACAAGTAAACAACAGTGGCGCGTACAGAGGTAAAATGTAGTACATATGTGGAATTTAGGAAACAAATTGGATTTATAATAAATTACATTTAAAATAAATAGTTTATGAGAATAAAGGAATTTTTGTAGGAACAAGGGTGCCAGACCTGAACTGATCCCCTCGTCCCTTCATAATGTATAAAGAAATTATTCAATTTGTAAAACCCTTAAAAGCGTACTTCATTGGTTCCCTTGGCAGGTAATGATTTATTACTTTGCATCGAATATGATCCTACTATAAACATAATTTATATATACTAAACTAACAAATCATAATTTTTCTTTTATTAAAAAAATAAAAAAAAATTTGAACTAAAAATTTGCGTACGTGTCTTAAGCATAGATTTTATTCTAAGGAACTACCAAAGAGTAAAATATCACCTATATGAATAGACAGAGATGCCGACTGTCGATATTAGTATAGTCGGCAGCATTGTCAATCGTTTGCAATTACATAGATAGAAATAAAAGTATTGGGTACAGTCGAATGTTATATCATATTATTTGAACACACAGTGGGTCAATATTCAAGTATAAGTGCCAAAAGAATTTAACTGAGATATCAAGATATTTGTTAGTAAAAAAATTAAAAGCTTTCTCCTTTTTTAAATAGCAGTACATTCTCATGTCCTTGGAAAAGTTTTAAAGTACATTAGTACATTATTTAAAAGTAAGTACTGTCCTACTTAAATAAGTACATATGGCCACCGTATTTATAGGTATCTACATAAATTTATTTTAAAATACATATTTTTCTGGCGTTTTTACTGATGTATTTTCACACATCGGTACAATGCACCAGTAATAGCATGGTTTAGAGAGATTTGCCATATTTATTATAAGTTTAACTTCAAAAATTTACAGTATATATAAGGATAAGGTATCGTAATGCTTATTGACACCACTCCACACATTTAATAACCAGAGCACTGTCGAAACGCGTTATTGTATATGTCGCGCTTGCCATTTACTTACCGATGACGATTGACGTCAACGTATCTACATCCCAGTCCATGGGGTTTGAGCGCGAAGAGAACCGATTAAAACTTCAATATCCAATAACTTTTTAAAAATAAATAAATATAACAAAACCTTTACACATTGTTTGTAGTATTTAGTGTAAATACAAAAACTATTAAAACATTTTTTTCTGCATGAGGCCTATTGCCGAGTGCCTCTCCGTAAATTACATGCGTATCAGCACATTTGTTATAGGAAAAAAGTTCGTTTATTTAGTCTTATGTACTCAATCAATCAAACAATTTTGACAAGTATTGTCAATAACATGTCATTAACGACATAAAAACGACTGATCTTTTATTGCAATATTCTGATTTAGTATTTCAGTGACGTGGTATAAAAGAGCTTAATTATTTCGAAAACAGCTAATTTTATCGAAACAAATGTAGAGTACTTTTTTAAAAGAGGAATGACCAAAGTATTTAAAAATTCTGTTTTCAGTTTTATGAAATGACACCTGTCAAAATTTTGGCCCAACCAGTGTGTTGGGAAGTCGTTCCTGACTTCCTGACAGTGTAAAAGATCTACTATAGTGGTGTGGTTTTATGAGCCTTTTTAGAAAGTGGTTCTTTGTTGAACGAAAGCTGCGTAAGTGTAAGACTTTGTACAATTGTGTCGTATAATGTCTTTTCTCCAATTCTCATAAGAAATGTTTAATTTTCGATGGATATTTGTAAAACTATTGGAAAACATTGATCCAGCCTGTCCTATAAATACTACAATTTCGTATTCATTTATTGATCCTCATTACGGTGAACTGTGCTGATATTGATACAGGTAACTACATTTTATAATGTTCCATTCCGTTGTATTCATGAAATGTTTACCGTATCTAACCTCATTCTGTTGTTCAAATGCAGTGATCCTAATTTCTTCCTAATCAACAACCAGGTGTAATTTTATTTGCCCAGCCTGTGCTCTGTCTGCTTATTGTGTAAACACGGGCTCTATCGTCATAAATAATCTAGTAGGCAATAGCCATCAGCCGTCAAACACCATTAATCGACATATACGCTCTTGTTAGGTGCCTGCAATGGTGGTAATCCATCACCAAGAGACTAAACCATATCATTGTTCGATTAACAATTAGGGAATGCGATTTTAATCGCTTGTTTTATCATATGGATTTATGGCTGGACATAAATATCCAGTCAAACAATAGGCGAGATTTTATTCTGCTCGATTTAATGGCGGTGGAATAGTACCTGGAACAAAGTTTAGGAGGATAAGATAAGTGTTACGGTGTGAACTGTTAAAAATTTGCGGATGTTAATGTTATTCATCTTTAACCAAGAAGCGAAACAATATAAAAGAGTTAATAAGCTTTGAGGACGGCTAATAAAGTTGAATTCTATTTTACGGAATAAATTTTTTCAAACTTCATTCAGTTAATGTCAAATATTTACATTTTATATAAAACTGGGGTTCAAATAAAATTTTCACAGTGTGTACAATTGCGGCTTGTACTGAAAGTCCTAAAAATATTACTAACTTTCTTGATTTTCTTAGAGGGTGTTAAATTTTTTGAAAAATTTAAGAGTGCTGCGAACAAAGTACCCCAATCTTTTGAAATATCAGAAAGTGTCACTAAAACATTGTTAGTAATTCCAAGAAAGTTGTACATATGAAGTTTTAGCTTTTTGTAAACAAAATAATTACCTTATTTTATATGACTGAGATAGCTTAAACACACATAATTCTCGTAATTATATTGTAAAAAAAATTACTAAAATTCACTCAATTTTACTCAAGAACGTATCAATTTCACTCTATTTTATGAGTGAAAATATTGCAACAAAAGTGAGTGAATTTTACTCAAATCTGAGTTTCTGCTATCAAGTGAGTGACTTTTGACTCTATTCTGAGTATGTAAAACCTATTTAGAGTTGACTTTTTCTCTAATATGATTTAAATATAACTATTATTGAGAAATTTTGCACTATAAAACTTTCCAAAGGGGCGACGCACCAGAGCCGCCCCCATCAGCCGCCCCTGCTTCCATTAATATTTTGAGTGGTTTTGCACCACTTTATATTCTCTTTAAATTTTAATTTAAATATCATTGTATTAAAGTCATAAACTACTAATATCTGCTTTAGAGACAATATTTTAGGTCCCGATAAAAGGAATTAGTTAACTGATCGGAGGAATAGATTGCCATAAATCAAACCACTGCATTTAAACATAATTTTCACCAAAATAACCGAATTAACGGACGCTTGTCCAGCACTACACGCCACGAGATGACCTAATTAGGACGATGGGAAAAGACAACGCACGACAATCATAGAATGGGGTGGATTCAATAATGAGGACATTTACTCCGATTTAGCTACAAGTGCCCCAAATACGAGTTTATCTGCAGAATTTATAACGGGTACCTATATTTGAGTGAAAGTACTCAGTTTTTGTTCAAATATTAAAAAAAAAATGAGTAAAATTATCAAAATACTCAATATTGAGTGAAAATGTACTCAATAATTTCACTTAATTTACAGTGTACCTATATAAAAACTTCGTAACAAATAACAACAAAAGTTCACTGAATTTAGATTGAAACTTCGGGACTGATATTTTTGTACCGTTATTGGATTATAAATGTACTGTATTTAGAATTATTTGAAATTATGAGTATTATAACATGGAAATGGCACTAATTTCTTGATATTGCTTACAAGGTATTTTTGTAAAATATCCAGAATTCTAAAATTATAACACCAAGAAGAATTTCAAAATTCAGAATAACTAAACAGTTCAAAATTTAATCATCTTCCAGAAGTCCCGATCAATATTCAATATATTTTAATAATAATTATTATCGTATGTGGCTTAATTGTGATCACTTTAATTGTTTTCAAAATATCAAGGAATTAGTGACATTATTTAAAGCGGACAAGCAAGAATTTTTATAGAATAACATGTTTCCATTAATTTACATTTATTTATAAAGTAACATTTCCTCTTCATGACGTAGTTTTGCACTATAGATTCATAGGTGTAGCTTAGGCGAGAGATTGGGTCATTTTCCGTTATATTTTATTTTATACGTTTATTTTCTTTTTCAAAACTTTGTTGAAAATTCGGGAAGTTCAGACAATATTAAATAAAACAGGTTAAAATCAGTAAATTCGGCCATCTTCCAGGCACTTGAGAAAAAGTATTTAATATTGGTCAAATGTATTATTTTCGAAAATCATAGACTCTTAGCAATTTCAGCAAGAACACCTACCTTATTGTGTAAAATTAAATTTTACAAATTAACATGTACAAACATGTACAAAGAACGTGTAACATGTTAACATGTACAAAGAAACATATTGGAAAGGATATCCTGTTCCACTGGAAAATATCACCGCTAGCGACCTGAAATAGAATTTTCTACATATTAATTATAAATGTGAGTTTTAAAAAACGTTTTTTAATAAAGATAATAAAGATTAAACAGAACAATTTAATTAATGCGCTTAATTTTGATCTGCATGTTATATTTTTTAAAGTTCCGATACCTAAAAACGCCAGAAATAGTAACTTTTTTGTCATAAATATGGCAACTGTAAACACTAGATTTTTTTACCAATAAAATATTGAACGATTTAACTGTGCGTGTAAATGCATAGCTCATATTCCATTCCCATAGATATTAATTGATCGTTCGGTACTCGTAAATTTATATTAAATCCGTCGAATCCGTTTCCATTAAATGACGTCGTCCCCAGAGCAATATGTAAATGGTTGCACAGAAATTTGTTATAGCTTTGCTCTCTGCTGACGTATATTCAGTATAGCGGTAATGTATTTGTTTCTAAATTATGTATTAACCCATATCGTTTCTCGTGTAGTCAATCTGCTACTGCTATTTTGTTTTCAAAAAAATATGTCAAAATAATTTCAGCTTCGTCCACAGTTCACACCAAAATAAGATGTATTTAACTTTTTTAATATTATAGTCTGTTTGGAAATGAGTAATAAAACCCCGAGATAAGAATCGGCCATGGGCGTGGTAATATTTCGTTTCAGGTAATTATCGGGTAACACTAATGCTAACAAAAATGACAGGGATTGGAAAATCGACTATCTACAGACTTTTAAAGGAAACAAAAAATGAACAAGATACTGTAAATCCCCCAAAATCATCTACAGGGAGGTCAAAAGTCGTTATAGATGATTTCTTCAAAAATGTCATTCGCAGAAAAGTACACTCATTTTATTTTAAAAAAGAAATACCAACGCTAAACAAAATTTTAAGTGAACTTTCAGAGGACAACGATTTGCCAAAAATCAGTAGAAGCAAATTATGGGCCGTCTTACGAGAGTTGAATTTTTGCTGGGAAAAGCAGAACAGGAAGTCAGTTCTTATCGATAAAGATGAAATTATTTGTTGGCGAAGATCCTACTTAAGATCAATTAGAAAATTCCGTGACGAAGGGAGGAATATTTATTATCTAGACGAAACTTGGGTCAACGAGGGATATACTGTAACAAAAGTATGGCAAGATAAAAATGTAAAAAGTTTTCGACAAGCATTTTTGGATGGACTTTCAACAGGGTTCAAGGCACCTTCAGGTAAAGGGCGAAGATTAATAGTGACACATATAGGTAGTGCCAGTGGTTTTGTAGATGGCGGTTTACTTTTATTTGAATCTAAAAATACAGGTGACTATCACGAAGACATGAACGCAGATGTTTTCGAAGAGTATTTTACACAGATGTTGGATCTTATTCCTCCGGGGTCTGTAATTGTCATGGATAATGCCAGTTACCATTCACGGCAGACCGAGCGGACGCCTACGACTGCTTGGAGGAAAGCCGATATAATTCAATGGTTATCCGGAAAAAACATTTCTTTTGAAACAAATATGGTGAAAAAGGAACTTTTGACACTTGTCAATCTTAATAAAGATCAGAAAAAATATGTTATCGATGAAATGGCAACAAATCGCCAAATAACGGTACTACGGTTACCACCTTATCACTGTGAACTTAACCCAATCGAATTAGTCTGGGCGCAGGTAAAAGGAGATGTAGCGCGAAATAATACGACGTTTAAATTAAGTGACGTGAAAATTTTGTTAAAAAATTCCTTGGAACGAGTAACTGCAGATAACTGGCAAAGATGTATACATCATGTACAAAAAGAAGAGGAGAAAATGTGGGAACTCGATAATTTAATTGACGTTACTGTGGAACCTATCGTTATCAATCTAGGAGACGAAGATAATTCATCAGAATATTCAGAGGATGAATTTTAATATACCTACTTTTTTATTTTCTTTATTGTACATTTATACAACACTACATTTACTCACCATAATTTGAATTTTCAAAATACATATATTTTTGTGTGGAATAAAAGTCTATTCATTAAATTTAAATAAATATTTTGATAATAATATTGAATAATTTTATTTGAATTACTAAAAACCCTCTTAACCCGGTTATGATGCTTAAAGTAGCCTCATGTTTTGAAATGCTGTTTTTATATTGTTTACTTATAAGAGAAATGGACCGAGAAATTGAAGCGGCATAGACAAAGACGGATTGTCGGGGATTAAATTTTAGCTACCTGCTACAATTTAGTACAGTCCGATCGCACAAAGTTTTTTTAAAAGTACACCTCATCCTATACGGAAAATACATAATATAAAAATATTGAATATAAGCACCAGTACTACATTTATCTACGATTTGCATACATAATAAGCTTTTATTACTCTCTTTCATTTCTAAACACACTGTAGCTGATATAGGGTGGCAAATTTCCATAAATTGTTTTGATTATTTTTAGATTCTGCTTGAAATACTTTTAGGGCAAAAAATGCTAGGAATTATTATAGGGGTACATAGTTTCAGCACAAACCACAAGTAAAAAAATTTTTTTCTTGGCATAGTTGATTATATTACATGAGTAATACTAAGATACTTGATTTGTTGCAGAGAATCTGTAATTATACCTAATAAAAAATCAAAAACTGTTCCCTCTTTAAAAATATACTATGAACAATTAAACTATTTTCCTTAATTATCTGAGACGCACTATATCAATGCCAACTGGTGAGAATTGAAGTGATCATATTTTGATAATGAAGGATGGGACCAATTTAGGCGATGATTTCAAAACTTTCATAGGGAACATTTTTGAGTGTATTCAGACTTGGTTTATATTCTCTTTAATAAATATCATTGTATTAAAGTCAACACAATAGACAATATTTTAGGTCTCGATTAAAAGAAATGGTTGTCTGATCGGACGAATAGACTGCCATAACCTATTTGTTCGTACAGATACGTAAGTAATTATAGATAACAATTGCCATCAAAATAACCAGATAAACGGATACTTGTTCAGCACTACACGCCATGCCCATGCCACGAGATGCTTTAATGGGGACGATGGGAATAGACAAAGACAACGCACGACAACCATAGGATAGGATAGTCACTCAATAATGAGGACTTTTACTCTGATTTAGGTACAAGTGTACTAAATACGAATTTGTCTGGAGAACTTATTTAACGGGACCTATATTTGAAAAGAAATTAGGTACTCACAAATGAGTAAAATTATCATTATGCTTAATACTGAGTGAAAATGTACTCATCATTTCTCTCAATTGATTCACTCCGCACCTTCATTGCCTTCACTCACATCGATTTTTTTTTTACAGTGTAGTCGGCATTGTACAAGATGCCCTGCGAAAAAGTTTTATATTGGTACTACAAAAATTGAAAATTATTCTATAAGAGTCCCTAATTGTAGGTACTTTTTTAATTTTTTGAATCAAAATTTTAAGAAAAGAATTATATAATGTCGATAATACAATCATACACAGAATAAAACAAAGGACCATGTGGTTAGTTTTTAAACAACACTTTGAATTTGGCCAATATGCACTTTAACCCTTAGGTATAATATAATATTACTAGTGTAAAGTGTAAATATGAATTTAAATTGTAATATCTCGCTTGAATTCTGTTTTTGATTTTGATTAATAAAATGGATGTAACTCTCAAATGGTTATATTCTCAAATTCGCTGCTTTAAATGTACAGATAAAACATTTCTGTTTAAATCTCCACCGAGTTAAATATTTATCCGTGGCGGTTATGCGCTTTAGGATAAAGTGGTAAGCATATGAAGCACTGGAGAGCGACGATTGTGTTGGGGTACCTATGATAAAAGCGGTTGCCTTTGAGGGTCCTCAAGAAAAGCAGTGGCGTAATGTCCATAGGAAAATAGTTTATTTTCTAAAGTTTAAACCAAAAAAGTTAAAACTATTATAACATTTATTTTTTTGAAAGTGGCATAACTTTGCTTATTACATACTAATATCGCTTATTACACACTAATATCGCTAATTACTCACTAATTACACACGCTAATTTAATTACACACTAATTACATATGCTAATTTAATTACACACTAATTACATATGCTAATTTAAATTACACACTAATATTATGACACACTAATATCGCTATATTACACACTAATATCGTATAAAGTAATTCAGCCAAGATGAATGAATATACGTCTACCTTTTTGATTGCCCTTCGAGAGAAAATTTTTAAATGAATTCGAATTTGTTTAAAAACTTTCAAAATTTTAGATATACATTTTTAATGTAGTGTAGATATAAACATCCTATTTACTTAATACAGCATGATATGCTGAAATTCATCCAAATAATTAAAAGGTACTAAAATATTGTTCTGTAGCTTTTATACAAGCTGCCTGTTCATTATTTAATTAAGAAATATGTTCAGCAAATAAACAGAATTAATAATGAAAGCAACTTTTGAGGATTTATGCAATAAATTCCAACTTCTGCCAAATAATGTGCGAATTAAGTAAAGTTGTTTATTATAATGTGCAACAGAAAATTTGCAAGAAGTGGAAGAGCAGATTTATGATAGCCGTGATTAAAAAATGTAGAATAAACTTCATACTACTGAGATTTTCTGTGTCAGTTCAAACTTGCAGATGTGATAAATAAATAAATCGTCAAATCTACACCTCTTTAGCGAATTAACCGAAAATCGTCATATTTTCTAATTCCTAACTCTAGGTAGTTTAAAAAGCGGAATCACCACTCCACAGTTTTTTGGCACGACGACCGACAGCCAGAAGCTGCCGAAAAACCATGTGAGCGAAGTTTTCACATAACTTTCGAATTATCGGGACAATCCGCAGAAGTGCTTCAGAAACTCCACATACACAGCCGCCAAGGGTCACAAGCTATGTTTTTTTAAGACATTTTGTAGTGCCAGTGTTTTGTTTTCTGACGGCAATGAACGTTGTTACAAATAATTTTGGTGGTATAAGCTAGTAGCTTTCTACCAGCGAAGAATGCCAACAGAAATTTTTAAAAACCTTAGCTAAGGAGGCTGAAGCAACTTCGATGACTATTCACAGACGGTGCATCTAAAGCGCTCCAAATGATGAAGTCTTCACTCATGTTTGAAGTACAACCCTTGAGATCCAATTGGGTAAAATCTGTGGATCCGTCGAGAGAAACGTGCAAACTTCTACCCAGAGAATTTGCAGAGTTCCTAGCCAAAGCGAAATATAGCTCCAACATTCCCATCGTCCTATACGCTATCGTCACTGCATTTTATATACAGGGTGTCTCAAACTCGATAGTATGGGCCTACTGTGACGATACAAAAAATTAAAATAAAATGTGGTGTTAAATGGGATGAGGTAAGGTCCATTTTCAATTGAAAGTATTATATTTGGGATTTGACAGAAACGACTAATAACGTCATCAATTATATTTTTCCCAGAAACATACCCATGATTATGTTTTGTTGTAAACCTTATTTTTTAACCAAAAAAAAAATAGAATTTTACATCCATTTTTCTGGGAAAGTGTTATCTAAATATTGCTGCACAATCCTCTGGCCTTATGGGGTAGAGCTCCGTCGTGCTATCTTCTTGTAAGAAATTTAGGTAACTTACGCTGTTCAAATTGTGTTCATAAAAATAAGGCCCAATTAAATTTCTACCGATGATACCGCACCATACATTTACTCCAAAATGTCCTTGGTTTTGGACTGGATTTACAATGTGGGGATTTCCAATGAACCAATAATGTTCGTTGCGCCTGTTTGGTAAACCATTACTGACAAACTGACTTTCGTCCGTCCAAAGAATGTGCCGAAAAAGGTTATAATCAACAGTTTCTACATTTACTACAATTTGAGCTATAAAATTAAATCTATTTTCCATGTGACGCTCAGGCAAATACTCCAAATTGTGAATTTTGTAGTCACGGTCCTTAGTATATTGTCATAGTCCATTGGTCTTTAAAATTCGTTGAACGGCTGATTTATCCAAATTCAATTCCCGGCTAGCCTACCGTATAGAATTTCGTGGATTTTTTCGAAATACTGTAACAGTCTAGCTGTATTAACATTGTATCTGACCCGTGGGTCAATTATTTGATTTTTCCGAACAGAAAATGCATCGTCATTTCGTTGCAAGGTCACCCCAAATCTTGTAAAGGTTCTATGATCAGGAAGGTAGTTTGGATACCTTTCTCTATTTAACTCTACAGCTCTTCTTGATTTTTTTTGTGACTCGCCGTAAATTAGCAACATATCAATTTTTCTGAATGAGAATACATTTTGTAAGCACAAAAGTTATACGTTTGACGTTCGTATTGAGTAATGACAAGTATTTGGTAACATTTACACACTTTAAACAACGAACATTCAATTATTTTCCAACGACTACATTTTAGAACGATATTGCTTATAACTTTTAAACGAGAAGTAATACAGAAAAATGTCTCCAATAAAAGTTTATTAGGAAAAAGAGAGCTTTTTAACATGAAAAAAATTTGGTTATATTTCTAGACAAAATATAATTGGTGACGTCATTAGTCGTTTCTGTCAAATCCCAAAAATAGTACTTTCAATTGAAAATAGAGCTTACCTCACTCCATTTAACACCACGTGTCCCAAATTTTATTTCAATTTTTTGTATACTCGCAGTAGGCCCATAATATTGAGTACAATCAATAAAAATTGATCAGATTCAGTGAACCAAGTGCCCACCAGGACAGTGTTCCTGGCCAAAGAGAAAGACAGATTCAACATTATATACATAGCGTCATTGCATTTTTGTACAGTCAATAAAAATGTTATCGGGTTTTGCCTATATTTGGTCAATGAATAAAAAAAAACAGTGAAAGTGCGCAAAGTAATAGGTACGGTGCAAATATTGTATCGTGTAATTTAAACTTTAAATCATAGTCGTCGTAAAATTCAATAATTGTAGTATTATAATCGCTCGGATTCAGAACTGAGGTGAACAATTGTAAATAAACAAAGTGTTATCACTACAATTGTTGACATCCTAACAAAGCGTCTAAGCTCAATTGACAGTTCAAGCGGTCCAGTTGATACGAAGTAGATTCCGCAGAGAGCAAAAGGTTCGAAAATATAAATAAATTACGAATTACTTTTATATCATTTACATTTGCTATAAAGAAATTCAAAACAATTTAGAATTTAAGAGACAATTCAAACTGTTTTGAATTTTATAGTATTCAACTTTATTATAATAGTGGCTCTAAATCTAATAACTTCTGAAAAGTTTACTGATCCATCCTAAGATAAAAGCATCCGTATAATAATAATATACACATTCTTTTAATAGTTATTCCTTCCAAGATTTTCCTTTTTAACCCATCTTAAACGATTACGAGCATGATGCTGTTAATGTAAATTACTACCACGGATAAAGCACTCCTTTCCGTACATTATTCCTTATTGTATGTTGTATACGACTCTTCAATAACTTTTGAATTGCCCATTCAACTTTCTTCTGCCTATCCTGTTGATTTAAATTGCGTCGAGGTAAATAAAGAACTTGTTATCACTCCGAACACCCAAAACTTGCATTAAAAAATAAAAATCACTTAATGCGACCCTTCGCCAGTCCAGAATCCCCAGGGCACGTCCCTGCAGGCCGAAGCGAAGAGGCAGGCCTCCGTCCTAGCCGTATATTACCTTCCTCCGCCTCGTCGAGAGTACTTGCAGCCACAACCACAGCATGTATAAGAGATCCGAGCTTTTTTATTTAGCGACTCGTGTTGGCACGAACTATTTGTCACATTCTATTTCCGGGGAATATTTAATGGGGCGATATTTTATATCGCCCAAATGGAGCTAGCAAATGTTGCCCTTATATATATTTATGCATTTTCAGTTCCTGTTTCGTACACCATGAATAAATTACGTGAGAAATTAAATACAGACTATGTTTACTTCCATAAATTCCGTTTTTATCCGGGAAATGTATGCATTTTTACTCGCAAAAATGCACTTACAACACTATGATTGCACTTCGTGGATAATATATTACGCGCTATAGATTATCCCGTGAAGGCGTGTTATACAGTTTCAGTTTTTATTTCTCATTCTGGGCCCCGTTTAGTGTCTGATAAAGTAAGCGGTGTTGCTTACACAACGAACATACAGGGTGTATCTTAAGTGATGACTTTAATTTCAAGGGGTGATTCCTTGTCATATTTTAAGCAAAAAAGTGCATATGAACATCGGTCCGCAAGTGCTTCGTTACCGAGATACAGGGTGTCAAAGTTGGGAAAATAAATCGCATTTTCTTAAATATCTTTCGACTGATTCGAAATAATTTAATGAAATTTCATACACGGGGGTTTTTTGGAATGACAAATTCAAAGCTGTGGTCAATTTAGGTGTATTTTTTTGAGGGCGCCACCGGCAACGATTTCGGCCTCTTTAATCCATCGCAACTTTTTTCTGCTACCCTGTATGCCATTTTGGACTAGAATAATCGATTCTCCTACCTTATCTGCTTAAAAAAGATTTTAAAGAAATGTTTTTTTGTTGAATACAAAAATTCCTGTGATAACAAAATTCCGATGATATTTGGCATTAAAAGTGACAAGATACTGTCAGTTGACTATCTTTTAGTGTGCAGTTAACTATGAATAACGTTGAACAAGCTCAAATACATTTCATTTATGGGCTAGCAGATGGAAATGCTGCACAAGCCCGTCGAATTTACCAGGAACGATTTCCCAATAGACCACTTCCATCAGAAAGAACTTTCATAAGGCTCCATGCTAGACTGTGCGAAACTGGATCTTTAAATGCTCACGCTGAACGTATTGGTAGACCGAGAACAATAATGACACCACAACTAGAAGAAGCAATCCTACAAGAAGTGGAAGCTAATCCGTCAAGTAGTACGCGAAGATTATCTGAACAGTTTAACATAAGTCATCAAAGTGTTTGGAGGGTTTTGCACACAAATTTACTTTATCCGTACCACATTCAACGCGTGCAACCACTGTTGCCAAGAGATTTTCCTGCACGGTTAGATTATTGTCGATGGTTTCTCCAAAAAACTGCGCAGAATCCCAACTTTACGTCTAAAATTCTGTTCACAGATGAGGCAACTTTTTCACGGGATGCCATCATAAACTTCCACAATAATCATTTTTGGAACTATGAAAATCCCCATGTTATTGGAGAACGTGGATTTCAGCAGCAGTTTTCGGTGAATGTGTGGGCCGGAGTTATTGGTGATCATGTCATCGGACCGCATTTTCTTCCTCCTCGACTGAATGGTGAGACTTACAGACAGTTTCTAGCTGAAACATTGCCTGGTCTGTTAGAAGATGTACTACTAGCAACCAGAAATGACATGTGGTTTATGCACGACGGGGCACCTGCTCATTTCAGTCTTGCTGCTCGCCAACATCTTAATGACACTTTTGCTCAGCGATGGATAGGTCGGGGAGGACCTCAGCCGTGGCCAGCACGATCTCCAGACCTAAATCCTCTGGACTATTTCTTTTGGGGACATCTGAAGTCGCTTGTTTATGCAACGCCAGTTGTAGATGAAAATGATTTAAGAAACAGAATTGTAAATTCTTGTAATGTCATACGCAACACTCCAGGAATTTTGGAACGTGTGCGACAGTCGATGAGCAGAAGATTACATGCTTGTATTGACAGTGGCGGTTCTCATTTTGAGCATTTGATTTAATTCAATTTTTATGATATTTCCAGCTCAAGTAAGTTTAAATGCGTTTTTCATGGAAACGGTTGCTCCTAGCTACTTCATTATTGGCGCCCTCAAAAAAATACACCTAAATTGACCACAGCTTTGAATTTGTCATTCCAAAAAACCCCCGTATATGAAATTTCATTAAATTACTTCGAATCAGTCGAAAGATATTTAAGAAAATGCGATTTATTTTCCCAACTTTGACACCCTGTATCTCGGTAACGAAGCACTTGCGGATGTTCATATGCACTTTTTTGCTTAAAATATGACAAGGAATCACCCCCTTGAAATTAAAGTCATCACTTAAGATACACCCTGTATACAGGAATAGCCAGAAGTACGGAATAAAATTCATATCTTTTGAATGAGTTAATTTTTTTTTTAAAACTCCGAAACACGTTAACTGATTTTGATTTTTTCCCATCTTTCGGTTATATAATAATTAATTTTTCTTAACCCCCTAACCCCCAGTTACCCCTACTTTTTTTCAAATGGAAGCATACGGCATGAGGGGGCTCGTTGAAAAGCTTATAGAAAACCGAATCCAGCCATACCAAATAAACAAGTTTTATTTTTTCAATAACAAGTTTTTTTTCATTTAGAAATTGAAACAACTAGATAATTTACAAAAATAAACTCAATGTCGCAAATGCTGAAAATGTCCTCCATTCACTATTTGGCATTCTCCAAGACGATAGTAAAAGCTGTCCACAGCATTCTGAATGACTTCAGCTGGTAAATTATGCATCTCCGCCCTAATCTTGTTCTTTAAATTCTCAATATTATCCGGTCTGTCCTGGTAGACTCTTTCTTTCAAATATCCCCAAAGAAAATAATCCAGGGGTGTTAAGTCGGGGGATCTTGGCGGCCATTCAACTGTACCCCGTCTACCAATCCAGCGATTTGGAAACATTTCATCTAAGTATCTTCGAACATCAATACCAAAATGTGGGGGAGCGCCATCTTGTTGGAACCAAATTCTTTCATTCGGTATATCTGGATCAATTTCATGAGGGAAAATCACAGCTAGAGCAGGTATCAGGTCAAATGTTAGGAAATCCAGGTAGCGTGCGGCAGTAAGATTTTCTTCAAAAAAGAATGGGCCCAAGATTCTGTTGTTGATGATACCTGCCCATACATTAACTTTTTGTGGATGCTGCGTATGCGATTCGCATGTCCAGTGTGGATTTTCCTGGGACCAAAAGCGATAGTTGTGCCTGTTAACCACTCCATTTAAATAAAACGTAGCTTCATCCGAAAAAAGTACGTCTCGTTGAAAACCATTATTGTCGTCACACCGTCTCATCATTTCCTCACAAAATTGTAATCGCCTATCATAATCGTCTTCCAAAAGCTCTTGGACAAGACATACCTTATAGGGGTGGTATTTCTCTTGTTTCAGAAACATTCGAATTGCAGTTCGAGAAGCATCGTGATTGCGGGCCAATGAAACAGTTGAAGTATGAGGATTTTCAACAAGTTCTAATGCAATGTCTAATTTCTTTTCTTCATTCAAAGCACGTGCCCGTCCAGTTTTGGGCAAAGTCTGTACTGTACCGTGTTCCTCAAATTTGTGAAATATTTTACTAACTGTCCCTTGCGAGATTTGGTTTTCGGGATATTTCGCATTAAATAAATCGCGCACTTCAGCCTGACTTCTTATTTTGTCTCCACATCCAAGCAATATCAAGATTTCGATGCGTTGCCTTTCCGACAATACCATTGCAATTCAGTAAATAACTTGATTTTGACACAATAGTAACGTTTCGAACTGCAATTTACAACTAAAGCGAAAAATTAACCGGAAAGCCTAGGAAGTAAGTGGTGCCAAAAAAACGCAACATAAAAAATATATCTTTTTTTACGTTAGCAAATTCGTGGAAGATAACACTGAAGATAATTAAATTTTATTTCATTTGTTAAGTAGGTGTTTTATACAACCCTAAAAACCTTGCTATTGAAAAAATAAAACTTGTTTGTTTGGTATGGCTGGATTCTGTTTTCTATAAGCTCCCCTCATGCCTTATGATTCCATTTGAAAAAAAAGTAGGGGTTAGGGGGTTAAACAAAAATTAATTATTATATAACTGAGAGATGGGAAAAAGTCAAAATCAGTTAACGTGCTTCGGCGTTTTAAAAAAAATTTACTCATTCAAAAGATATGAATTTTATTCCTTAGTTCAGGCCATCCCTGTATTTTATACATTCCTAAATGAGCTGCATATTTAAATTTTCAACACTCGCTTATGGACATTCTAGTAAAATAATTCACTGAAGCTTAGTTTTTAGCAGTGTTGATTACTAAATACACTAAGAGAAAAATCTCGTTTGAAACTATGTACTAGGAAGCATTAGTTTTTTTGAAACTATCAAGTATTGTTATATACTATATTCAGTAGTGTATAATAAAATAGAATTATGAAAACTTAATAATTTATTTCCGTTATTTTAAAAACATTTGTTTCCAGAACATGTAGTACCTATTCAAACAAATCATAACTTCAAACATAAACATTTACTTCTCGAAAATAAATGTATTCTCGAAAATTAAATATTACTATAACTGCAAACAGTTAAAGCTTCATGTAAAGTAGAACAGCAGAAATATTGTGAGGTATGAATGTGCACTACTATGGATGAAATGGATAGTTTATTATTCAAATGCGATTTGGAAAATCTCACTGAAATTACACAATTTACCTAATTGCCCCATATTGGTTAATCAAGTTTTAATCAGAACTGGAAGTACTCGTATTAGCTAGGTAACAAGAATTTTTTAATTGGGTGGTCAAGTTTTGTTTAATTTAACATTGATTTATTCGTGCTAATTCAATAATTTTAGTCACAGTTTTGTAAATTTGATTGCAGTCATAAATAAATATGATAGTCATAGATAAAGATTTACTCATAATTAGGCTTAGTGCACGTGCAGAGTCTAACAGAGCCGGCGCGAGGGTCGGTGGCCTTCACAGCTGACTCGCGTTTTGAACTGTTCAGTTATTTACGGAACCTTGTATTAGTAGTTGGTGTCGCATCGATACCTTTCTTTTTTACATCTGGTATAAATTGTATTCGCCGTGTGTATTTAAATAACTATTTATAAATAGTTAGGGAAAAGTGAAGTAAAATGTCAAAAGAGAAAAGAAATAGAGGGGAATTCAAATGTAGATTGACAGTGATCCCGAAGGTTACAGGGACATACGTATTAAAGGGAATAACCTGTTTTGTACTGTGTGTGAACGCATCATAAATTCTTGTTACAAGACTAAAGTGACAAGACATTTCAGGGGCCATGCCTTGTCCAGCACTGAAGACTGTATGTTTCTATAAACTTACAGACGCCTTTCTTTCAAGCAATATTCCATTAAAGTAACTAGAGAACCCCAAGTTCCGTAATTCCGTAAATTAGAATCACATGGACTATCCCTAAATGAACAATTTGACAGAATGGATGATGTACAAAAAAATATATACGATGCCAATAATATACGCCCAGTCAGTAGTACGATAAAAGAAAAAATTAGTGTTGGAAAAAAGTCCAGGGTACACCATTTTGGAAAACATAATATGTAAAGTTTTATCTGGTACATATCAGGAGTTACTAGCAAATATATTAATATGTAGTTCATGCCTCAACAATTAGATGTTAAACGGTCATTTTCCCTACACAACTTAGTATTTGAGTGATAAACGTCGCCATTTCACTATAGAAAACTTAGAAAAGCACGTAGTAATATGTTTTAGCTCCTTCCAATATGCCACGGAAGCCTTGTCCAATCACTAAAGTTTACCGGGTAAGTGGTATCATTTAAATTTATATAGGTATTTTATCCTCTACTTAGCCTTGCTCTTTGGTACTATGTTGCGACATATTTTCTGTAAACATTTTAATATTTTCATTCGTAATCTGACTACGGTCCTGTTAAACTCCGCGCCGCACTAAGCCTAATAATAAGCCTGTTATTGATAAACTGTGCAGCAAAATCTATAAAAATGTGTTATGATTGCTATAAAGAAAAGAAGTAATCTTTTGTTATTAAAACAAAAAATATTTTCAGGTTGAAATGTTGCGGAAACCAGAGCTTTTTCATAATTTACAAAAGTTTGCTTTGAATTCAATAAGGAGTAATATCTTTAGTAGTCAGAAGTGAAATAATTCATACAGGGTGTTTACAAATCTTGTATATTCAAAGAGTAAAAAATAGAGGTGCTAAAACTACCTAATATAAAAAATATTTTTTCCAGCCAAGTCAAAAGACACTAATAAAAAGATTTAATAGTATTAAACTCGCCAGTGCTAATAAACAAAAAGTGCCAAGTGCAATAAAAGAAGGCTCAGTTGAAATTAGAATTTTTATGTAGGTATTATGTAAGTGAGAGACGATTCCAGAGGTTGTCAATAAGTTTTATCAATATTAATTATTATTAATTTCAATTTTTATTACTGTTTACTTCTACTTACCGTTTAAATTCCTGTACATTGTGTATATGTTACTGAAGAAGTATCAATTTGTTCTCAAAACCACAAAAAAGAAACTATACATGATCATCAAGGTGGCAGCTGCAATATGATTCCAAAATAAGGCACTGTTGCTGTTAGGTAAGAGAACGTGTCATAAAATTCGTTTCGATAACTCGCTTCCCTGTTCAACTATCCATTCTACAAACAAATAGACCTTGTCGTTCCCCGAAACTTTGAGAACAAATCGTAACATTTCGGAGCGTTGCGGCAACGTCCAAAGAAAGTGTGTCTATAACAATAAAGATAAAAACACAAAATCAGTTAAAAATGATAGACACTGAAATAAAGTTTCTCCACTTCAGGAGAGTGTCGGATGGAGCCCTTAATATATCAACCTTTAAATTGGTAAAGTTTGGAAAATAATCGGAGCCTTCCCAGCCAGGAGCACCCTATTTACATCAAAAGAGAGGCGAACGGGGGGCAGTCATCAAATTATCCGATAAATAACTATTGACGGTTTGTATTAAGTTACGCCGAAGTAATTAAATGTATTACCGTTTAATTAACCCCATTGGATTATATATAAACCTGTTTAGTATGCAAAAACTGATTCGCTTTTACATTGGATACTGGCGAAATACATGAAATTCTATTAACCAATTGCAAACAAAACCGTGTATCTGTCACATAGTAATGACACGGTTTGAATTGTTGAAATAATTAGTATCAGTTTTTGCAACATTGCAGTAACACGAAGTAATACAGGATGATTCACAACATGTTGCAGGTTTTTAGCTTACCCAATATTCAATTTATTAACGATTGGAAGTTATGAGGTGTTGAAGTTATTTTTGGTGATAAGTCAAAAACTAGCAAATTATACATACCTCCATTAAACTACACTTTTTGAAAATTGTTTAAGAATAAAACACAGTTCAGTGACGTAAATAAGGGAAATTTCTAATATGTTTCACTAGTAGTTTTGTCAGTGAAGATACTTTGAATTGTACCTCTGCTATATTTTGAATTTTTAGATATATTTAAGCCAAAAAGGACCTCTTCATTGATTACGTTAACTGCTACTATTCTTAAAGTAGGTACTTAATAATCACATGGAGTCACAGTAGTAGAAGCAATACAGCTTTAGTAATACTTTTTATTCAGGATGTCCCAAAACTGTTAAAAAAATTAAAGCGGGGAATACATATAGGTAGACCAGGGCGGATCTGTTTTGAGATGGATGTGAGAGGGGGCAAAAATTTTTTTCTGATTTACTTTTCCACCAACCTACCCAATAAAAGTGTAAATTCCTAGATCTGGGCCAGGTTCGGAACATTTTCAAAATTGCAAAAATGTTTAAAAAATTTTTAAAAATATCTACCTATTTGGTTAGTTTTTTACTTATATCATGGAACCTATACATTTTGGAATTATATTGAAGAGGAAAAAAGTTTTAGAATTGAATTTTGCACAATATTCTGCAAGTTAAAAATATTTAAATTTATTACTGATGTTGCAAAATAGCAATAATTGATGAAAAAAAGGTAAAATACTCAAGTTTTTTTGGATAATTTTTTAAAAATATTTTAATTGCTCCGAGGGAATTCTAATTTTGGTAAAAAAAAACTTTAGAGTATAATAAAACAACACACAAAATTTCTCATTAAAATCGGTTCTATAGTTTCCGCAAAACAATTTTTTGAAAAAAATTTTGAAAAAAAATTTCGAATTTTCAAAATGTTGCACAGCCAATTAAAGCATCTAGATACCGCTGAACCTTTCAAATGGTTTTTGAAAAATTAAAATTGGTTGATTAGGACGACCACAGTAAATTTTTAAAGTAAACACTCTTTTTTTATTTTTAAATTAGATTACGTTTATCAACTTGCAATTTAGTTTTTTTTCAGAAATTAAAATTTTAATGTATGTACTATTTTTCTTAATTTTATCTGTATTTAACAAAAAAATTAATTTCCAAATAAAAAATTATTTTTTTTTTAATTTGTTTAAACAAAAATTATTTAAATAAATTGTAATAATTGCCTATAACTAAATATATTCATATCCAGTGTTGAAATATATACGTAAACAAATTTTTTCATTGAAAAAATGCAATAGCATAGGGTAAAATATACAGTATATTTAATGCATAAATAATAAACTTTGTTTATAACAAAATATGTGCAAATTAGACAGTTGGCATTACGATATTCGAATTCTTTGGCTCGCGAGACATCAGATTAAAAAAAGATCGAAATTGGTCCATTAGAAGCTGAAATAATACAATTTTTTTCGTACCTTCAAATTTTCAGTCTCGGAGCGAAAGCCCCTTCCCTCACTTTTCGTGTTTTGAGTAACTTTTCGCGCGTGCGAGCGACAGCTTTTCCGCTGATTTATCTATGTTGCCGATAACTTATGGATAAGAAAATTTTTTCCAGCTTAGAACTCGGAAAACGAAGACACTGGATCAAAGATTATTGTTAAATTGTTAATAAATTAACGGTAAATGCCGATAAACTTTGACCGAGAACCAATAAACGGAATTTAACTCTTTTTTTTTCTAAAGAAGCGTATTTCCGAGTACTTTATAATTATAATTTTTGAAAAAATTGAATTGCAAATTGATAATTGTAATCTAATTGTTTAAAAATAAAAAAAAGTGTTCAATCCGATTTCAATTTTTCAAAAATCATTTGAAAGGTTGAGCGGTCTTTTCTATGTGAAAAAATTTTCAAGTATTTAGATGCTGTGCAACATTTTGAAAATTCGAACATTTATTTTCAACATTTTTTTCAAAAAATTGTGTTGCGAAAACTATCTAACCGATTTTAATGAAATTTGGTGTGTTGTTTTATTATACTGTAAAGTTTTTTTTTACCAAAATTAGAATATCCTCGGAGCAACTAAAATATTTTTTAAAAATTATCCAAAAAACTTGATTATCTTGCCTTTTTTCATCAAGTATTACTATTTTGCAACATTGGTAATAAATTAAAAAATTTTTTTAACTTGCAGTATATTGTGAAAAATTCAATCCTAAAACTTTTTTCCTCTTCAATATTCTTCCAAAATGCATAGGTTCCAAGATATAAGTAAAAAATTCAGATAAAATAGGTAATTTTTAAAAAATTATGAAAATGTTCCGGGCCTCGCCTAGATCTAGGGATCTACACGTTTATTATGTGAGTTATACTGAAGCTATTCCAGCAAAAATTAGCTTGCCCCCTCTTACATCCAAGAAGTAGGATATTTCGACAGATCCGCTCTTCAATCGCTTTAAAATCATTCCTGAATCATAGAAACTAATTTATTAATTTTGTGGATATTTAAGCTTTTTTTTAGCTTGGGAATGCATGGAAATAATATATTTTGTTCATTTGCACAAGACTTATGTTCTTTTTTTCTTAAAAAAAGGATTCAGTCTATAAAATTTTCCCTCGTAAAAAAATTGATAGTAATTTGTCGCTCCAATCGTGTGAACTCTACATATGCGTGTTCGAGCATATTACGTGCGTGTTGGAAACTATTTTGGTCATGTTTTATGTGTTCCATGTTAGTTACAGCTTGAATGAGAAACGAGGTTGTGTTTGATGGTTAAATTCATGTTGAACGTAGGTGATCGGACAGAAGAGTGTCGCTATTGATTCCAGACTTTAATTTTTGAATAAAACTCAAGAATAAACCTGCAAATAATTGTCCGGATATAATTTGCAGCAACAGGCATTCCAGACATCCAATTGAAAGTTAAAATCTTAGGATATATAAACAATAATTCGATCTAGATATCAAATAAACATTTCAAAGTTAACACATTTTAGACAAACATCCCAAATAGAATTTGTGTGAACTGAAAATATTTGCTGTCTGAGCAGACAACTTTTTTCTTCCTTGCTCTATTATTATCGACGATGTTTTCTTTACAGTTGGTCAACTCACAGATTTCTAATTTGTCAGTAGCATATTTTCAGTTAAAGAAAGTGTCATAGACAATTTTTGCTCCTGGAAATCCACTTTAAAAATAAGACATCCAGCAAAAGCTTATATTGGAATAAAAGGGATAATGCTTTCTGAAATATGAATTAATCTAAAAATTTTGTTTTTGTCACAACTTACCATTAATACGACGAAGTACTAGTAAGTTAGTTTGAAATATGTACGAGTTAATATTGACAAGAAAACGATGGCAGAAAATCATAATGCTAAAGTGAATTGAAACGATAATAGACACGGACAACGTACGCTATTGAAAAATGCATAGTTATCAATTTAGTGTCACCAGCCGTAATATCGTTTACATATAAGTGCAGTGCGTTCATGTTGAAAGGAACAAATTAGATTAAAATTCAGATAATTATTTTCTGGAAAAACGGTGGGATACCTCGATTAGTATTTTTAGTTGCGGATTTTTTGACATAAGAAAACTGTATACAGAGTGTCTCGAGAAGAACATACGCAGTCATTCATTTTTTAATGGAACACCCTGTATATTATGCAATTTCTGAATTGTACGGTCAATTTTGAGAACTTTTTGTATAACATATCATATCTCTAAAATCAGCGGTTTTCGTAATAATGACGTTTGAAATACGATACATGGAAAAAAATAATGTTTAATTACAAAACTTTATTTAAATAACAATTGCTTTATAAGAAATGTTCAATGTTTTGTCCGTTTACTTCAATACATTTTTGTAGTCGAAGTATTGTTTCCCGTTGAACGTTTTCAATTTCTTCTGCTGGAATAAGTCTTATTTCCTGGCGTATTCTCTGTTTCATGTCATCAAGATTATTCGGTCTATTCTAGTGCTGGCTAAAACCGGAAAAAAGTGAAACCGGTTAACCGGGTTCCGTAAAAACCGATTTCAGATAAAACCGGTTAGTCGAATAGTTGCTAAAACCGGATATTCTAAAACCGGTTATTCGAATAACCCGTTACTCGAATAATGGCCAAAACCGCATATCTGAAAATCGGTGCTTTGTAAAACTGACGAGATATACGATGTTATTCACATATTTTAAATTTTAATGTTAAATCTAATGTTAAAAGTTAAAATGTTAAAACAGTTAAAACAGTTGCACTTGTTACTGTGATTCTTCAATTTATTATTTATATAAATGGATTTGTTCGTTTGGTGTATGTGGGTGTGGGTGACTGTTTTTTTTATCAGTCTATGTCTGTGTCCCAGGATAAAATATAAAAGTAAATTGTATTTCCCTTAATAGTTCAACCCTTCTAATATGTATGTACTATGTAGCCTGTGTCAAAAACTACATAACACTAAGACTATATTATGGTGTTACGTAGTTATTGGCTATAAAGAAAGAATCCGATTATTCGAATGTTCGAATAGATTATCGAATAATCGGTTATTTGAATAATTGGTTATTTAAATAATCGGAAGAATCGAATAACCGGTTTTCTGGTTTCGTAAAAATCCGAATTATCCGAAACCGGTTAACCGACTATCCAAAAAACCGATTTCAGATGCCAGCACTAGTCTATTCACATAAACTTTCGATTTCAAATAACCCCATAAGAAGAAATTTAACGGGGTTAAATCCAGTGACCTTGGTGGCCACTCAACAGGACCTTTGCGTCCAACCCTTTTATTACGGAACGTTAAGTCAAGAAATTGTCGAACTGCAATTGCAAAATGAGGAGGTGCCCCATTGTACTGGAGCCATATGTCATTATGGGGAATATTTGGATCTTGTGGATTAGGAAACACAACCGCTAAAGCGGGGATGAGTTTAAACTGAAGAAAGTCTATGTAGCGTTCTCCATTTAAATTTTCTTCAAAAATATAAGGTCCAAGAATTCGGTTTTCGACAATACCTCCCCAAACATTTATTTTTTAACTATGCTGTATGTGACAGACTTGTGTCCAACGAGGATTTTCAGTTGCCCAGTACCTGCAGTTTTGTCTGCTTACGTGTCCATTTAAAACAAAAGCAGAAAAAATAATCTTTCGGGTGAAATCTAAGTTTTGATCATTCATCTCAATTATCTGTCACAAAATTGCGTTCTTCGGTTAAAAAAGCATATTCTAATGGTTCATGTATCAGTGAGGATGATATTTATTTTCTCGGAGTATTTGTGACATAGATCCCGATGACAAATTACAATTCCTGGAGATTGTCCTAACGGCTACATGGGGATTATTTACAGTTTCTAGTAAAACGTCTAGTTTAGAATCATCTGATATTTCTGCCGGTCTTCCTTTAAGTAAATCTCTAACGTAGCTATGCCCAGCAAGTTTCAATGCAATTTTGTTGACAGTAGATCTAGTAAATGGAGGTCGATCAGGATGAAATACATTAAATAAATTACACATTTTTGTTGAGTACGCACTCTGTCTTCAAAACCAATCATCATAATACTTCAATGCACTCTTTCTCAGATAAAGGCATTTTTAAAATGAAACGTAAAACTGACAAAATGACACTGACAAACTAAACGCCGGTGATAGTTTGGTTTGTATTGTCACAAAATACTACATCAAAATGGTCTAGGGGTCAAGGAATGAAAAACGATTAATACGAAGAAAACTGTTTTTTTGAAGATAAAATTTGGTATACCAGGTTGTTTTTGTTGGCAATCTTGATAGTCAGGAACTGTATCCTTGTTTTAGATATTGCAGAATAGGACGTATAAAGTATCGTGAGCAACTACTGAAGGAACTGTTGGTCAGTTATCTAGATAGATGTTTGAACTCAACATTTGGGAGAACATTAATTTCTTCATCCAAAACGCTATGGACTCATCAGCCGAGGCTGATTATTATTATTATTATTATTGGTGCTGCTCTGACCTCTCTAATCCTCAGCGATTGTGTAGCGATTTCTTGAATGCTTCAGCAGATCGAGCCGAAAATTATGTAAAATTGATAAATCTTCCTGCTTCAGTCAAATCCGTTATATTAGATGGTGGAGCAGTGACTCCACTCTCTAGATCACTTTGAACTAATAATTCGAAAGCATAGTGATTTTTGGTAGTCGTCTCATATGACAAAATTATCGTTCGGTGGTACAGAACTTTGGACTCATCGACCATGACTGATTATTGGTACTGTTATGGCCTCTCTTATCCTAAGGAGCTACTGCGAGCGTTATGCAGTGGTTTATTGAGTGCTTCGGCGGATTGGGCCGAGAATTTTAAAGTTGGGCGAATTTTGCAAATCTTGCAACGACTTCTCAGCTGTTTGCGATTGTCATTCTTTATGCTAGAGACCGGGAGCGATGATTATCTTCTCTAGACCACAAGTGTACTGATTTTTGGTAGTTTGCTCAATTCATCTCATACGAGAGTATTATCGTTAGCTGCTACATAACTGACAGTTAATATACAAATTAATCATGTAAAAAAAATATTATATTAGGAACTCCAATCAACTGTGGGAGCTGCGACTTTAGCAGTTACAAAAAAATGACGAAAATAATTATGAATTTTTGGGGAACAATGGGCCGAGTAAGCTTCTCGACGGCAGAGATGAGATTGAGAAAAGACCACCTAACTCGATAACAACGTAATTTTAAGTTTGCATGCAAGGCGCTGCATAACAGAGAAGGGACAATAGCGCCTCTGCGGCCCAGAATTGAATCAACGGCGGGTCTTTGATTAAAAACTTCGCCCAAGTTTCAGAACTTCATTGCATAGCCGGGCTTTAATTGCATCACATCCGGCCCTGATTTATTATGCGTCTGCAGGCATCGCAAAAACAAATGTAGGTGTACTTTTTAACTTCTCGGACTAATTGAGTGTAACTTTTGGAAATCCTTAATAGCCGGATTTCTTTTTAATGTGGGGCACGAAATTAAATTATGATGAAATTTAATTATCATGAAATTCATCATCGGACGAGTCGTCGGTTTAAGGTCACATTTTTTGATGGAGAATAAAGTCGAATTAGAAAGTTGTAAGTAATTATTTCTCAAAAGTATTCCAAAGAATATGATTAAAATCTTTTATCGAATATACAGGGTGTTAGAAGTTTGACTGCCTTAATTTTAACAGACGATTAATTAAGGAATATTGACATAACTGCGTGCATAGAACACCATAAAATACAATGTTTATCACTTTTTGAACTTTTTTGTGCTTAATTCTAAAAAATAATTAGCGTTGTAATAAATTTAAAATTCGATAAAATTCATATCGAGCAATGTGACAACAGCGCGGCGGATAACACAAGGTACTAAACTGTCAAGCAATACGCAATTCAGTTGGTATCTGGAATTGGACCATGTCTGAGTGTTTTTTGCGCACAACAATTCCCTTTCCTGAAGGGGTTTGCAACCAAGGCCCCAAAAATTAAACTGAAAGGGGCCGGCCTGCAACCAAAAAGGGGGGGGAAAATTTGAACAAAAGGTGGAAGTTGGTTTGGGACTTGTGCATTTAAAAATTACTGAATTGTGCTTTTTGGTAAGTACCTAAATTATTTTTAATACGTATGATTATTTGGACGACGTGAATCTTTGGGTACTTTAATTACATATTTTTCAAATTCATGATTTGATTAAAAGTTAAGTTCTGTTTTAAGAAATTCATAATAACTAAAATTCGAGTTAAAATTTAAGCACAACACTACAAAATCGATACATTTTATTTTGTTTATTTAAAAACTGAAAAACAATTGTCTTGAAATTTACTAAATGTTTCACAATGATAGTTTTTTCCGTAGAACAAATTTGCCGCGTGCACACGTGGTATGCACTAGCTGTATAGCATTAGGTTAAGCGCTGTTGTCACGTTGTGATGAAACTCCCCAATATTAATACTCGATGTATTTTGAAAACTGTGAATCTTACGCCCCTGTAATATACAACTTTTTTGTTCATTTATGATTACTCAATCTCATGCTGAAGTAATGGCAGTCAAACTTCTTATACCCTGTAGACAATTTTATACAGAGTGAATTTTATTCACCTGCAAGCGGATTGCGAGTTTGCCAAGTTGTGTTAAAACAATTATTTAGAATAAAACATCGATCGTTCAGTTTTCTGCTGCATTTTAAATTTATCTCTAGGTGATTGTAACGGATTCTAGTTTAAAAAATAGTAACTGCTTTCAAGGACAAATTAAAATTAAATTAGGCAGTAATATTTTAACATCATAGCCAAGAAAACTTAAAATTAATTTAAGAATAAAATTCTTATCCAATTAATGAAAAGCAAAATGCTTACCTAAACAATTAGTTACAATAAGATACATTTTTTAATGAACAGCATGTCAAGCTAAAGCTGGCATAACCATCAACATGTATACAACTACAGGGTGTTAAAAAAAGAGTGTAAAATATTTAAGGAGGTAATAGTATGAACCAAAATAAGCAGAAAAGTCTCAATAAACATGGGTCCGCAAAGTAACGGTTGCGGAGATATGGAATGTTTTATGTTTTTTAGCCCCTTTTTTTATTTTGCAAAAACGTTGTGTATTTTCTTATAATAGTTGGTTGATGTTTAGTGAAATAAACAGTACGTATTTGACAGTTGTTCTCAGTGCACAAGTTTTCTTTCGCTATGGCTGGTTACTCTAACGCAGAATTAACAGACATGCATTTCATGTATGGTCGTGCTAATGGGAACGCCACCGAAGCGCGACGTCTTTATGTTGACGCTTATCCAAATCGCCAGATTCCTTCACAACGCATGTTTGGAAGAATTCACCAAAGATTGCGTGATACCGGTTCCTTGAGCAAACAGTGCCATTTATCCGGAAGACCAAGGTCGGTATCCACTCCTAGAGCAGAAGAAGAAATTCTAGCACTGGTAGAGCAGAATCCAGGTACGAGTGTGCGGAGAATATCAGCCGAGGTAGGAATTAGTGGTCCTCTTGTTTGGAGAATCCTTCACGAGCAACTGCTTTATCCATACCATGTGCAACGAGTACAGGCCTTAAATCCAATAAATGATCATCAAGCACGTTTGGTTTTTTGCCGCTGGTTTCTACGTCATGATGCTGAAGACCCTCGTTTTCTTGCAAACATTCTTTTTACTGATGAGGCCGGGTTCACAAGAAATGGAGTGTTTAATTTTCACAATACGCATATTTGGGCCGACGAAAATCCTCATGCTCTAATAGAATCTGGACATCAGGTACGTTTTTCATTAAACATTTGGATGGGTATTGTAGGTGACAGGTTTCTAGGTCCTGTTGTTTTACCAAACCGATTAACAGGCGCTGCTTACCTCAATTGAACACCGATATTACTCCGATTATATTATTATATTAATTGAACACCGATATTTTGACCTTGTAGCGTAATTAGTTTTTTCTTATTTGTTTGGGTATTTTTAGCAATTTTGTCAATTTTTTATTTCTTGACAGGGAAAAAATAGCCATACCGGAATACCCTGCACTACCGGAAAAATTAAAGAAACAAAAAACTTTCATGAGTTTTTTAGTGATTTTTCGGAAGGCTTGTATCTCAGTGAAAAATGGTTCTATCGAGATAATAAAAAAGCATTTTGAAGCTTTAAGTCTCTAGTTTCAAGATCTTTAGAGAAAAATTTGTTTGATATACAAGTCATTAAATACATAATAGAAAGAAATGCATCGAGAAAAAAATTTCCAGTCTTTTTGTTTAATTTTTTTTTCGGAATCTAATTCAAATGAAATCCAATTGGATCCATTAAAAATTTTGTACGAATGCCTAGTTAAAACAGTTGATGTAATTTAGTATGTTCCGGAATATGTCATTAAATTAATTAAATTGCAACATCAGTTGTATCAGAATTTGTTACAATTATTTCCTTCAATTATTTCCGTTTGACTTATTTAGAAACTGAGATCTTTCACGTGAACAAAAATAAGTAAAAAAGGTACATAAAAAGCTTTTCCAATTTGTTGAATGCATCTGAAGATGGAAAAAGTACCTTTAATGACGCGGTAGAAGTAAAATTACAATATAAAATGGACAATAGGACATGGTAATGTGCTTTGTGCACTTCTATTCTGTGTGGCGTACATTCTCTCCTTTATTGACTTTGTCTGCATACTTTAAGGTTGGGAGAGTTCATCCATTCTCAAGCGACTAGGTTTATACTTAAAACAAAGAACAGAGCTGATCCAATATACATCAGAGCAATGCAGTTTACACTTTAATCTTCTCGCGCACTGAAGACAAAGGGTATTCCTCTACCCTGAAAATGCACTATTTCAGTCACTTAAGTTCTGGAAAATTACTACTTTTTTTATGATATTTCATATTTTAACCTAGTTGCAACAAAGAATATTTTATATAGTTTGGAAATTAATGTAGGGCTACCTAAATCTAAGCCTGTTATATTTATATTTGCATTAAAGTTTTATACAGGGCATTTATTTTTATCTATTCTAAAAGATAAAGTCAGTATTAATACAACACCATACGATATATTTAATTATGGAAAGGATAAGAACCAAGATAGACATCTAAAATTCAAAATGTAAGTGTTGAACTAATTAAAATAAATCTAGTTTGCAGTCCACGGCCTACCACGATTTTTTTATGAATGATTTTTAGGAAAATCACATAAATATTTTCTTCTTTAAAAAAAATTGCTACATAGCCTTAATCAGCATCACTTAAAACCCCAACATCCAAGATTGAATAGATTTATAATGCAGAATGCAGTTGAATAGATTTATAATGCAGAATGCAGTTTAGACAGACTTGTAAGTTTTAACCGTTTCAGTTTAAAAATATAATATAAAAAATGTGTGGATTAATAACCTTGGTTGCATATAAAATATTTTCATAATAGTTAAGTAGTTAAGACCTAAAATTTTCGCAATTTAATGAAGGAATTCTATTATTTTCCAATTATAATTTCTTATAATTTTCATCTTCAAGCATTTTTAACGCCTTCTATATTTTTAACTGAAACAAAGACTTAAAAATTTAAATTATTGTGCTGTGGTGAGACAGACAGACTGGATTATTGATTTTTTGATTATTACATTGTTTCTTTAAATAAATACAAAATATGAGTGTGCTATTGCAAAATTTTTATTCTAAAATTCTGGAAGAGAAAAACATATATCGTATAATGATATATTGGGTCTGCAAACACACAAATTAAAAAAAGATAAAAAATATGTTTGTTTAGATAATCTAAAAATAATTATTTGTAAAATATTAAAAAACAATTTCTTTTTCCACTGCAACATAAATAGACATCGCAGGATATATGTTAATTTAAGGACCATTCTTCCTCCGCCTTTTCCGATGTTGCCAATAACGCTGATGCCGCTGAAGAACCTTTATTCTCATACATGTAAAAATGTAGTGATATTCTAATAGTCATAGTCATAGTCATAGTCATAACGAAGTTTCTAAGGACCACTGAGTTAAACTTACCACGAATAAATTCCCTCATTTACACCTGATCGAAAATTATATAATCTCTTCTTAACAGACATTTCAGTTGTTTTTTTTTCATACACTGTCCTTTTTGAACCCTATCAAGGAGAGGATTCAAAACTTATCTTCCACAAAAGTATCATTCGATTTATTAATAATATTATAATTAATATCAAGTTAGTAGTTTGTCATCTTCAAAGTTAAACATCCGACCAATTTAAATCCAAAATGTCGACGAAACCCTAAAGTTCCTTTGCGTCAAAGAGCCTGAAACAATACTGTTTTTGTCAATACATTATTATATTATTAAGTAAAATAAATAATACATACATTTTAATTTTTTACTTCTTTTTACTTGTATTTTATTTAAAACAGTAAAATATCGATTTTGTTTTAATCCGTTTTATATTTTTCTATTCCACACTGCCATACGCAGTTTTGTAATTTCATCGCTTGGCATCCTATTTTCAAACAAACAGACCAAAAATTTGTTTTGGTTAAACCACAATAACAGTTTATTGTGGGATAAAATTCAGAAATGAATATAAAGTATTAAATAAAATGAAATAAATATTAAAACCACATAAATGAAGTATATGTCCACAACGGAATTTTTGTGTTAATTTCATGTACTTATGTAATGTTTTTAGTTACAAAAAATAACCATCTACTCATCTGGTTAAAATAAGGTTAAAACTTTTCTAAGATAGTTTTAAGGTGGTCTATGATTTTAAGCATATTAATATTTTAAATAACAATTTAAAAACAATAGGTCATTTTGGCTGTCAGCTGGCGTTTTTCAGATACAATTTCCGTTAATGAAAAAATCAATAGGTACCTACTAAATAAATTACGGTACACAAAAAAAAAATGCAAAGCCACTGTTCCACACAATGAATATTTTATTAAATTATACAAGTCACTCAGCCAGTGACAGCGCAATATTTTGAATTGCGAATTATCTGTCTATTAGGTGATATTTAAAACAAAAACCCGATCGCAGGTGAATTGACGCCTTCATAAACATTTTAGATTCAACTGTTAACATTTTGCATGACAGGTTTTAATGAATAAATATAAATGAATAAATATTTTCACAGAATCCTATAGAATTTCAAAGTTAATGAAAGCTTTGTTCTAATATAATCGAAATATACAATGACGTCAGTTGAAATGGTGTACTTCATTTTAAATATTTACATCTACAGAAAAAAAAATATATGTGTAGGTATATACATATTTGGAATAAATGAGCATATAGGTTTAAATTTAATTATTTGCTTTAAATATTATTTTATTATATTCAAATCTATACATTTTCGTAGTTATGTAAAAAATTTGTTATAATCTATAATTTTTCTTCAAATTTATATTGTTGGTAAATATGTACAATTAAATGAATTATATTATAGTGAAATATAATTTCAATGTGTGTGTGTTGATTTTAATTTTTATTTTTAATTAAGCTGTAAATTGTTCCATACAAACCTCTACTATCTTTTATGTCTTACTTTGAACTTTCTTATCCCTGGCCAGCTGTTGGTAGATACTTGTTACATATCAGACAATATCAGAAAACCTCAGGAGTCGGTTCTATATTTACACACAAACTAGTACAATGCAACATATTTTGAAATTAATAGAGAGTTTGAAATTCAATAAAGTGTTTATTCAAAAATGTGTTATACTTATGACTTTATACTTGAAAACTTAATAAACTCAAATTAGGAATACCTTTTTATATGTAATATGTTTTCCACAACAAAGAATATTTTGATAACAAAATTTGCCTTTTTTTCGGCTCAGCTGATAAAGAATATAAGCAATATTTATTAAAAAAAAATGAACTATTAACTAACTTTATTTGATCTATGTAACACTGAGTACGTCTCCTTATATTATTTGTTGCCTATTAGACGGGGGCATCTCTTATATCTAAACAGGAACGAAAATGGCTGTTCATTTGACAGATTTTGTCAGAGCTCGTGAAAATAGTGAAATATTTAAGTTACAAGTGATTGGATTATGCTTATTTCTGTACAGGTAAGTCCAGTGGTTTGTTATTTATACTTTGCAAAGATTTTATGCTAGAGAAAGCATGATTTATTGGTGATAGCTAGCAATAATATAGTGCACTGTGTTTTAGGTACCTGAAACGTTGTAAGATTTGAAGTTTTCTTTGCTGGAAACTACGTAGAGGCCTTGCAGTCTATTTATGGGGCTACTGGAAACTGCTTTGGAACTACTTTATACTGCTGGTAGCGGAAAATTTTCATGGGATGACAAAATAACTTTCTCTGGACTCTGGCAAACTGTGGATTTAACTGGTGAGTGTTTAATTTTCTTTCTTGGACTGTTTTTTCTTGCTTTATTTTTAATTTTTCGGGAGCTGCCTCTCCACGCTGTACATCTTGCAAAACCCAAGCCGTAACTAATCAATATTTTTTTGTTTTTCTCATCCTTCCTGAAAATTCTGTCCCTAGCTTTGCTTAAGGTCCATACACAGAATTTTTCAGTCTTTGGATATCCTTTTCAATCACTTTTTCACAACACTACTTATAACTAACACATTTTTAACAAATGTCCTTTTATTTTTATATACAATTTTATAAATTAATTAATAAAATATTTTTTATTTTATGTTTTTTAGGTCATCTCTGGGTATTCTTACAAGGGCACATTTAGCTTTGACATTTGTGAAATTTATTATAAAATTTGACAATTGATGACAATTTTCATGTTATGGTTTATGTTGGATTGAGATATCTTCTTTAAGTTTAATCATCTTCCAACGATATGTATACCAGATTAATCTATAGACTTTAAACTTTCAATCGATATAAGTCACATATACTTTTTATAACAAGTGTCGACGTTATGCATTTTATGAAAATTTATTCTGTACTTGAGAATAAAGTTAAAGGATTATTATTTTTATACTATGTAATATCATTACTAGTTCTATATCTAGAATATCCATATTAACAAATTTGGTGTTGCTATAATAATAATTAAAAAATTTTTATGATTTTAAGTTCGGTCAGGCAATATTTTCATATGAACATTTCAAATTCGTTACAATAGTTTATTATAAACAGGTTTTATTAAGATTTAAACAGATTTATATAACATATTTAGTTCAGAACTACCAGTTCCATAAAATATACGTATTTAAAATTTAGTTTTAATATGCAAATTAATCAAGAAGAATGAGGCATATTTTAATATAATTTTAATTTAATTTTGTTTACTCTGTGTAAAATATAACAATCTTGCATGTATATGATTTTAGTTATACAATACGCAAGTAGAATCAAAGAGTACAAGCTATACGAGTTCAAAATATGTGAAGAGTACACACTCTGGGCATAATTTATATGCTTCGGGTTGACGCTCGATCGCAAAGCGTAATTTCAGTATGGTTACCCTTGGGCAAACGGGTGGCCTCTCATCTCTCCAGTCTAAGGAGGCTTCCAAAGCCATGACGGAAAATCGTCATGTTGGGTTATGGCCTCTCCGCCACATTGATTCTTCCTAAGATTCTCGGATTATTGATTATTGACAGGATGTTGTGTTGAGTGGGTCTGAATATTCGGAAATTTTTTGAATTTCGAAATTTTCGGAAGTGAGATGAAAATTTTCAGTCTTGAATAGAAAGTGTGGTGAATTTTGAAGTATTGATTGCTGGCATAAAAAATATACAGTTTTAATAGGGAAATAGCTATTTATATCCAAATATGTATTTAACCTGAACTATTAACTTTATATTTAAACATACCAAAAATTAATACAAATCATTTTTCTATATTTTTATAATAAAAATTTATATTGTGTGTAGAAAGTCAAATAAGCAAATAACTTTCTTCAAAGAAGAAATTATATTGTTGCGAATATATAAACGTCCGATACATTAAAACCAAGTATTCTACACTTCATGCAAGAAATTATTTTATTTTAGTGTACATTCAATTTTGTTTATTCGATAAACTGTATTGATTTTGTAAGAACGCGTTTAAATACTCTTTACCTTCAGCAAATCACATTCATGAAAAATCACGTCCAAATGGGCAAAATATGGATAATGATGCGAATTTCTTTGGTTTGTAACTAATTGTCCTCATATAGAGAAAAATTACAGCCCATCAAGGCAATAATTTAAGCCGATGAAAAAGACAGTGGATTCTAAATTTCAATTACGTATCTGCCTGATGATGGCTCGCTTCATTGTAGCAAAGGAAGCGGAAGTAAAGAGCTGCGGCCATTACACTAGACCAGAAGTTAGTACATGAGAATGTCTCCCATAAGGATACAAAGGCAATTTACCGTATGAAAACTACTTTGAGATATGAACTACGGACGTTGTCATTAAACATTGATGCTAAAAACCGTACTCTGCACTTCTTGCTAATAACACTTAGTGTCTTGTTTTTAATTGCGTTAATATTAATGCGAAGTGTATACTAATCGCTAATATAAAATCGTTATTAGTTTTTTTAACCTTTGTAAAACCCACAGAGTAAAAAATTAAGGTAAACTTCTTGATTTAAATGTAAAATTAAAAATTAAATTAAATTAAATTAACATATAAATATTCTGTAAACTTCTTGATTTAAATGAATATTTGATTACGTAGTTGGTGTAATATTAATATGAGAACTTACAAAAATAACATAAATATTCTTAAACTCCATTTATGTTTAATGTATTTTTACGAAGTAGATATTTACATATAAAATCGTATTTTTTTCTAGTATCCCCAGAAACTAACTATTCAGTGGAGCGGTAATATTAAGGTATTTCTTTAGCCAGAATGGGGAAGTTGCACATTCTTTTATTCTTCTTTTAATAAATTCCTTTCGTCGTAAAAAGTCAATTGCCGCATAAATTTCAAATGTTTAATTAATAGTTTTCCTGTAAAAAATATAGAAATTCAAAATAATTCTCTAGGCACTAAAACGCAGTCCTAATCAAAGAAAGGCAGCTGGCTCTTACGTCATGATCCGGTATCGGATCGGTCCAAATCAAACGATTCTCGGTCTCGGTAGTCTGAATAGTTCTGTGTGCTTCTAGTCTGTCTCATTCATTTTGTGATACGTCATATTAATTGCATTTTCCTTGGTTGCACATAAAAAAATAAGGTTATTTGGTTAAAAAAACAAAATGGGCACTCTTCGTTATCTAGTCAATCTTTCGGAAATGTTTATTTCCTTTATCAACAACATCTACAACAAATTTGAGGAATATTTTTTTTTAAATCAAGTTCTTAATTTAAAAAAAAATAATACTTACTGACATAAGGTTGAAATTAAAATAAGGCTACTTCACACAATACAATATTAATAAAATTGGACATAAATTTACAAAATATTTAAACATATTTTTGTTGTGAAAATTTTGAGAAAAACTACTTAACATTAAATTTAATATAAAACTGAACTGGACTGAACTGTTTGACTGTTGAACAGGAAGTTAGCCACGACAAATTATTTAAACTGTCAAAAAACTGCATTTTTAACATTTTTTTGTTCAAAAAAACTATTCGAATTGAAAACAAATCCATTAGAAATTTTGAAACTGACAGTTATATTACCAACTTTACAGCGGCAACAAATTTGAATTTTGATAAAAACCCTTTTCTACTTTTAAACTAAACATGTAAAGTTGCTAATATCCTATTTTTTTCTAATTATTTATTTCAAAATTAATACGTATTTTTTCCAAAACTGCTTTTTTAACAAATTTTCTTCGCTATCTAAGACCGTGTCAGTGCTATTGTACATCTTATCAATAATAATGTATTCAACCAGACCACAAGATTTTTTATTTAATCTACAGTTACCCTTTAGGTTCCTAGATCTCTGTCCTATATAAAATTTGTTGCAATTACTACATGAAACTTTATATCTGATAATGGATTTGTCTAAAATTTTGACAGGGATTTAAATTTAAAAAAGTTCGACAACAAATACGATATTTCCATAAAAAAAAAAATAAATAAATTTTTGAAAACATACTTAAGCCTTGTAGTCAATGTTTAAAAATATTGTTATGATTTATAATTCATTTGTCTGCTCACAATATTAGAGTTATTATGAAAATTATTGGAATATCAATTATTTTCCCTGAAAACGTTATAAATTGAGCTAAAAATTAATTTATTGAGATTTTTTCCGGATATGAATTCTCAACTAAGTATGATACCCTTCATTTCCCTTAAGTGTTCTTCTTTATATATTATGGACGTGTTAGATTGGAAATGCTGTCTGCCAATATTAAATTAATCTTANTCTCAGAAACTATAAGGATTTTACAAAATTTTTTTTACAATATTGACTCCATTTCTCATGCCGCATCTATTCCCAAATTTTTTTGGATAAGTTGTGAATCACCCTGTATAATATTTGTTGCAATTACTACATGAAATTTTATATCTGATAATGGATTTGTCTAAAATTTTGACAGGAATTTAAGTTAAAAAAAGTTCGACAACAAATATATTTTCATAAAAAAAAAAATTAAATTTTTGAAAACATTCATAAGCCTTGTAGTCAATGTTTAAAAATATTGTTATGATTTATAATTCATTTGTCTGCTCACAATATTAGAATTATTATGAAAATTATTGGAATATCAATTATTTTCCCTGAAAACGTTATAAATTGAGCTAAAAATTAATTTATTGAGATTTTTTTCCGGATATGAATTCTCAACTAAGTATGATACCCTTCATTTCCCTTAAGTGTTCTTCTTTATATATTATGGACGTGTTAGATTGGAAATACTGTCTGCCAATATTAAATTAATCTTAATTTTGTTATGCCAAGTTCATTATAGTTTTTCAAGGCACATACGTTTTCATTAAAATTCATTTATTTGCCTGCCCCTGATCTGCTCGAGTCTGAAATAATGGCAGTATTCATTCCTGAAAAAAGTTTTCTCTTAGGAGTTCAAGTTTTTGTTTCAGGAATAAACTTATAAACTTTTACAAAAAAAATTGAATATTAACTTAATTTAGTTTATTATGTACCTATAACATTCCAATATTTTATATTTTGGTTGTACATCATATGAATATTCATATAACAATAAATTATAAACATCTATATTACCTAAATAAACAAAAAGTACATATTTGCTTGATAAAAATATTGAACTATGATAATAATGAATATATAATTATTTTTCAAATATTTGCGAAATTTCCTTCAATAAAAATTGAATTATAATGTTTTATTGAATTTTCGAGATCATTTTATTCTCTGAATTTTAAGAAATTTTGTAAAATTTATATCAATCATGCGAAAAAATAAAACCATAGCCCATCGAACAGTTCTTCCTAGTGTTGTATACAGAGAACTTTGTCAACAAACTTTTAAAAATTTTGTTGAATAACTTCATGCGTATTTCATTTATGCTTTCAAGAGCATCTAAAATGCTCCCTTCTACGTTTTGTTATTGCCATAAATATACACAAAAGCAACATCGTTATTAACAGATAAAAACCTCCCCTGATACAAAATATACCTACAAAACTCCAATTGTTTGTTTTAAAAATATTGATTTGATATCAGTCTCTGTTGACCGTACTCGAGCAAGGTCCGAATGAAAGATATTTTTGTTATTACTAGTTGCCTTTGAGAAATACAGTCTCTGGAGGAGATTGTTTATTCTGATGACCCGCATTTCTTTGGAACTGTGTACGAAATAAAACGTATAGGGGGGTGATTGCATTTTATGGATATAATTTTTATTATAAAGGGAACACACAAAAAATACTGTCAGGAAAATTCACACAATTGTTCCTAAAATCGTGATAGGATTAAATTGTATCAAACTTCCATATAATACTGTTTAAAAATTTAAGAAAATGTACAATTCGTTTCTAATAATTTCACAGTTATAAAAATAATCACAATATAAATGTTGAATTTTCACACAATTTCTTCCTGTCACGATTATAGAAACAATTATGTGAATTTTCATGACAATGTTTTTTCCGTGAATGCTTTATGAGGTACGTCTTGGAAAATAAAGTCCAAAGGAAATATTTTTAAGCTGCATTAAATATTAATCTCCTTATTTCTAATGCATACGTAACTTAAAAATACGTACATACATTTTATCAAAAGAATTAACATAAAATCAGAATGTTGTCAAGTTTTTACGAAATCCAAACAAACCTATTGATACAATTTAATGTAACAACTAAAGTACTGTTTTGCCCAGTTTTATTATTAATCGATAGTCAAGTAATCTGATCAACTCTATTTAACATTTGACTAAAATTAACTAACAGCGATTGACATTTCATACATATTAAAATATGGCAGTTTTACACTTTGTTATTTATTAGCATAGAAACATTTGTGGCATCTATATTTCTTTTTAATCTCAAATCTGTCGCTTCTCTTTATATTATGATGTCTTCAGGACATTATTAATTTTTCTAAATCAAATTTTATTAATAAAACAAAAATTTTTATTGGAAGTGGTTAACGGTTGTACAAGAAAAACAGTGTTTAACATTGCGAATGAATTTTTATTCAAATAATATCTTGGGTAACGGTAACTAAAAAAAGTGGATAGTTAAAAAGATATGACTTATTTAAGAATAAATTATGGATTTCTTTAATTACATTATTAATTCTGACCCCTTTGTTTGATACGACCATGGCGAGAACCGAGCGACTACGAGTCGTCCTAACCTCACTTATTCCTGTCGTGTGTGTTGTGCTGTTTTATCTGGTGCTTTATCTCTTCCCTTTAATTCTACTTTTGGCATACAATTAAATTAGTGGGATTACGAAATGGGTAAGTACATTCTCGAACGTTGCTTTAGTAGTTTCTTTCATTCGTTATTGATTCATTTTGTTCTTACTAGACATTGGCCTATATTTGATCGCATTACAGCGCAGTTGTAAAGGTCGCCGCGGAACGTTGTAAACTGTAGGCATAGGCGTAGGGAGAAATTCTTACAGAGGCGTTTATTAAAATTAAACCTTGCAATTAATAAATATAAAAAAACCTTTCGTACGTCTGTAGAATTATTATTTGTCTTCGATTAACGAAGATGATTTGTAAATTTCAACAATTCATTCCAAAAAGATTTTTGTTGACAATGATAAATGATTTGAAAATTTAAAAAATAATCATTCACCTATGTTATTTTCTTGTTATATTTAGGCCTCATGAACAATTAAAGTTAAGTATTAGACTTCAAAGTTTCTGCATGTGATTAATGTTTAAATTTAATAAATAATGGTAAAGTGACAAAAGTATGTAATGAATGAGGTGACAGAACATAAATGTTTTCAGGTTTATTAGACGTCAAAGTTGTTGTGTTGGTTTGGTTGTTTTGTTAAACATGCAGTTTTCAAATGATGAATACGCATACATTATTTTTGTATACGGCTTTTGTAACGGCAACGCATTACAAGCTTGTAGGAAATTAATACAACAGGAGATTCTTTAACAAGCGAGAACCGTCTCATCGGGTGTTTTCAAGAGTTTTTCAAAAAATCCTATAGTTTGGAATTAGTAATTCTAGTATTGATGGTGGCGATCTTCTCCAAAAACATGATGTTGAGATTGAAGGAGTGATAGATTTTATGTTTGGAAATCCAGGAATAGTATTAGACGAATTGCTGTCCTTGTTAATGTATCACATATACTCAGCAAAAAAATTAAAGGAGTAGAAAAATTTCCAAACTTTTTTATTGATTTTTAAAAGGCTGTAACTTCATGAGTGGTTGTATCGAGAAGATTCTGGTTTTGAAATCTTGCGACGAAACATTTTTTTGAACATCACTTTCGCGCAATCAAAAGAAATAATGCAAGGCAAATTTTTTTTTTTTGAACTGCTCGTGGCCTCAGAATTTTTTTTTTGGCTTAATAAACTCATTTAACCGATCCATCAGTTCGAATTTGTTTTTTTTTATTTTCTGTACGATTATTTCTCATTGAAATATCGGCTATTGAGTGAAAAGTGACCTTTTTTTTTCATGAACTAATGATTGTTCAGCGAACGGAAGGTGGGTTTTAGAAACTCTCTTCAATGGGCCCTTTGCTATTTTTGAGAAAAAAATTTTTTTATACTAACCATTAATTTGAAAAAGTTGCTTTATTTTTCTTACAATTTCGCGTAAAATACTCATCAAATATCAAAAAAAATTTGAAAATTTTGAAAAAATATTTTTTTTTCTCAAAATTAAAAAAAGAAATTTTAACAATTTTACATTGAATTTTTGAAATATCGAGGAAAAAAAAATTTTTTTTTAATTAAAAAAAAGTTGAAAAAATCGATTTTTTTTCAAAATTTTGAATTTTTTTTCGCTATTTACGCGAAATTGAGAGAAATATAAAGCAAAAAAAATATTTCCATTTTAATCATTAACTGATGTTTAAGGAGCAATAAACCTGTTCCTTTAATTTTTTATAAAACTTCAAGGACCCAGGAAAGGAAAACATTGACACTTTTCGCATTATTTGCAAAGTAGTCGTTGATTTTCCAAAACAGCAGAAAAAGTAATTTTTTGCACTTTTTCATAATTAATACTGAGCATAAATTTATTATTTTTTTTTTCAAATAGCAAAGGGCCCTTGAAAAGGATTGATTCGGGTTTCTAAAACCCGTTCGCTAAACCATCATTAGTTGAAAGGTCACTTTTCACTGAATAGCCGATATCACTGAGAAATAATCGCACAGAAAATAAAACAAAAAAAAACAAATTAGAGATAATAAATCAGGCTAAATGACCATGGCATTGATTACCTAAGCCAGAAAAAAAAATTCTGAGGTCATGTGCAGTTTTGAAAAAAAAAATACCTTGCGTTATTTCTTTTGATTGCGCCGTGAGTGAGCTCAAAAAGAATTTTCATCTCAAGATTTCAAAACTAGAATCTTCAAGCTTTAATGCGACCATTAATCACGAAATTACAATTAAAAAATCACTAAAAAAGTTTTGGAAATTTTTCTGCTCCTTTAAATTTTTTGCCGAGTTTAATTTTGTTTGAAAAACTTAAACCTTTGGTCGGCCGAAGTACTTTTACTCGGAATAACATAAATAATGACCATATAAACAAACAAAAAGAAGTTTTCATCAATGTTCCTATAGCTATGTGGGGTCGAGCCCTCAAGCGACTACTTCCGATTCAAGTCCTCCTAATCGTTTCGATATTGAGGCGAACTTAAATTAAAAACAAGATGTCAGAATTGCTAGAAGATTTTCCTCTTGGCACTTGGTTAGAAGAAACTTTTTGCAGGAGAGGGATAGGTCGACGTGGTCACGTGCTATGGCCAGCGAGATCACCTGACTTGAATCCTTTGGATTATTTTCTATGATGGCATTTAAAACAATTGGTTTACGCAGTGGAAATTAATAACCATGAATATTTTATGCAAAGAACAATGAACGCAGTCAGATACATATAATTATTTTATTATTATTATTGCTTTTTGCATTTAATAAAATATTCATTTTTGTAAACCTATTATTGTTACCATAATAACTTATTGTATCGTTATTCATTTATCCCATTAAGTTACGAAACAATTGCAATTAAACAGGAAATTTACTTGAAAGTTCTTAATAATTCAATCACCTCACTGATGATTTTTATCACTTATTTCATGGCTTGCTGTTATTTACTAAAGTTAAACATTATAAGGTTATCTCCAAAAGTACTAAAAATGGAAATCTGAAAATTTGTATACAGGGATTTCTTAAAAAAAACCTGTTCAATGAAAATAGTGTCAACTTTCTAGCACTTCCGGTTATACCGGACATCATCGTCAATTCTGTTATTTCAAATGGAACACTCTGTATATTTTTATATTTTTGAATTCTACGGTAAAATCTAGACTAATTTCATATAAGGTACTATAGGCTAAAATGTGACAGTTTTCAAGTTATCAGTTTTCGAAAAAAATTGAGGGATGCAAGTGATTTTTGAAAACAGAACTCCGACATTTAGTTTTATTTATTAATGAAATTTGGCATGGATAATTTGAAATCAATGGGATTTAACCAGTTTATGTCAAATTTGCAAAAATTCGTGCAGTATGTTTAAGAACGTGTGACCAATACTGTGACGTTGAAATTGAATTTACTCAAATATTTCAAATGGTACACCCTGTATATTATTACATTAATAGTAGTTCTTGTGTAAATTCAAAATTACTGATTTCAGCACAGAAAAACGTACGGTGGATTTGATGCACTAAAGAATTGAATAATAAACGGTGTCTGATTAATGAACTGTAATTTTTATTATCGTTATACCTTAATCAAAAACAATAATTCAGTATATTAAATTAAAAAGGGCGATGCTTTAAATAAACCCACCATACTCGTAGATTTTTCTTTTTCCAATTCCAATTTCCAATTTACACAAGAACTGTTAACTTTGGGTATAGGAAACTATAGTATCATTTTAAATTAATTTAATTTAATTCTGCATCCATTAAGGTATTAATATACAGGGTCTACCATTTCAAATTTTTGAGGAAATTCATCAACGTGACAATATTGGCCACACGTTTTTAAACACTCTGTATGAATTTTTGCAAATTTGACATAAACTGGTAGAATTCCAATGTTTTCAAATTATCCATGCCAAATTTCATTAATAAATAAAGCAAAATGTCGGAGTTATTCTATTTTCAAAAATCACTTACATCCGTCAATTTTTTCCGAAAATTAATAATAACTTGACAACTGTCACATTTTGGCACATAGTACCTTATGAAAATAGTCTACAATTTGCCGTAGAATTAAAAAATGCATAAATATACATAGTGTTCCACTTGAAATAACAGAACTAATGATGACTTCCGGTGTAACCGGAAGTGCGAGGAAGTTGACAGTATTTTCATTGAATAGATCTTGTTGATAAACCCCTGTATGCAAATTTTCAGATTTCAATTCTGACTACTTTTTGAGATAATCCTACCGGACTTTCTTCGTGATACACACTGTATACTATGCTCGAAAACAAAGGCCTGGCGGCAAAACTTTTATGTTACACTTTTTTAATAGAATATCAATCACCCCGTATACGTTCCTTATTTTTTCGCCTCGATGTATAAAACACCCTGTATAATTTGTTTGACAACTATTTTTTTTTCCAGGTTTTAATTCAAAAATACGTTTGATCACCAGAGAAGAAAACGAAGCAATCGAAATATATCCATCTGAGACTGAAAACACTGAAACTAAGGCATTTACTATAGAGTACTTATTTAGTCATGTGATACCGAACGAAATTTGTGATAACATATATGTATCAAAAATAACCACCTTAGAACTTTCCAACTGCCATTTGACTGATGTACCAATTGCCTGCAATAAGCTGAATCTTAAATATCTGGGCCTTTCACACAATAACTTAGAACACGTTCCATCGTGTCTTTACAATGGTCTCAAACACTTAGAATCGTTGGATTTAAGTTATAACTTGATTCAAAATTTCGATTTAGAACCTGATTGCCTTCCGTACCTCAAAAAAATTAAGTTAAATAGTAATAAATTTGTCAATGCTCCGAAGTGGTTCTTGATGTTTAGATGTACTAGTTTGGAGGAATTTGATTACAGCAACAATAAAGCAAAAACGTATAAATATATGAAAAACAGTTTCAACTTAAATTTGTTCAAACTGAAAAAACTTCAACTTATAAGTAGCTGCCTTATAGACGACGACTTCAATTTATTAAAGTGTTTTAGACAGATGCGATATTTGGACATTAGTAACGATATGTTGTCCTATATCAACAAGTTCGATGACTTAGATAAATTGTTCGTAAAGCCAAAATGGAAAGAACTGAATGTTTTGAAGCTGAATGGCTTATATCTATCTATTTTCCCAGAAGGGATAGCATGGATTGAATCACTAAAAGAACTTTATGTATCGAACAATAATTTGTCCTGGTTACCGGACGGTATAGAATTTCTAGTCAATCTTGAGATTCTAGTGATATCAAATAATAGTATTGTGTCTGTTCCAAAAAGTCTAGCGTCGATGGAAAAGCTAACAGTACTACAGGCATTCAACAACTGTATCGATGGCGTACCTGATTTTTCCTCCATGTCAAATTTGAAAACATTAGATCTGTATAATAACTCATTGGACATGATTTCGTTCAATGTAAATGCTGTCAACTACATAGATTTGGAAGGCAACTACTGTGATACAAGAGAATTTCAAAATTTGTCTTTGTATGAAGAAAAAAGGAATAACTTGAGGAAAAAATATTCTATTGAAGATCGTTACGATGGTCCCAAGACAAAGGAGCCTGAGGATCTTATTGATTCCTGTTCAGAATTGGACTTATATTACGATGATGCCAATGACACCAATAGTATAGCATTTTTTGGTACTTCTGATGACGATGAGAATTGGGACTTACCTCCCAAAACCAATAAAGTGCATTCGGATATTGATACTGAAGACGACATGTGGCAAGGGGAGGAAACTAACACGTGTTTGAAAAGTACTTGTGTGGCGGAAAAAGTTTATGTGAGTGAAGATGATTGGATGTTTGAAGACTGTGATGATAGCTGATAGAACCGTTTAGGTAACTGTCTGTGTAAAAGTCAAATTATGTATTTGAGTTTTCTTGTGAATATATTTCTAAATTAGCTCCTAGTATTATAAAATAAAAAATGTTATAGTTGTGTTTTAACGCTAGAAATTAATAAGCTTTGTTTTAATGTAGTATTTATAACATATTATATAATTTACAACAATCAAAACTAGTCCTAAACCTGTTTTATATTCACCAATTGTGAGAAATTCTTGATCAGTTTGTGCAATTTATTTGTTAAAAAAATTGGGAAATGTAAAACAGGTTTACTGTCATTTTCTTTAATTACGTTATAATTGGAATAATAAATAAGCAAAAAAAAATTGAATTTTAAATTTTACACTGAAATAACCTACAAAATGATTCGTATTTATCCACATTTATAAGTGTAAAAAGCATTTTGCCTTAAAGTTGTTATAAGTTAAATAACTTTCATTTCGCATACTGTGGAACTAAATATTCTTAAGTGTAATGTTTTAAAAACATCTCCCCAGTGCAAAGTTACTGAATGAATGTTAAATCAGAAATAAACACGACAACTTACTTGTTTCTTGAATTTGTAGCTATGGGTACATATCATTATTGTTTCTGATAGTTTTATTTTATGGTAGGATTAGAAAAAATGATAATCTCGATGATAATAATTATAAACTTTTGAAAAGATTACGGAACATGAGGACTTCTACGAGTGACCTAGCTTCGAACACAACTCTGCAATTGACTTTACAAGCTCAGTTTTTACTTCTTTCAACGTGGTACTTCTGAATCTTTGTATTGTCATTGTCAATGTCAAGTCGATAAGTTCCCAGCTATGTAGATTTTGTTTTCTCATATTACTAATTGTTATGAATGGATATTTATAGTAATTTTACAGTTATTACATTTAGTAACATTTATAAAATCTGGATAATTATTCCTCTCGCGTATACATTCATATTTTTCTCATTTCAGTAACCGGAGGCTCAATATTATCTGACTGATCCATTGAAACATCATGATGCGACGTATAACTAGTATAGAACCTGGAGTTGAAGTCTCAGTGTAAAGAATGCTGTTGGCTATTTTATTTTTGATACTTAAGTTAATACAGTTTGGGATATTTTAATATATCCACGTTCTATTCTATGAAAATAGTTGACTTAATCATTGAGTATTCACTCCACAAACTCGGTGACTTTAAAGTTCTTGACTTCTCCATGAAATATGCTAGCAATGACATTTCAGAAACACCAGTATTTTTGTTCTGGCACCATTCTTTGAAATTTCAATATGGTCGTCCGTAGCGTACTTTCTACTTCTCGGGCAATAAAAATTCGCAGGCAGCATTTGCTGCACTTTCTATTTGATGAACACTCATTAGAAATAATAATTCAAAACCAGCAAAATTGCAACATTTATGTAGCTTTTTTTATAAATACCTTAGAAACGACAAAATCCAAATAACCAAGGCGACTTTGAGAACTGTGAGAGCAGATAAAATGTTATACTCCACGCAGCGGTTAATTATAATTTACCAGTCTCGGACTCTATTACCAACCCTCGCTCAGCTCGGGCGCAAAATCGTCCTCGACTGGTAAATAATGTAAATAACTATTAATCACCTTTTTCTTGACAGCTGTCCAAAACTTAATGACTTCATGAAAGTATATGTGATTCTTGGTGATGGAGGTGTGAGATAGACACATTACATTTTTAAGTATCACCATCCAAACCTTAAGATATTAGAGAAACTTTAGAAGAGTTAAAGCTTGCACTAAGTATAGTCTAATTTTTAAGTATTTTGACTTTTCAAACCGAATTTAAGTACATTAAAAGTTGACACTGTCCACCATTAACATTAACATTAACACAAATTTCTACTCTTCCTCTCATCAACTTACATTCAATATGCCACATGATTCTATTTTACGATTATTTAAATTCCGTCAAAGGACATAATCTAGAGGGATTTAAGTCGGGTAACAGAAGGGACCACCTGTGGTTGTTGGGTTGAACTGCGCTTTGGTCTATCCATCTATGGTGCACATATAATCAGTTTTTCAATAAACGCACGATATGTACTTCCAAACTGACAAATTACCACTTTTGTTACCATAACGTACTTTAGGACTATCCTGTATATCTTGCCTAGTAGCCTTGACCACATTGATGACATGGGTGTTGATTCTAACCTCCCATTTTGACTGTAAACTAACGTAAGTTTGAGCAGTCCAGAACGAATTGAATTAGTATTAAGTAATTTTAGTTTAATTTTGTAAACATTAATTGGTTACAATAGTTACAAGTGCTCCAACGGAGCTGCAACTTCGTCTTATCTAGCTCTAAATTTTTTGTTGTTCAATACTTCACAATACAGTTCGCTAACTCGAACAATGTACTAGTGTAAGACTTTTCGAATTCATAGTGTAGACTGAACAGAAGCAGGGAATAGATTCCCACCGAAACAACTGCATATTTTAACGCTAACCAATTGTTTCTGTTCCTGTTTATTTAATTCCACCACATGGTCCCTGAAATAAAATGGCGAAATAAATGGCACGGAATCAATTCCGCTATAACATTCCCATAAATTATATCGGGAAATTATGTTAGAAAGAACGGTTTGGTGAACAACAGCGATCGACTGGTGCATCCAAATCGTATTATGCATTAATGTAGCGGCCCCACACAGCTGCGCCATTCCCAGTATCGAATGCAACAATGCCCGCAGAATACACCTCGGTTGACTATTGTTTGCGGTTGCCATATTTAAGTGACAGTAATATAATTCCTATCAGTCGATTTGATGGAACACTTTCACCATTTTTCGTCTACCTGAAATCTTGAAATTAACCAATAGTTTTTAACGATTAACGTTTCTCCTTAATAGGACAATAATCTCACCGTGAGGTGGAATCTTTATTCCCAAATAAAGTCAGAAATCTGGTTGAGGAGCAAAATGTTTATGTGGCATGAAATTAGCCTAGTAAGTTGTATTACTTATCAACTTTTTAAATAAACTGTTACAAACCCAAACTTCGATGGAAAATGATTTAGTAATAACATAGGTATTGCTTTTGCAAATCGCCGTATTTGTTTTTTGCCAATATGCACGGACAGTCAAACATTAGAAAAACTTCTATTAAGTTAAAAAAATTAAATGATTTGATTATTGATTTGTTATTAAATATTAACTAATATTGGTATGTAGATACGTTGGTAATTGTAAATAAATTCTAATGTATGTTTTAAAATTATTTTTTTGCTATTTAAAAAAACGTATATAAAAAATAAAGATACTTACTATAAGTCTGTTTAGAAATAAAAGAGAGTAATAAAAGCTTATTATGTATGCAAATCGTAAATAAATGTAGTACTGGTGCTTATATTCAATATTTTTATATTATGTATTATCGGTATAGATGAGGTGTACTTTTAAAAAAACTTTGTGTGACCGGGTTGTACTAAATTGTAGCAGGTAGCTAAAATTTAATCCCCGACAATCCGTCTTTGTCTATGCCGCTTCAATTTCTCGGTCCATTTCTCTTATAAGTAAACAATATAAAAACAGCATTTCAAAACATGAGGCTACTTTAAGCATCATAACCGGGTTAAGAGGGTTTTTAGTAATTCAAATAAAATTATTCAATATTATTATCAAAATATTTATTTAAATTTAATGAATAGACTTTTATTCCACACAAAAATATATGTATTTTGAAAATTCAAATTATGGTGAGTAAATGTAGTGTTGTATAAATGTACAATAAAGAAAATAAAAAAGTAGGTATATTAAAATTCATCCTCTGAATATTCTGATGAATTATCTTCGTCTCCTAGATTGATAACGATAGGTTCCACAGTAACGTCAATTAAATTATCGAGTTCCCACATTTTCTCCTCTTCTTTTTGTACATGATGTATACATCTTTGCCAGTTATCTGCAGTTACTCGTTCCAAGGAATTTTTTAACAAAATTTTCACGTCACTTAATTTAAACGTCGTATTATTTCGCGCTACATCTCCTTTTACCTGCGCCCAGACTAATTCGATTGGGTTAAGTTCACAGTGATAAGGTGGTAACCGTAGTACCGTTATTTGGCGATTTGTTGCCATTTCATCGATAACATATTTTTTCTGATCTTTATTAAGATTGACAAGTGTCAAAAGTTCCTTTTTCACCATATTTGTTTCAAAAGAAATGTTTTTTCCGGATAACCATTGAATTATATCGGCTTTCCTCCAAGCAGTCGTAGGCGTCCGCTCGGTCTGCCGTGAATGGTAACTGGCATTATCCATGACAATTACAGACCCCGGAGGAATAAGATCCAACATCTGTGTAAAATACTCTTCGAAAACATCTGCGTTCATGTCTTCGTGATAGTCACCTGTATTTTTAGATTCAAATAAAAGTAAACCGCCATCTACAAAACCACTGGCACTACCTATATGTGTCACTATTAATCTTCGCCCTTTACCTGAAGGTGCCTTGAACCCTGTTGAAAGTCCATCCAAAAATGCTTGTCGAAAACTTTTTACATTTTTATCTTGCCATACTTTTGTTACAGTATATCCCTCGTTGACCCAAGTTTCGTCTAGATAATAAATATTCCTCCCTTCGTCACGGAATTTTCTAATTGATCTTAAGTAGGATCTTCGCCAACAAATAATTTCATCTTTATCGATAAGAACTGACTTCCTGTTCTGCTTTTCCCAGCAAAAATTCAACTCTCGTAAGACGGCCCATAATTTGCTTCTACTGATTTTTGGCAAATCGTTGTCCTCTGAAAGTTCACTTAAAATTTTGTTTAGCGTTGGTATTTCTTTTTTAAAATAAAATGAGTGTACTTTTCTGCGAATGACATTTTTGAAGAAATCATCTATAACGACTTTTGACCTCCCTGTAGATGATTTTGGGGGATTTACAGTATCTTGTTCATTTTTTGTTTCCTTTAAAAGTCTGTAGATAGTCGATTTTCCAATCCCTGTCATTTTTGTTAGCATTAGTGTTACCCGATAATTACCTGAAACGAAATATTACGACGCCCGTGGCCGGTTCTTATCTCGGGGTTTTCTCTTTCATTTCCAAACAGACTATAGACCCGAATTCTCGATCAAATTGACAATTTATTATCGGTGTCTCGTGATTTATTTCTATTCTTTTGTTCATCAAATTCAATAAAATAATTATTGGTTCGTTGGATATTTATTTTTAGAAGTAGCTCGAAAACATTTTAGGTACACTACTATCAAAGTTAAATTAATTATGAGTGATCTTTAGAAATTAAAATATCGATTTGAAATTTTCAGAATCGAGATGTTTTTCAGCCTAGCAAATGATAAAATAACGAGAAAAAAAATTTAAAAAAAATTCTATATTTGACGATTTTGGAAATTTTTAAAAATCTTGAAGGACCTCTAAAAAAAATTTTTTTTAGCTGATTTTTTGAGGGGGCTCTTAAAACATGATAAACTAACATATTTTCACAAGAGACAGGAAAAAAATATTGTTTTTTTTTGGGGCACCCTACTGCATATAATTGCAATACAATATTATAACACATATTTTTCTTCGACTTCTTCCTTGCAAAAATAGTCCATTAGACAGATATTGGGTTTAAAGGCAACTGTTCCTACTAAATGGTATTGTTTGTTTAATAACACAGCCACACACAAAAAAAGTTGTCTGTACTTTTCATGCGACATATGTTATCCGTAGCACTTTTGCCTCCTGATCACGAATCAGGTGTAAGAATTGAGCTATCACCCACAGGAATGTTCTAACCTCAAAAAACAAGTCAAAAATACGAAAATTCACGAAAAAGTGCTAGAAAAAATACAACAAAATGTTTTTTCTGTATTCAAATGTTCATTTATATGGTTAAGTCCTTGCCGAACGTAAATCCGCGGTCAGAGTTGACAGTTCTATTTCTAACCTCAAAAAAAAAACGGGTCAATTAAGGTCAGATATCACGAATTTTCAAAAAATAACAGATTCGCGCCAAATTTGGTAAACGGGGATTTTCAGGGTCGCTGATCACGGATCCGAGATCAATTTTGCAAAATTTAAGATGGCGGATCCAAGATGGCCGACCAAATTTTCAAAAAATGACATTCGCGCCAAATTTGGGATACGAGGTTTATCGGGGTCGTTAATTATTATCGAAAATAAAATCTAAAATCTACATTAATTAAAAAACCTGATATATTGAAATTGTTATTCAAAGAAATATCCTGTATTCTTGCTATTTAATTCGATAAATAAAATCTAAGAGGATGTCTACATTAATTCAAAAAAATGATATAATTATTAAAATATGACGTTGGGGTGGCAACAAAGGTGATTCCTAAAAAAACGTATTAATTTTATTTCAACAAAATTTTAATGGAAGAATTTTATTTTTCTACTTACTTTTGTTCTGCTTGTTCTATTTTTCGAAATTTCAGTCCTAAAAACTCCAGAAATAGATTTCTGCCAAAAATACGGCAACCTTTAGAAAATGGAGATAATTTTGGGTAATTAATATTATACCATTACCAACATATTTGGTTAAATAATCGCCAGCCTACTTGATTGATTGCTGAAAGGTTTGGGTTTTGTGAAGCTTGATTATTTTGTGCACCTGAATATTCCAAAACCTACTGAAGTTGAATTTATCCAAACATTCCTCCTCATATAAACACTGAACAATCCGTACATTTTCTTTTTCAAATTAGTATTAAACCTGGCGAGTAATTCTGACACATTTTTTAACGAAGTGCCTTTCGTGCTGTCTGCAGAATATCATCGTCGCGGGGTTAATTAAATTTCGCCCCGTTCATGGCCAACAGTTTATGAAATATTCGAATTCTGAACGCATTCCTCAACTTTATATCACACAACTAAGTAGATATTTATGTTGGCTGTGACGATGTCAGTGGAGAACGTGCCAGGTATGCTAATACATTTTTCTCTTTGCTTTTAATGGTGCGATGTTTTGGATATTTATGTTTAAACCGTCTAAAACTCGAGCGGCATTTTAAGGAGATGGGGGAAACTACTTCTGAAATATTAAAACTAAGATGAGTAATGGTTTTCGGAGAGAGAATATCTCACTTGGCGCTTTTTTGTTGACGCAGTGGTAATAGTTATATTAAGATATTAATATCGAGGCGAGACATTTAGTTTTGTTTCAGAAAAACCATTATTAAAGCAAAATTCAAAGTATAACTAATAGTCCAGTTACTCAGGGTTTTTACCTTCGAATTCTTTATAACTGAACCGACTGACGTGAAATTTTGACTGAATGTGGGGAATGCCTCAAGGAACAAAACTAAAAATTATGGCGATGTTTCGCATGGTACTAGCTATGTCCTGTACACATTTAGTTTCGCGCAACTCACTCGGTTTCAAAAATACAATACCTATGTCCCTTTCAGCCACGAAATTTGAATAATTCTAAATATTTAGAATTTTCACCCCCAAGAACGGCGGCGACAACATTTTTAAAATTATGGCGATGCTTCGCATAGTACTAGCTATGTCCTGTACAGATTTAGTTCCGCGCAACTCACTCGGTTTCAAAAATACAATACCTATGTCTGTTTTCAGCCACGAAATTTGAAGAATTCTAAATATTTCGAATTTTCACCCCCAAGAACGGCGGTGACAACATTTTTAAAATTATGGCGATGCTTCGCATATTACTAGCTATAGTCTGTTTAGAAATGAAAGGGAGTAATAAAAACTTATTATGTATGCAAATCGTAAATAAATGTAGTACTGGTGCTTATATTCAATATTTTTATATTATGTATTATCGGTATGGATGAGGTGTACTTTTAAAAAAACTTTGTGTGACCGGGTTGTACTAAATTGTAGCAGGTAGCTAAAATTTAATCCCCGACAATCCGTCTTTGTCTATGCCGCTTCAATTTCTCGGTCCATTTCTCTTATAAGTAAACAATATAAAAACAGCATTTCAAAACATGAGGCTACTTTAAGCATCATAACCGGGTTAAGAGGGTTTTT
>NW_019416263.1:311338-374505 GCF_000390285.2 Anoplophora glabripennis | reverse complement strand
TAATTCTAAATATTTCGAATTTTCACCCCCAAGAACGGCGGTGACAACATTTTTAAAATTATGGCGATGTTTCGCATGGTACTAGCTATGACCTGTACACATTTAGTTTCGCGCAACTCACTCGGTTTCAAAAATACAATACCTATGTACGTTTTCAGCCACGAAAGGACCCTGCACAAACCTTATGGAAAATGGTTCCCGGTCAAATTCATTCAAACTTAGCGATATTGTTGTTTCTGATGTGCTGATCAAAAATTCCAATGGGCACGAGGTCCAAAAACTCATAATTTTCAAGATAGAGAGCGTCAAAGTTACGGTAATTAGGTATATTCGCTGTTCTCGTTGACACGATGTCGAGGGTTAATTCTCTCTCTCCTCTCCATCTATGTTGTAAGTGTAGTTGGCGTTCACATATACATTCCCACACACACACATATCCGTAATATATATAAGCCAGCTTTTCAAAAATGTCTATAATTAATTATCATAATAACCACATAGGGTAGGAGAAAATCCATATGCCTTGGTCATGGTTCATTATCAATAGTTTTCTCTGAACGTGTGGATTGGAATTCCTAGAGACCACTTAATTGCTTCACAATTTTTGTCACCTAAATTAAAAAAGGTACTCACTTTTTCGAAAAGTATTTCTAACACTTCTTGAAGGTATACCTCTAGATGTAAAATCTTAGCTTTGATTTCCACATCATGGTGCTCCTCTCGATTTCACTTTAAAAGCAGGACAATGTTTAAACCAAGAATATTCAAATTATTGTCCTCAGTTTGGTCTCTTCGAATACCCTACTTAAATGCTATAGATTTTTGTATATAGTCATTTAAAACTTTAATTTGTAGACACCGAACAGCTGTATAAGGTATTCAAGATTTCAATTCAACGTTCTTCAGAAAATTTTTACCGGGTGCGTGTATCAATGCTTCAATGAACGAAGTTTTGTATATTGGCTGGCAGGTAATCATTCCTAATATTTGTTATATGTTTTCCGTTTTTATTAAGGCTTTTTCAGTTTGTTTTCATTCATTCCATTTTATTTTAATTTTAATAAAAGTTTTCTCACGGAGCAAAATCCTCTATGTACTGTTACCTTCTTATTTCTTTGCTCATAAACTATTACTTTTTACGAAAAAATTAAATATATCAAAGTTTATAAACAAAACAATTCATGCAATAGAAAAAAATACCCAAGAAATTACTACTAAGTATGGTCACTTCTACTTACAACTGAAGGGAAACATCAAGAAATTGTCCAAACGGCCTTGTAATTCAGTTTTGTAATTTTCTCTAACGACCCTTTTCACATTTGCTTAGATCCTGTATAACTTTGTTCCAAAAGCTTCTGCTGGAAAAACCTTGCCAGACTTAGAAAAAAATATAGATAAATAATAGACAATAAGGCGTCACAATTCCATTGGGAAATAGTTGAAATAGAAAGATGATGAAATATTGCTGACTCGAGACAAAAATTTTCTCCGCGTTTTCTGCTTATAGTGCGAACCATTTCTTACATTAAAATAGAAAATATATAATATAACATAACTAATTATAATTGAATATTTTTATTTTTACTTTATTTTATTATACTATAAAACAAGGCATCAATCTCATCAATGATGATTCTAAGAAGGTAAGAATATTGAGCTACGAAGGTATATTGAATAAAATGGTACATACATTTGTTTGTTCAGAAAATAACTGATCTTTTTAAAAATTATGTATACTAATGACGAGTATGTCCATATGTTGCAAGTATTATTTTAATGTTACAAAACCTGTGCTGCTGCTACACGACTATTCAGATATCCCAATCGTCGCGTTCCTTCTAGAAAAACTTTTGCTCATAGTACATTAGCTGTTAGACAATGGTTAAATTTAAATTTTCCTGGGAGATGGATAGGTCGAGGGAACGATGCACCAGTTAAATGGTCTGCGCGATCACCGGATCTCACACCCATGGACTATTTTTTATGGGGTCACTTAAAAAATGTTGTTTATTCCAACCTATTGATAGTGTGAAGATGCTTCGTCAAAGAATTTTTGCAGCAGCTGAGGAAGTAAAGAATGACATACATAGTTTTTCAAGAGTTCGTCGTAATTTTAATCGTAGAATTAAACTATGCTTACAGAAAAATGGAAATAACTTCGAAAATATCCTTTAAAAGATCTTGTTTCTTTTATTGTCAGTCAATTGTTTCTCTTAAATTATTATCTATTGACTGTTGATAGGTGACTCTTGGTTTTAGTTGTTTTGCTGTTTTTTCTAATAATTCCTGCGCCCCCTTTTGGTCGAATTTTAAAATACAGATACGCAAGTAATAAGTACTATGAAGCAATGCGTTCTGAATTTATTAACAAAAGTGTCTGTTTACACCTTGGTATTCGTGGAGGTATAATCCGTAACACTAATTTATGAATTTAAAAATATCTCTTCAACAGTTGACTTTAGCCATTTTCAATAAATATACATTTTTTGTTCAAAAAAGTCCAATATTTCATATTTTGTTACTAAAATCTGTATACGGGGGTTGACAAACAAGTTACTACATATTCAATGCATAACATTGCCTGCAGAGGACGCCTCGTATTCGACACTCAAAAATCATTATTATGTTATTTTTCCCATCATTAAAAAACCTCTCTGTTGAAAATTTGAAATATTTCTGACTAAAATTATAGAAATTATTAAGGAAAAACCATTTTTATTTTTCACTTTGACACCCTGTATCTTTTTTATTAGGCGACTTGGGATATAACTTTGTTAGGTTAAATTAACTTATTTTCGCCCAAGGAATCTCTGGTATTATTTGTGCACCTCCATTTAAATACACCCTGTACATATATCTATTTTTTTAGTATTCAGTAATGTATTTCTTTCATTTTAGAATCCTGATTAAAATACCAGTTTGCACTGAAACGCTGAGACATAATTGTTGTTCATTTGTTTCTTTTATGTATAAAGAAAAATACTGAAGATGTACTCAGGTTATTTATCTCACTTTTTCTTTATGTGGTGCTACATTATTAAAAAAGGAAACATTCACGCATTAAAAGCGTCCATATTTTCCTTATGGGGGTATTTCCAATATTTATGTTTGAAAGGCCTGTGCGAATGACACATTTTACCGGAGTGAGGCGAGCTATACTTCTAAAATATTAACAGAAAGTTGTACCAAGGCAGCGAAGGAGCTCAGGGACCCTAAACTTAAATTATTGCATTAAAGGACAAAGTTGTTAAATACTTTTCCAAAATTAATGTGTCAAGGGTATCCGTTCTAGAATAATCTATAGTAGCTTCTATTTTATATCAGAATAAAATAAGTTTATGAGGGAGGGTTCTCTATCTCCGTACACCTACGCCTTCTTCAAATATTTAACGTTACTTAACCAGCTTACTTGACATTAAAACGGAGGTGAATTACTATTATTAATTTGAAAAAGAGCAGGTATACGGGGTGTTCTGCAAATAAGTAGACAGAATGAAATGATATCTTTGCCAAATATTGAGAGGGAAGAAGAGACAAAGAAGCTTCTAAAGGAACAATTCGACACGATTTTCTTGTCACATTTACAAATTCAACACCCTTTGTTCAAATTAAAGTTAACTTTTAAATTTAAATTAGAAATAACTAGATATCTTTATTGAATATTAAGATACACTTGTTGCGGTTAATAATGGAAAAGAATGTCAGATAAGTAACCATCTCTTGCAGCTCTATAAGCCTTCAGTCTTTTAGTAACATTTTCCATCATGTGTTCACATAATATTGGTTCAATTTGAGTGTTTTGCTCAAGTATGTTTTCCTTCAGACGTTGAATGGTTTGAGGATTGTTAGCATAAACTTTGCTCCATAAACTCCATAAACAGGAATCTAATGGTGATAGATCGCATCTTGGTGGACATCTCTTCGAGAAATTATCCGATTACCAAGTTTCTATTTCAAAACATCGATTGTTTCCGTTACTGTATGGCACGTTGCACCGTCCTTTGAAACTACTTAATACACTCCAATTCATCCCATAGAAAATCATTGATCATCGTTCAATATCGAGCACCAATCACAGTAACAAGTTTCCAGCTTCATTTTCGAAAAAGTATGGACTCCAATCACTCCACAGATCAAAAATCACAACAAACAGTTCATTTTTGTGAATGCATTGGTTGTTCCAATATTACTCGTGGGTTTTCTTCACCATAGATATGTAAATTTTGTTTGTTTAGATATACGCCAATTTCAAAATTAGCTTCACGAAAGATGATTTTGTTAAAAAAAAATCATATTCCTCTTCTTCCGCAAGAGCACAATTAACAAATGTATGACCTCATCCATGATCAGTTGGCAATAATTATTCTTGTGTTAACTGTATTTTGTAAGTCTTTAAAAGTAATATCCTTATGCAAAATATTGAATAAAGTGGTTTGTTTAATGCCTGATGATGATGACGAATTGATGTGATTGGTTCTGTAGTAATACTGTCATTTACAGCTGCAATATTTTGTTGTGAACGATCACTATGACTGTAAATTTTACTTCTTTGATCTTGCATTGAACCAATTCCTTCAACTTTATTCACACTATTTCGAATGGTGCTGTTTGTTTGACAATTTCCTTTTACATATTTTGTACGATATTTTCTTCTAACTTCACCAAATTTAAAATAATTTTTAATAATAAATGCGCATTGTTCAATCGTATACTTCTCCATATTTATTAACCGCCATGTTTATACTTAACAGCTGTCAAAAAAACATAACCAAGTAAATTTAAAAAGTTAACTCAAATTTGACCACCCTTTACAAGAAAATTTCGACAAGGAAAGTAGAAGGAGGGTTATTTAACACATTATAGTGAACCAAAACTCACCTACTCACCAATTAACATTTGGTGAGTAGGTATACTGAGTTTGATTTTTGTGACTTTCGCTAACTTTCAAAAAAAGTAATTTAATTTTGTATTCTTTAATCGGAAAAGACTCCACTAAGGTTCATCGAGAAGTCCACCATTTAATGCTTCGGATTCATGTTGGGAACAGTGTGTGTATTTGCTGTTCTACGTTTACTTTGTGAATATTGTAAATTTAAATGAATATCTATTAATAATTTATACTTAAAGAAAAATATTGTACTGTATTTTGACTTCAAAAACTGCAAGGCGTAATAAAAGTTTTTATATTTTTAATGATTCCTCCATAGATTTATCTTATATAGTTAAATATACCAATTGTAAACGTTTTAATTGGTGTAAAACCTCTTTTTTGTAAAACCTTCATGCTTTTAGATTAATTATAAAAGTCAATATGCGAATGATATTATAACTAAAAAGATATTAGGAGGATATTTAAATCAGTAAATAAATGTGACAGATGAGAAAGCACTTGAAATATTTTTGTTGAAAGAAGTAATGGAATTTTTATGTAATATCGATAGACTTTCCGGAGTCCGATAATAATATATTCCTTTCATGATATGGAAAAACACGCATTTAATCTAAGTAGGTACTTAATAAAAGAAAAGTTTACTGATACCTAAAGTTAATTTATTAACTGAATATACAGGGTGTCCCGAATTAATGCAACAAAATTTGGTTACAGATTCTTAAGACAAATTTAGGGGACCCGTATTTTTTCTTTTTGCCAACTGGCCCCCTCTTTCGGAGTTACAGCCCCCTGAAATCTGCCCGTAAGAAGTCTTTTTTATATCTCAAAACCATGTTGCACGAGAATCACTAAATTTGGTACACAGGGGTTTCATCACATGTCGAATCTGATAGTGCTATGCTTTTTGGTGGGGAATCCCCATAAGACAATTTTTCGTGGGTCCTCTTGTCTTTGGAGCCAAAAAAATTTTGTCGCTTTTTCTCGAAAAACATAAAAGAGCAGTAATTTGTAGAAAATTGAAAGGCGAATCCGAAAATATAATGATTGTTACCGTAGAGCAGTGGCGTTAGTACGTTTATTTAGAAAAATATGCAGCCGATACCCTCCTCCACTGGAGCATCTAATTTTTAGTAAAAAGGCCCCAGATTTTGGAAAATGTTTACATAAATACATGTGCCCAATTACAAATTATTTCACTTACCTACTAGTTTCTAAATTAGGTTTTTAAAAAAATTAAAAATATTTGTTTAAGTATAACACCCTGTATATTTTTAACAACGAAGCGTCTTAGATAAAAATTTTATACGAAAAATTCGCCAAAGAATACAATTTGAACTATTAAACGTATACCTTTCATCTACCTCTTGAGATTTCAAACTGCATTCTTGACATTATAATTACACCGCTAATAGAAGAGGAGACAAAATTATCTCTTGCTAATAAGGATGCGTCTTTTCCATTCCCAGCAGAGATAATAAATTTGCCATTACTATAGGGGCGGATTTCCAAAGGAAATCTATATTGCTAGACGGCGGCCATAGGGTATAAGATTAAGGGATTACGCCATTGTCAAATGGCATTAGCCCGGATAACAAAGATTCCGGGCTTGCGGAGTCTAGACTGACAGCCTTCCTTGATCTTCCTCTCGCACTGGGCTCACCCAGGGAAGCGTTCGGATTTTTCTTACTAGTTACAGGCTTCCGCTTGTTTACATGTCGTCGTTATTTCTGTAATTGAATTAAATTCTAGAAAATACAAAGATTTATAAATGAATCAAATATACATGGTGTTAGAAGTTTGACTACCTTAATTTTAACAGACGATAGATTACATTAAAATAAACAAAAAAACCTTATATGACATGGTTAAAAATTATCAAAATCTCCAACTTGATGTACAAAAGTTCGATTAATTAACGGATATTGAGATAGCTGCGTGCATAGAATACCATAAAATACAATTTTTATCACTTTTTTGAACTTATTTATGCTTAATTCTAAAAAATAATTAGCGTTGTAATAAAGTTCTATAAAATTCATATCGAGCAATGTGACAACGGCGCGGCGGTTTATTAACACGAGGTACTAAGGTCTCCGGCAACCACCAATACGTAATTCAGTTGATATCTGGATTCGACCATGTCGGAGTGTTTTTTGCGTACCATTTGCGTATTTCCTTTTCTTGAGGTGTTTTCCAGCGAGTGCGAATTCGAAGGTGTTGGGCGTGCATCGAAAATGGTGGTGGACATTTTGTGCATATGTTATAGATTTTTTGTACTTCCCAAATTATCTTTAATACGTATGATTATTTGGACGACGTGAATGTTTGGGTACTTTAATTACATATTTTTCAAATACCTACGTAATTTGATTAAAAGTTAAGTTCCTGTTTTAAGAGATTCGTAATTACTAAAATTCGAACTAACTTCACTACACAGCACTATCTTCGTACTACGAAATCGATAAATTTTATTTTATTTATTTAAAAACTAGAAAACAATTGTCTTGAAATTTACTAAATATTTCACAATAATTGTTGTTTACATTTTTTCCTTAGGACAAGTCTGCCACGTGTACACGTGGGGTGCAGCAGGTTAAGCTCTCTTGTCACGTTGTGATAAAACTCCCCAATATTAATACTCGCTGTGTTTTGCCCATGTAATATACAACTTTGTTATTCATTCATGATTACTCTATTTCATGCCGAAGTAATGGCAGTCAAACTTCTTACACCCTGTATATATAGTGCATCTAATACAATTTATACAGATTCACCTGTCTAAAAGTGAATTATTTATTACTTTCCCTAGTGCTAGCGTTTCTATATATTGAATGCATCGTTAGAAAAAGCTGTTTTTTTTTACTAATACACTGAAGAGAAACATATTGCGATTGAAGTATGATTTTCATAATAAAGTTACACGCTTTGACATGTTTACAAGTTCTTGCTATTCAGACTTAAAGTAATATTCATAAGAATATAACCAGATTTGCATTGCAGTCAGATAATCATAGTCATAACACAAGAAATGCTAATATAGTTAGAGCTGACGGCTTCCGTCTATCCAAATCAGCACATAATTCTTTAAATGTGAAGCTTTATAAAAAAACTTCCATACTCTGTTAGACTGTTAAACATGACACGTTTTAAATTAGTGGTTAAGAAGCATTTGCTTAGGTTTTGCTTTTGTACAGTGGAAGATTTTCTGGCGATGCCATATTATGAATAACATCTAATGTCTGCTTTATTTATGTTGTATATAAGTTCTTGTTTTTTTAGCAATTTTATTTATGTATACATAATAGTTTTTATCTTTTTGTTCTTTTTTTGGTATTCTGACTTGCCATAAATGTATTATGGTATAACAAATGGTCAAATAAAGCTATCTATTTATATATCTATCTATAATATTCGATTTTAATTCTAGAAAACAAACAACTTTTGAATTGATGACCACTTCTGAAATTTCTCCTCACTTTCTAAAAGTAGTGCCCTCATACAACTTGAAAATACATTGAATTTGTGAGTAGATCCTACAATCCTAAAAGAATGCAGCTTCAATATTGTAAAAATGTTATCGAAAAGTTCATCGAAACGTTTTCAGAAAGCATTAATCAAAACAGCTTCAATTTTTTTTTAGTCTATTTTAATACTTTGTGAATTTCCAATTTACTATTTAAATATGTACATATTTTATACAAATGTTTTGATGATTTTTTTTATTCTAAAGTCGATTTGATGAATTTTGAGATTAGTTTGATGCATGTATTTGACAGTTGGAAATGTCACAATGCCAAAAAAATGGCAAATTTCAAAAAATGTCACAATGCACAATTTATCGAATTAGTTTTAGATAAATAAAACTGTTACAAAATGTGTCATTGTACATCGAGCTTGCTTTTGTAAGCATTGATGTAGATCAAACTGGTTTTTATTTTTAGAATACAACAAAATACGTAAATATTAATTGACGGTGAAAGGTCAATCGTCAATGTCCGGAGAGCAAAGGCGAAATTTGATTCGATGACGGAAAAGAAGAGTCAATGACGTCAAGTCAAATGTCAAGTCTTTAAAGTATTTCAAAGCATCTTTAATTGGTAATTGGTATTTAATTGGTAACTTTCAGTTTTTTATGTTTTTCTTTTTTGATCCGTATTGGGCTAGGAAGTATAACAGCACATTCTTTAAAATAGAAGAAATTGATATCTTTATGTATAACTACATTTGTTTTACTAATAAAATCGATCACAAAGTTCTAAAGATGTTGTAATAAATATTACGAAACCTCGACAAAGTCTAATAATGGTTTTTTGTTATACTTCCTGATCTATCTGAGATAAACAAAAATATTCACAATGTAATTGGAGAATTTTCAGAGCATTTTGAGATATTTCTAATTATTTTAAAAGTTCTTATTCTAAAAGTTCTTCCTAATTATTTAAAAGTTTCAAGTATCTATAACAGGATATGCCAACCTGTGTACAAGATATGCCGTGTATGTGGAGCCATCACGGCTTCCTATTATTAAAATAAGCAGATTTAACTAAATTTACTAAATAGCTTCATTTAACCGCCAAAGGACATGTTGGTTCAAGGGAGGGAATTTTAAAGTTCTGTTAATCCAATTACTTCGATTACTATGAAATCTATACAGAAGTATTAGTGTACCAAATTTTACTAAAATCCCACAGGACGTTTCAGTTATTTGAAAAAAAAAACACATAGTTTTGTCATCTTTGATGACTTCTAGCGACTGAAGGAAGCAACTTAGGGTAAAGATAAGTTTAGTTAAATTCACTAATTTTGATCGTAGAAAACTGTGACATCTCAATGTACACGGAACATTGGAACATCCTGTATAAAGAGTTTCATCTTAGTACCATGAAATCCTTTAAAGTTTCTCAAAAAGGTCTTAAAATAATAATTTCGAGATACTTAAAAAAAGTAATTATACATACTGTGAATTCAGTAGTAACAAAAAAACAGTTACATATATATTTTTTAACAGTCGCACTTGGTAACTTCGAAGCTGAAGTACTTTCTTTTCCTTCATGAAAATTTAAGCATTATACTTTAACTTAAACGATATTTCATCGAATAGCAAGTCCTTGAGGACAGGTAATTACCGTAAAGTAGAAGAAAGCAGGCCGGAGGAGGTACGCACTTCCTTAGTTAATATACTCCGAAGAGAAGAATAATTTGAACCGAAGCTCCACATATTAATTTTCCCTTTTACGGCGAGTAATTCTGAGAAAGTGAGCGAGTCTACAAAAAGGCTCCTCTCTCAAAGTGAAAAATGAGCACATATTTATTTAAACCCCATTAGAATAAAGTGGAGGAGCCGAGCAGCATTCCGGGTATTCATAAAACCGTCTGATCCACCTACTCCATATTTGCGTGGAACTTTAATAATATAATCCAGCTGAAAGAAACGTCGAGAGAAAATAAAATAAAACGTACACCGGCTGGGGGAAGGAATGCGAAGGAGAAGCCGGGCGGCATTTCTAAACAGAACAATTTAACTGATTCAGCTGGAACGGTCTAAAAGATCTGATTTCCATGAACGGGGTTCACAAATAGCGAGAATATATCGAGTGGCACGGTTTGTATCTGAGGCAGCAGGCTCCCGCCGATATCACTGCTGACGTGCCAGGAATACCCGCCGCCGTTCTCCCGACACCTACTTTCATTTTCATAAACATCCCTTTTAAATTGCTTATACCGACTGAACTCCTCGTCCTCTGTCTTGGATTGTACGGCATTCCTAAACAAACGCATATAATCGTAACTTTTCATTAAGAATTCTTCTTCGTTCCGTTACAGCTGCATCAAAGTTTTGCGGATGGTTAGTCTAATACAATTATGGAATTTTGGTGAACTGCTCTCGTCCCATTTTAAACTACACAGACCCAAATATTTATTTTTAAGATAACTACCACAAAGATGTAGACTCACATATTCAGGCTGTTTGGATAAGAATGTTACATACTTAATTATTGACTGATTATAATGAAATTGTGACTGGGGGACTGACGCAGAATAAAATGAAATTTTGAATTATAATGTAGCCACTTTAACCTACATCGTATAGGACTGTTTTGTCTTATTTTTAATGCGTCATAATTCTATTTTACAATTTTACAATTTTACAATTTTACAATTTTACAATTTTACAATTTTACAATTTTACAATTTTACGATTTTACAATTTTACAATTTTACAATTTGTATTCTTCTATGGCCTTCTGGAAATCCAAATGAGTCCTGGGTTGACATCTCGGCTGGTTCCCCATAGGTCGGTCGTCTTGAAGAATTATTTATTATTTTTTTCTATAATGTTTGGGTGTCGGTATGACTCTTTTCTAATGTATTGGTTTGGAGGTTTTCTGTTTATTTATTTCATTTTATTTGTATTTTATTTGTTGTTATTTTGTTTTTGTTTTTTTCTATTCTTTTATTGATTTTTTTTCACCTCTTGATTTTTATTTGCTTAGCCTTTTTTGTTCTGATATATTTTTAGCTTATTTTTTAAATTATATTTATTTATTATTTTTTTTCAGGTGGGAATCTGGAAGCGAAGTGGTCGGTTTGAAATTAAATATTTATTTATGTTCAAAACCAAAAGTGTTGCGAGAGTACTAATTATTTTATATGCTCCGGCTTTTATATGCTCAGCCAAGGTAAAGCTAGGCTCCGCCCACCGTTGCACGCAAGGTGACGTCACCACGACCAATTTTACAATTTTACAATTTTACAATTTTACAATTTTACAATTTTACAATTTTACAATTTTACAATTTTACAATTTTACAATTTTACAATTTTACAATTTAGCAATTTAACAATTTAATAATTTAACAATTTAACAAGTTTACAATTTTACATTTTTACAATTTTACATTTGCAATTTTACAATTTAGCAATTTAACAATTTAACAATGTAACAATTTAATAATTTTGCAATTTAACAAGTTTACAATTTAGAATTTTACAATTTTACAATTTTACAACTTTACAGTTTTTCCCAATTTGACAATTATGCAATTCTACTTTACAGATTTACCATTTTATAATTTTACAACTTTACAATTTTACAAATTTACAATTTTACAATTTTTAGTGGACTAAAAGATGGTGTAAAGAATTATTTTGAAACTGTAGACAACCAATTCAAACAATTTTCGTTTGCCTTTTCTATAGATTAGGAGTGGTAGTTTTGTGCCATTACGAAAAAATAGGGAGCCCTATAACAATCAACGGCTGATGAGGAGTAGGAATTCTGGATAAGGTGGATGAGCATCCAGAGACAAGTATATGGCGATTCTCAGCAGCTACCGGGGTGAATCACATATAAGCTTCTGATGTACTTCATATCCAACAAATTAGGGCACTCCATTTTACTCCTACATAAATCTTCGCCAGATCTGGCTCTAAGAATAACTTTCTGCAAGAGAATTCTTCAAATGCATATTGTGTGTAAATATTTATAAATCTGTTGATCCTTGTGGAACATGTTCGTGGCTGTACGGGAGTATTTCCAGCAAATGCGATTAGAGTTTTAAGTTAATTTGGAACGAAAGTTTTGATAACGAAAACAGAGGGTTTTTCGGAATGCAAAGTGTGTAATGTGTTTTAGTGGTTTCTGGTTAGGCAAAACTAAATTTCACACTTTGGCTGATCCATTTGGAGCGGGCTATTCATTATTATTTTTCCCTTCTGCGTGTGGGAAATTATATAAAAAAAGGAACTGAAAAAATTGTAAACGGAAACATTAATTTTCGAAAAATGACGAAATTCGTTATTTTTTCAAGTTAAATGCAATTTAACGATCATAGCAGGATTCTAGGGCTGTAGGAAGCCGGTATTGTATCTGCCTAATTCCCACTTTCGTCGAATGCATTTTTTTTCCGTCTTGGCCCCACTGACGGTACTTTATTTGCAGAGGAACGATGTCATTAATGCTGAAGCAGTGTGTCACATCTCAAGATACGTTAAAGTTAATAAAGTTATGTTTCTATAATAATTAATTTAGCGCGAAGTTAATAATTTTTTCCATTTCCTGTCCATGTCGCATGTTATTCGTATCACCCTTAATGAGTAAAGCCATTATCCCCACGCGTCGCACCCTGCTTATGTTTGTTTTGACACAGTTGGCAGCACTGCGGAGAACATTTCATCACTAGTATTAAGAGTGTGTCACTTCTTGCAACTTATCATTTCTAGATTCGAGTGTAGTCGGATTCTTTTTATATCAGTCCCATTATGTGATGTGATGAGCATTTTTGTAGATCCTTTTTTGTTGTGTTCTCGTTATTGCGGCGCTAAGGGAATTATTTTTGTGATAAATCGTTTTCTTTGCTCCGCCACTCTTTATTATTAAATCTCTTGTATTGTATTTTTATTTACAATTGTGTATTCTCAACTAGAAAATTACACAGCGTCAGCTGTAGCAATTTTCTAATTCAGTTATTTGCAGGAATACACACCAGCCCGGCAGCGCTTAACAAAGTTAGGTTCGTTTTTAAAAATAAAGTAAATCGCTTAACTGCGAAATTTCAGCCGGCAGTAGGCGGCGTTAAGTGAAATTAAATGATTAAAATTACTCGAAAAACCTTTCCCGGTACGAAATTAATATAAATAAGTTCGCCCTTTAAGCGGACTCGAAATTATTCTCCCAAAATACGTACGTTTTTCCCTCTTAATTTTTTAAATATATCACCCACTCTCTTACGTCACTAAAATCGACAAAAAAAATAGCATTAAATCGCTTGCCTTTCACTTTGTCTACTTATCTGTTTTAAAATCCATAGCAACTGTATGATATACAGGGCGTTCTGATGGAAATCATTACATCTCATTTCTTTGGAGACAAAGGGTGAATTTTAATCACGCCTTACTAAAGACGGTGTAGACCGCATCAACCTGAACCTGATTGTCCAAATGGTCTAGTATAAATTCAGAAAATACCATGAGGTTAATTTCAACAGATCTATTTTTAAAAAATCCATGTCGCTCAGCCATAATTTGAGTTTTAACCAGGGAATAGATAGATCATAGATAAAAGTTTCGAAAAGTTTCGCAAAAACAGAAAGTTTGCTTATAGGTCTATAATTATTTATAAAACTACGTTGGCCATTTTTAAAGATAGGTACACTGAAAGAAATGCGTTTTATTCTTTATTAGAATTCTATATACCATTATAAGACCACTATATGTGACAGTTAAACAGGTGAATATTGGATATAAAACACGTATTGCTAGCACAGTTGTATAGTGACTATAAACCTTATTCTTTATTAAATTATTGTATAACTAGTATACAACGTTTTTTATACCCTTTACGAAATAATAGCAATAACTGTTATTAAAGTGTTCCATATCGTTATTAGAACATCTAGTACTGGTTATAAGTTTTATAATAATAAATGTATTAAACTGTTGTATACTCTGTATGAGTTAAAAACATATGTCATTAAGTTTTCAGAAATTTTATTGGATAACTGTAATTACAAGCTAAGGTTCTAATGTAAACATACATAAAACATACTTTTAAGCATTAAAAATGATGACAAATCGCTCCCAAAACTGTCCAGTTTATTTTCTTAGCAACGATGCACCCGTATTTTCTTGTATTACATGAGAATTTGCACTATAACTCTTCCACCTTAAGAATGAAGCATCCCCAGAAAGGTTGAGCTTCTTTCCATATAATTTTATTTCCTCTGGTTGATTGACTTTATACCCATGCTCTTCTTTGTCACCGTTAACCTTCTGTTCCTCCATCTTATGTAAAACTTAACATCAGCGATTTCTAATAGGACCTACAAAATAATAATTTTTAAGATTTAGACAAGATTTACATTTGAAAAAACAAAACAATTACAAGCCATAAAACAGTTAGATACTTACATAATAATTTTCCATTTCACACAACGCGATATGATCATGTATCCCACAAAACATGTGCATATACTGTCCATTTTCATCAAACTAGACGTGTGTAAGTCGATGCACAGCGGACTGTCGGAAATTTTACGATTGTTGTATTTTCTCTTCTTGAGTAAAGATAATAAAGACGTTGTGGTTTTGTGTGTTTATTTTGACAATGATTGAACATGTATGGACAATAAAAGTGGACTGTATAAGATAGTTGAGTACCGTTCTGCTTCATGCATAGCATGCTACTGAAATCTTAGAAGGGATGAGCTCGTGCGGCGAACCCTAAATCAGCGGCTGGAATAGCCAGGTTTCTTATTGAGTCGGCGCACTTCGCTCTCGGGTCTGACATATGATTATTATTACAAGACTATGAATATAACTTAACAACGATCATAACCGATTATGCACCGAGAGGTGACGATCACTTAACCATTATAAGATGCGTTTTACACGTTAAAAACGGAAACATATTCAGTATAAGAACGAATAATTCTGTTAATACAATTGTTATATACAAATTCGGATACTGGTCTTTATACAACAAATCTTCCCTACTATACAACTGGAATATAAAGTCTATAACACCTAATAATGTATAAGTAATTCATTATAACCTTTATTTCATAGATGCATAAGGTGTATTAAGCACCTTCCAGTTAAACTGATTGAATAATGAGTATGGAGATGATTGCTTTTTTTTTTAATAAAAGTTGTATATTGGTTGTAAAAGTTTTAATATGCGCTATACACATTATTCTAGATAAACAGTTTAATAAGCCCATTTCTTTCAGTGTATAATACAGGCCCTTTTCCATTTAGTAGGAAAACATCCTGAATAAAGTGATTGATTATAAAGGAATGTTAAAGGGGATGCCAAGTTCAACCAACATTTTTTAGCGAAAACCGGTGGTATATTATCGCAACCTCCACTTTTATTAGGATTTAAATCCTTTAAACCATTTCTAGCATGTGTATGTTTTTTCATATCACACATAAATTTAACAGTAAAGATACAAACACACCGTACTGTCATTAAACGTTGAAATAAATAACTTTGTATGGTTATACATTTATACTAGAAGCTTCACTAAATACTTTATAAACGGAAGGTATAGTAAAGTTACTATAACATATCAATTCTATTTCTATTCCACTCTTAGAAATATATTTTGAATCTTTAGCGGCTCCTGTTTTTTTGGCCTTAGGAACTTATGTAAGATCATGAGTGTTTGTGTTCCGAATTTCACTTCAATCGGATGAGTGGTTCAAAAGTTATGAGGGAAAAACGAAAAAATATTCCTACTTCAACGCCCTCTATCTCTGAAACGGTGCAATTTAGGAAATAAGTTTATATCATAAATTACCATTACTTTAACCTGTTTTATCGATTCTGAAGTTATCCAGATTAAACCTGAATCACCCTGTGTATTTCCTGAAAAGTTGCTATTACAGTTTCTAATTTCTAGTTCAAGATTAACAGAGTTAAACCGTAGACAAACAGTTATAACGCAATGATTATGCTGATGATATTATAATTAGTCTTCAAAAGTTATTTACGGGCAACTGGCACCCCGACTTTATCATATCAAAGACTTCCGCTGAATAATGGCAATAATTTATCCAAGCGGAGAGTATCTGGTATTGCCGGAGATATACACATTATTATGCATATTACTGGATGTATCTTATTTCACTTACAACTTCAATTATGCATGGCGCTGGAGCAGTCGTCCTGGTCTATTTTGGAGAGATACAGCGATGCCAAGTTGAATTTAATAAGATAGTTTAATGCGTCATAAATATTAATTTTACGGATTTACATGATCCAGTCGCAGAGTTGAGAATATTGTCCACATTACGAAAACTGCGAGGCTATTACTTATTCCGGATTGTAGGATGGAAACTGCATCATGTAAATCACTCCGTAACACAATTGCGGGTCGGAGATTCGATATTTTAATAATGTATGTACGTTTAGTTTCAGCGCACATGTGTTTTAATAACGTAATCAAAACTATGTAAATTGTGCCACAATTGGAGCCAAATTCATTTGTAATTGTTATGTTGTTCCCGTTTTGATAAAATAATATATGCAAATATTCACTTTTCGAGGTATTAAAACTGCTATAAACTTTAGAACAAAATACTAATTATACGCAGGTTAACAGATATAAATACATTAGACATAGGGGTAAGACCAAAAAAGGGTATTTGCAAGTAACCTTCCGAGTCTCCCAAGATTTGACTATGAGGAAAATTCAACAGTGGTAAGTTTTCCCGTGATTTTCAGGAAAACTTGTCAATCTGGCATAAACATGGAATGTTATGACCAGCACTTTGTTTTAAGTTTAAATGAAAGATATATTCTTTTTTAAACCCCCCAAAAAATTTGTCCGACAAAAATGTTGGTATTTTGAGTTTGCCCCACACACCAAATATGTCGATTTGGTGACGTTATGGTTGGTGACAACCAGTAAGCTGATTTTTGTGGAAGGGTTTGGTAATAAGATTTGAAATAAAAGTATCTTATTGTCCGACAAAATTCTTGAGAAGTTTTTGCAGTCCGACGCCCCAAAGATGTCGACTTAAAGACAACATGTTCGGTGATAACCAGCAATCTGGTTCTGATTTTTTTCCCTAATAATTGAAATGTGTAACACAATAATATACTTGTCTGCCAAAAAGATTGGAAAATTTGCCTTAAAAATGGGAAAAATAACTATTTTTGTGGTACCTAATGTTCATTCCGCTACAAATTAATTAATTGTTTAATGAAAAAATAAAGAAGAATAAATAAGAAAATTATCTTGTTAACAGGAGCAACAGAAATTAAAATTCATAAACTAACTAACTAATTTAATTAATCTCTATCAAAATGATTTCTCTGTTCAAAAAACTTATATGTACTTTTATTTTATAAACTATTGTAACTATTTTACAAAAAATGGTAACTGTACAATGAATGCATAAATTTTTACTTGTGTTTTTTTTAAATTAAAATTTGCAATCTTGTTTTGACAAACAGTTTACACATAGTTTTGTTCTTGAAAAACCAATTGAACCAATTTTAAACCAATTTTAAAAATATGTTTATACATTTATCAACGCGTTTATTAAAAGATTGTCTGGTTATAAAGTATAAATCCTTAATGCGAAATGATTTTGCAGCATTTAAAACCGGCTGCCAAAGTTCTTAACAGGTGTTTATAGTTTCTCCATAAGCAACTGATTTCATGTAATCCCGAAAACGGAAGTCTCGGCATTCCATCTCACATTTATGTACATACAATTTAAATTAAGATGTAATTTTAGGTACGAATAATACTTAATGGACAGTAGCATACAAATGACAGCAATAAGACAAGTGGAATTATTTGATTTTCATCCAAACTTAAGAAACTTCACCGCTAAATTAATAATATGTAGGTACTTCATTGTAATTTAATTCAACAGCATTGGAAGTTTCAAAGCCAAATATCTCGAAAACGGTGCGAGACAGCTAGTTTTATAAAATCTAGCTATTTTGTGTAAAAAAGTTGGAAAATAAGAATTTAATACCAAAGATGAGATACTTTAAAGTATAAAAAAGTTATGTCCTTTTTAACACATTCAATCTACTGCAGCTAACGTCTTCTATGAACTTTAACCAAAATATGAACACATTTAAATTCCTCTACTTAAAGAACTTCAAACCTCAAAATTTTGTGAGGATATTTGCATTTGTTAAGGAATAAATGAAAAAAAAAACTAAAATAATATTTTACATTTAACACCCTGTATCTCTTTAACTCTCAACTTTTGGACTAAGGTAAGTTCGGCTAAATCGCAATATTTTTGCTTGGGGAATCTACCCATGAATTTTGGCCCATTACCTCGGGACCACCCTGTATATGCCATATCCGACACGGTGAATCAGAAGAGGACAACATGCTCCAAAAAAATGGTCATCGCGGCTTAACACCTTGCGATTATTTTTTGTGGGGCGTTTTGAAATCAATAGTGCATATTTCTCTTGGGACCCGATTCTTGAATTAATGGTACTAGTTCCTATGACAAAACAAAGTCACTTTGCCAAATTACCCTGTAATTTTTTAAGAGTAAATCTTTAAGTTTTTACGCCATTTTATTATAGGAATTTATTCTGAGATCCCAGCAGTAAAGAATGAAAAGCAACTATACAGAAGAATTGTAAATGCAGTAAAGACAATATTTCAGCAATGCCTTAACATAGAGCAGGCAAATTTGGTACATGATTTGCGTTTATTGCTATCTTTAATTGGTAAAAATATGAATTTGTTGGAAGCCGAATAAGGGCCGGACAAGGGGTAGGGCGCCCTTAAATTGATATCGATTTTTTTTATCAGTAATTATTAAAAGATTTAAATTTGACACTTCTTTTACTCTTACAAATTTTTCGAAAAAGTGACGGTTTTTGAGAAAATTGGGATTTTGTGAANAAATACCAACATTTTTGTCGGACAAATTTTTTGGGGGGTTTAAAAAATATATATCTTTCATTTAAACTTAAAAAAAGTGCTGGTCATAACATTCCATGTTTATGCCAGATTGACATGTTTTCCTGAAAATCACGGGAAAACTTACCACTGTTGAATTTTCCTCATAGTCAAATCTTGGGAGACTCGTCAAACTTAAGCGGCACGCAAAGTTACAGCTTGCTGGTAATCATTTTTTTCTTTGTACGTAGGTCCGTGGACTAAATAACTTGTGTCATCAATTCTCTAAAACTTGTCTAACTGTAAAAAAATCGATATTAGTGAGACTTTTCTTCGTCGTGGAATTTATTTATAAACTGAAGCACAAGTTATTAAATGGCCTAGGGCGAGACGTGATTACAGACTTAATCCACTTTTTACAACACGTAGCCTATTATGAACATAAAAATGTTCAAGGGCATGTTGTAGCGGGGATATGCTTGAGACTATTAAAAACGTCGCAAATGAAGTAAAAATGAGTTAATATAGTGAACAAGACAGTTTTGAAGGGACCATCAAAAGAATGTAATACCAAGAACCGTGTTGATGACTTCGACATAGCGGTTCTTCATTGACTATAACGCACTCTAAAATACGATCAGAGAAGTTAGTTACAGACAACAATGGATCTCGTTGGTAGGACTCGTAAAAGCAGACGACAATTTCTAAACAAATCGGAGTAATCGGACAAAGCAAGGAATTGTTGTTTAATTCACAGGAGAATTACCTTTATTTTGAGAAGAACCGGTATTTCTACCGAACTCCTCGTATATTGCCTGCAGTGCTGAGACTCGGTGGAATGTTTGGACCCCTCCCTCATCACGCCAACTTCAACAGACACNGGTTTAAAAATATATATCTTTCATTTAAACTTAAAAAAAGTGCTGGTCATAACATTCCATGTTTATGCCAGATTGACATGTTTTCCTGAAAATCACGGGAAAACTTACCACTGTTGAATTTTCCTCATAGTCAAATCTTGGGAGACTCGTCAAACTTAAGCGGCACGCAAAGTTACAGCTTGCTGGTAATCATTTTTTTCTTTGTACGTGGGTCCGTGGACTAAATAACTTGTGTCATCAATTCTCTAAAACTTGTCTAACTGTAAAAAAATCGATATTAGTGAGACTTTTCTTCGTCGTGGAATTTATTTATAAACTGAAGCACAAGATATTAAATGGCCAAGGGCGAGACGTGATTACAGACTTAATCCACTTTTTACAACACGTAGCCTATTATGAACATAAAAATGTTCAAGAGCATGTTGTAGCGGGGATATGCTTGAGACTATTAAAAACGTCGCAAATGAGGTAAAAAAGAGTTAATATAGTGAACAAGACAGTTTTGAAGGGACCATCAAAAGAATGTAATACCAAGAACCGTGTTGATGACTTCGACATAGCGGTTCTTCATTGACTATAACGCACTCTAAAATACGATCAGAGAAGTTAGTTACAGACAACAATGGATCTCGTTGGTAGGACTCGTAAAAGCAGACGACAATTTCTAAACAAATCGGAGTAATCGGACAAAGCAAGGAATTGTTGTTTAATTCACAGGAGAATTACCTTTATTTTGAGAAGAACCGGTATTTCTACCGAACTCCTCGTATATTGCCTGCAGTGCTGAGACTCGGTGGAATGTTTGGACCCCTCCCTCATCACGCCAACTTCAACAGACACTTGTGTGGACATTGCGCTGGCCGATTGACTATATCGGAGGTAAGGCAGTTCCTGCAAATATGGGCAACAATGTAATTTGTTTTGCTTTTCCACTCTTTTGGTCATAATCGGTTAACTTTCAAAGATTTATCGATTTCGCCGCCATTTTGAAATTTTTGAAATGGTCAAGGTCATATCTGGACGTAAAATTTTCTCTGTGCACAAAATCGAGAGCTATGGAAATATATGTAAACTAAACAGCGTACAATTAGTTTTTACAAAATTAATAATGTTTACCTTAAATACTGGTAGAATATAAAATATATTTAAATCTAATATAAGTGAATTGACCAAAGTATCTGAAATATTTCAATGATTAATATATTGTAATATTGAGTTTTACTAAAATCAGATGTTACAGTGTAACTAAAATACTGGACTAAACTTTAATTGTGGATTCAACTTTACAAATTAATAAAAAACGTTTGTATAAATCGATACATACACAAAGGGTGTTAAAAAATAACAAAAGTAGGTATAGCTTACTTCAAGTTGGCTGTTGAGACAAATTATAAATAATATTATTATTTCGTTCATGGATAACATGATTACTTGATTCTTATTTTCATTTTATAATACCTTCGACTAAAAAAAAAATGCGAAAATTACTATGTTCGTGTCTGAAATTAGATCTCTGAACAATGACTATGGCATGCATACCTTACTAGAGCCACATACCAAATTTCATTGAAATCGCTTTAATCGTTTTCTTATAATCTAAAATCCTTTTTTAGGATTAACACTTCGTCTTTCGAAAATAAAGTTTCTGTTTTTGTGGCTTTTTGTCTGTTTAACATGGTTATAGGACCTTTTTTGCAATAAATTGTCATATTTTTTTTACAAGCGACAGATACACCTTTTTATTATTTGAAAAAATTAAATAGAAACTAAAATTTAAAACACTTATGCAATATGAACCAAGCTCTTAACTAGGTATAACTTTTGAGGACTGTTTTTAATTACGTCAGCTGGTTTTAGGGTATTACGTACTGTTTCTATTAAAAGTTAATATCAGTTAATTATAACACTCAAATTCTGGTCAAATGAGTTGTGTAGTCTTTGATGTAAATGCGCTAAAGAGACCACAGTTAGGCTAACTAATTGTCAAAAAAAAATTAAAATTAAATAAACTCTTGTTTCAAGTTATGACTGAACATTTAGAATAAACACCAACACAGAGTTTAGGGCATGAGAAATTAATTAATATATTTCCCAAATTGAAGTATTGCTTTTTCACATGTTTTGTTCCTTATATTAATATTCAGTGGTCATTATTACAATGTTAAAGAGAAAATAAATATTTCAATATTCTTTTATATTGAAAAATATCTTTGTTTCTAATTATTTATTTTTTTTAGGTCGTATAAAAACCTCTGCTTGTATTCTTTTATAACAACTTTGTAGGTACATTATTACAATCAAGATTACGACAAATCACAGCAAAAGCAAAGTTTATGTTGCAAAAGAGTTACCTATTTCTGTAGTTAATTACTCCAGCAGTTAATTTATACCCTGCATTATTTAAAAATATTATATCTGATGTATGATAACCTAATTAGTAAATTTCATGTCTGTAATTAATAGGCCATACTTATTTTACCACTGAAAATGCTGGAAATAGAACATGTAAGTAATTTATTCTAAATGCATGTAAATAATAAAAATGCAAATCATATGCATATTGAAGTTGCAATTTATAGTTGCTGCAGCGGGTAAATATTTGTATACTTCAATATTTGCATACTACATAGTAGGTATATGTGCAAATTTTAGCTCGTTAGAGTTTTCGAATTGCAAAAGTGATTTATCAGACACGTGAGCTACTTAATTTCTTCATTTTGTCGTTGATAATTTAAGGATCAAATTCCATTTACCTATATTGTATTTAGGCGATGTAAATATAAGTAGATCGCTGTAAAAAAGAATTCACAAATGGAAAATACAGAAAATAGAGTTCTTGTTCTATTGTCCATGATTTATCACAACTTTTCATCACTTTGCTTTACGGTACAAAATTTTATTTTGCAGTATCCCCGGCGTTTATTCGGTATGAAAGTATGTATTCAGACGGTGCTGGTGATCCAAATGTTTGTGTTTGACAGAGAGAGCTAACGAAGCGTTCAATCACGTAGAATTTCCTGCGGAAGTCGCAGGATATTTTTCGCTTCAGAAAATACTTTCACGAATCATATAGCTACCTGATTTTGCGGTTTTTCCGCTCTTTCTTTCCGCTTATGTATGTGTGTATGAGCCAATTATCCGTACGAGGAAATTTAAAAGGCAGTTAATTAACAAGTCAAAAGGTAATAGATCGTATAATTAACACCATGCTGTGTTTACCTAACCTTACAAACAGATTTTCATGTACAGGCACATACTTCTTTCCTTTTAATACGAAAATATTCATTAACTATTCGACTCAAATTCTTCCAATAAGTATCTCTTGATTATTTATTTATTTATTTATTTATTTATTTATTTATTTATTTATTTATTTAAGAAGTAGGAAACCCAACAGGATTAAAAATCCCAATAACAGGGTAACACTAAACAAGTAACAAAAAACAAGGTGATGAAGTACAGTATAAACATAATCTAACTAATGTGACAATACAAAAAGAGAAAAAAAAATTACCTATAAGAAATTATACACTTCCTCACAGAGGTTTTATATCTATTCAAAGAAATATTAAAGATATCAACTAGTTGACATAGATTGCTATTAAAATATCTTGGAATTCTATGAAACGGTGAATTTAAATTATAATTACTATGCGAGAGTTGAACATAGAAAACCGAGAACTGACGGTTAGCATACACCGGGGCTAAAAAATTTAACAGAGACAAAATATCTGTATCAAAATATCCATGAACAATTTTATATAACAAAACACAATCAAAAAATTGTCTACGCTCTTCTAAACTAAGCAATTTATGTACATTAAGAGAGTTCTTATATGGAACGTGTAACAATTCGCGATTAAATCTATAATTAACATTATTAATAAATTTGATTTGAACAAACTCAATTCTGTTTATATATTTAAAATATAAAGGAGACCAAATTACCGTATTATATTCCAATTGAGACCTAACTAAAGAAAAATAAAGACAAAACATACTTTTAATATTTTTAAAATCCTTGGTAAGTCTCAAAATGAAACCCAACATTCGAAACGCACGTCTGACTATATAATCTATATGAGCATCAAATACCAACTTATCATCCAAGATGACTCCGAGATCCTTAATACTATAAGCTTTTTCAACAATATTAGAACCAATAATAAAGTGACTCTGAATAGTATGCCTATTTCTAGTGAAAGAGATATGACTACATTTCTTATCATTAATAAATAAGTAATTAGACTTACAAAAATGATACAGTCTATGAATATCTTCCTGAAATTCAACAACATCAGTATCACTTGAAATTTGTTTGAACATCTTAAGGTCATCAGCATACATTGAGAAATGACAGTGCTTAAAGCAGTTAGATATATTATTTATATATATAGAAAAGAGTAAAGGACCTATATGACTACCTTGAGGAACACCCGACGTAACTTTGCTAATATCAGTGCTACAATTCATAGTCACAACGTACTGGGAACGATTGGCTAATACGATTTAATGCATGCCAGAAGATTGCCAAACACACCAACACATCGAAGCTTATTAAAAAGGGAATCATGGTGAACCTTAGATTTCGAAAAGTCCGTGTATACAGCGTTCACCTGAACATTTTTATCCAAACTCTGAGAGATGATCTGTACAAAAGGACCAAGGTTAGTCACAGTAGATCTACGACTAAAAAATCAATGCTGGTTTTCGTTTAATAAATATTTTATTTGAAAAAATAATTTACCCGTAATAATTGATTCTAAGATTTTGCTAAATGTGCATAAAATAGAAATTGATCTATAATTATTTTTTCATTTCTACTGTCAGATGTAAAAATAGGTGTAACTTTAGCAATGTTCCACTTTTCAGAGAAGCAACATTCAGTAACAGATTTATTAAATATTACAACACGATTTGATAAAAATTGGAGGAATATTGTCACACCCAGCACCCTTATTAATATCTAAGTTATTAATCTTATGTGTGTTATGTAATTAATGTCACTAGAGGTAATATTAATAGCATTGTTAAAACATACAGGGTCATTAGTAAATTACTGGCTTATTAACTGGCTCGTAAACAGAAGCAAAAAATTCGTCAAAACTTTAGCAACGTCTGGATAATTACTAAAAACTTTGTTGTTATAATTCAAGTTGCAAGGAATACTATTTGTACTTCTGATATGCGAAACATATGACCAAAATCTTTTTGAGATACTAATAATATTATTTTCCGTATCAGCAATTAATTTTTTGTAATCAATGTGTATTTGTTTTTTAGACTGACTTCTATGACTTGCAAACAAATCATAATCAGCAACTCTATTATATTTTTTCCACCTATAATGGAATATACTATTTTCCTTAGCAGTTTCCTTATATCAGTAGAAAACCAGATAGGAAATTTTCCACTTTTATGGTTAACTAAAGGAACATATTTCTCTATAATATTATTTAGGACCTCATAAAAAATGAAATATCTCTATCAGTATTAGTCTTATTAAACAATAATTCCCAATTGACGTCACTAAGTTCGGCATTAATTTTATTATAGTCTGCTTTCAAAAAGTTAAAAGACAAATATGAAACTTTAGGTTTTTTCATTTCAATGGAAGATAAATCAATTTGAATATCAAGTGACACATGATGTAAATCTTCTTTAACAAAAGGACAATCACTCCTCCTCATTATAATATCTGAATATTTTGACAAAAACAAGTCTAATATCCTATCATTACTTAGTTAGTTATTAGTTGTCACAAAAAAGTTAAAGCTGTATATAAGTGTAGCTCTGATTACTACAATTTGTATAGAAAATAAAATGTTACCTACAGTTAACTTGACTACACTATTGCAAATTAAATCATCTTTATTTTTACAAGCTTTTATTTAATTTGCCTTGTCCTATATGTATCCTATAAGGATACATAACGACGTCATTTTGACATTTTGGGGATGCTGGACAAATGGGAACGCGGATGATTTTTGTCGAACAAATATGTTTTTAATTATTATTTTGTCATTGAAACAAACCATTCCGATAAAAAAGAAAATTGCATGTATCGCATAGCGCTTGTTAGAAAACGCGGTGACGCCGAAAATTTTCGAAGAGGAAAGGTTTGTCGGACTCGTTATAAAGAAGGCACTTGCATGTATCACTAAAACGCAAGAGCGATGTACTGGGGACTATAATTGATTACACTGAGTTAGCTAATACATTATATGATTGTAATAATTTCTGTTTCCAGAAATAGGTGATGCAACAAGGCGGGGTGTAATAATTAAATCTTCTAAATTCTAAAAATTATTCGATTTTTTAGTCGTTTTCTTTCCTACTTCAGTTTGAGTTACGATTCAGCAAAAACTAAAGTATTTTTTAAAATAAAAACTTGATGATGTATCCATTTTCGTTCGTACCTCGGTTTTTATTGAACCAGTTGAAAATAATATGCATTTCATGAATAGGTGTCGTTAAAATTTTATTCTTGAGCTTCCTCCTCTTCAGAATTATCTATACGGGATACTGATTACTATTTCGTCGTTTTAGTTTTCCCTCCGAATTTGTAGAGCTATATTTTTAGCAATATTTATAGTTTAAAGCGGTTAAATTTTATATCATCTAACTGAAGCGTATAATAAAATATTTAACTATTTCTATTTCGTTCTTCTTTCTCAAGTCCAGGTGAGTAAAGGCCAAATGAAATAAGGCGGAAATGCTCTCTGTCTGACATATTTTCTCCAGGGCAACTTATTTTAATAGAATTCCACGTTCAGACGGAGGTATGACTATTTTATGAATACTCTTTTAAGTCTCTATTTGTAAGCAAAGTGCATGTTATACAGATTCAAGTTCTAAAAATATAATAAGAAACTTCACGACATGTTCTATATTTAAATATATAGAGTTTATTTCTTTGGATGTTTTACTACAAGATCAACGACGTTAAGAAATTTATTCAAAAGAATGATATATTTTTTATGTGCCCTAAAAACTAATCATTATATTGTATCTGAAAGCATCAATTTCAAATATATTTCATCAAAGTAACATGCAGAAGTAATTTAATGATAGAAGTGTTTATCAATATTAATACAGGGTGTCTCATAAAGTACGCTATATACTTTGGGTGGTGCTAGTACATAAAAAATATACAACTAAGACTTCTAGTAAACCGAACCTCTTAAATACACCGTTTCGTTTAAAATACAATTACAAAAGTAATTTTTATTAGTAACTCTTTTTTGGAAAAAGAAATTGAAAGAAGAAGAAATTGTAAGTGTGACAAAAATTGAAAGTGTGAAAGATATTGAGTGTGAAAGTGTGAAAGTCTTGAAGAAATTGCGATTGTGAAAATGTGAAAGAAATTAAGTGTGAAGTATAAAAGAAGAAGAAATTGAAAGTGAGTAAATGTGTTTTTTGAACACCCTGTATTTTATTTTTCAATATATATATAGCTAATTTATTTATAGCTAATAGATTTTTTTATTAACCAACAGAAACTAAAGAGAGAATCTAAACAAATCTTATTATAATAAATGTTGAATTTGAGCTCCTTCTGTACCGATACATGTAGCTCTGTCTAAAATTAAATCCAATCCGTTAAAAAATTGAAAATGCAGATACCTAAATTAGAAGCATCTACAATTCGCATTCTTAACATTTAACAAACATTTATTTTATCCAGCAACAACAAATTTACAATAAAATAAAATTTATGAAATAAATAGTAAATCCGATATCAGTCTTTAGCACCCTGTATCTCTTAAACGAACATAATTTTGTTAAGGTATATTTGGCTAAATCTCATTATTTTCATGCATAAAATAAACCTATGACCCACTTATTACGGACCACCTGTATATTTACGTTTGCAATCTGATCGCGAATATTTCAAACTTAGGGCTACCTTCAGTTTGTTGATACACTTTTTAAATTTATTCGTGCTATAACAATGTCACACATTATCTTATGTTCGCTTGTTGTTATTTTGGTAAATAATATCATTTAGATTTAGTTATATCTCTGCAGAAGCTCTGATATTTATTGTATAATAGAAAGTGTGTCGAATTATTACTATGCAAATAACGACAATATTTAGAGACGAAAATTTCACAAGGTCATTTTTTTTTGTAAATGGTATTATTTTAAATATTTGAATAAAGAGAAATTTCCGAAAACCATAGCTGTCCACCGCATATCTACGGTTCTAGTAATCGAAATCCAAAATTACTGAATTTTGAATTTTATTGAGTTTCATGCTTATATCTCGAAATTGGTATCTTTTCGTATCAAGGATTATACAGGGTGATTCAGAATTTATAAAAAAAATTGAATGTACAGTGGATTCTTACAAATACAACTTTCTAAAAAAAAAAACAAATTGAAAAGGGTAGTTCGAAAATGATTTAAAAATACACTTCTGCACGGCACTGGAAACTGGTCCACTGTAAAATCTGACCTTGCGCTAGGCAAAGCATGCAGCATGAACGGATAAAAAATTGAAAGATATTCCAAAGGAAATAAATATAAAAAATTTTATAACACCATCAGCAAATTCAACTGCTTTGTCGCTATTAGTATTATTAATTAATAAAATTTATTTGTGGTTTGAATTAATGAAATAATTTGACAAAACTGATGTTACAACAACTTTTCAAAATTTAGCCCACCGATGTCTAAACACATTTGGGTTCGTTGTACTCAGTATCTACGAACTAACACAAATGTTGTCTTGCTTCACCATAACACAAATGCTTCACCACAACACAAATGTTGTCTTGCTTCACCATAAATTAAAACGATCTCACGTAAGCCATTTTTGATACCTGAAAAACTAATGTAAACACTATTCGCGATCACCTAGGGCCAAGTGGAGAGAGAATGCATTGCATACAGCGCACAACGCGAATGACGCTAGAGACTACAGTAGTCCAACGATTAAGGGTTGTAAATACTACAACCTCAATAATTTTTTTCTTTGAAACTGTAAGGAATTTATAATTTTTTTTACAATATAGTGTGCAAAACCGTACTTATCTTATCAACTTCCACGTCACCTGTTACATGAGTGTTGTATAAAAATGAAAACGTAATATTGACAGTTATAAGGAAGCACAAAAAAACAAGCACTTAGGTAGGGAATGCTGGAAGGAAGTCTAAGTTAGTTGAAGATAGGCAGTTGAAGTGAGAACAGTGTGGAGATCGGCAGTAAGACGATCGGCGGGCAGTGTGACAAAGTAGTGTAAAATTAATTGTTTAAAGTGTTATTAGTTAGCAGGTAATATTCGTTAAGTACTTTGTTGTTAATTGTTCTATATAATCTTATGATTGTGATGGTTATAGATGTTTCATGATAATAATTCTTTGTATGTTTAGCTTCCATTGCTTTATGCTCAAGGGCATATATTTTTCCAAGGTAAAATTGTTATAATTATACTTAAAGTTTGCCCATTATTTATTTCATGTTAAAAATATATGTATTGTCCTGATTGCCAGACATTACAATAACGACTTCTTTGTTTCACATCTAACTTGTTTTTGCCACGATTACGTTATACGTAAAATATAGATGTTTCATGATAATAATTCTGTATATGTTTAGCCTTCATTGTCTTACGCTCAGGGGCGTATATTTTTCTAAGATAAAATTGTTACAATTATTATTATAGATTGCTCATTATTTATTACATGTTAAAATATGTATATTGTCGTGACTGCCCAGATATTGCATTAACGACTTCTTTGTTTCACATTTAACTTGTTTTATCATGATTACGTTGTTCTTTGATTTCTTGTGCTCACTTTATGTCATACGTCTATACGAGCCTTGTTGAGTTTACTAACATTTTCGCCCGTGCGGAACGAATCTGGATTAAGCTCGATTGCCTCCCGTATGGGACTCCAGTGTTATGAAGGATCTTCCGAAATCTCAACTATAGCTGGATTGCCTCCCGTATGGGACTCCAGTACCTTCCGGCTCTGCCGGCTAACTAACACCAAACCTCTTCAGTTTTACTTGGAAGTGTGTATGACTAATATGAGGTAACAGATGACATTTAGTGACACATTAAATGAGACAGGTCTTATTTATCATTAGCAAAGGTTCTTAATTTATGCCTTTGGTTAGCGGTTGTTTTGTATTTATATTTGGGTGGTAAGAGCAACGATCGTGGGTTTCTCTGCCATGCTCTTTCCCCACAGGAGCTCTAGGTGAGCCTGGCACTCTCATTTTATGTTAAATGGTTGTTAATGTTTTTGTTGTTCTTTCTATTTGTCACATGTTTAATTTGAATTGTATGTAAATAAAGGTTAGGTGTATTTACTTTGCTTTTGTTTTATATAATTAAACCATACATCCCCTCTACAAAGTTAGTAGCCAGCGCCTTCCGGTCAATATAAAAATAGATACACACAACGTAGGGATTCCTTATGACGATCACATGTTTTTGGCCACTACTACGTTTACTTATTTTTTATCGAACCAGGGGTTGTTATACTACAATAGACTCCATTTTCATGACGTATTTATTCCCAATTTTTTTTGGGTAAGTTGTGAATTTGTATACAATTTTTACATATTTTTATCTGAGAAATATTCTCTCGTTTGTGCACTTTCTCCTGACATACCCTGTATAATTTATGTATCACCTATAACATCATAATATGAACAAATTTATTCGATTATCTTTATATAGAATGTTATTTTCTGTACTAAATTGACGCAACTATTAAAAAATTTGGAAACATTTGTAACGGGAATTCTTTCTTGTTTACGTTGATTAGCTATGCAAATATTTTCATTTACTTTGCAATATAGGGTAAAGCAATACGTAGTAGCCTTCTTTGTGAGGCAACTTAGTTTATAGCTGGTTATATAGTTGGAACAAAAGAGCAATTACGGCTCACTTTCCTATCAAAGAATTTTATGTCCGACGTACGAAATACAATTATCCACACTACAAAGTAAACAGGTCACTTTGACACAACTCATCAGCCTCCAAGTTCCACTATCTCAGACTCGCCTCTTTTGTTGCTGTTTTATTGTTTTTTGACTGTCGAAATTTGTTAGAGTTTAGCTAAAGCGATTCCTTTGTGATCCACGAGAGCCGAGCGACTTGGAATTTGTCGCGTCAAGACGGGCGTATCGGGAAATATTTCTGATTTTAACTACCTTTCCGAACTGTAAATTTTTTAACGAACTGAACTAGACTCTATAAAATGCATCGTAAATGTATACTTAATGCTTTTATCCGTTAAAAAGGACGAAACAAAAGGACGTTTAATTACTCGTATTTTTTATTTGTAGTTAAGTTTCAGACAATGAGCAGAATTTCAACTTTGTTATCAATATTTCCTAGAAGAGTATTGTGTATCATCCTTAAGGAAGTAAATTAAATGTATTTAATGTTACATTATGAATTAAAATTATACTAATACTCCAGTCGATTAGACAAAACATGAAAATCAAAAATAATATTAGTAGATATTTTATCTGCTCCCACTCTAGTAAATAGACTATTAATATATTGTTTTTAAGGAGGTAAGTGGATTTTACCGTAGAAGTGGAAGTTCCTTCATTTTTCACTTATTTATTAACTGTAAAATACAGGTCGAAAGAGGTAAAATCAGTTTTCGAGAAATGAGCCATTATAATTGAAAAAAGCAAAGGATGTTGATGTAATTTATGGAGAATCCAAGATATATTTATAGATTTAAAGGTAGCTTCAATCAACTGTCAAATTGTTGCTCCAGGTATTTGTTAATTTCGTAAATTGTTTAATTACTAAACGTTAATTTTAGAAATTAATATTGCAGGTATAGGTTCTAATTGATCCAAAGAAACGTATCGAAAGAGAAAAATTTCAAAAAGTTAACTTTAGTTGCTCTTTATACAACTAACAAAATAGGACATGCAAAACAGCGTTATAAACAAATTGTCCCAGGATCGGGCAAAAGCCGCTCTGGAATTCGCTCTTTTTGCGTTAAATAAGGCTTATTTTTAGGTAATTAAAAAATATATATAAATCACCTACGCCTGTTTGTTCCCAAAATAGAAAAAAACAGTTTCCTGCAAATTCTATTCTTGGAGCGCTTTTATAAAAAATAAATGTTACGCCACTGTGTATAGCAGAAACAATAACATATTGCAAATTTTCAATGACTTTTAAGCACAACAGCTATATGAAAAGAAGATTTCAACTTTCTGCTACAACTAGTTATGAACCCTGTAAGTATAGTCGTATGACTTTTGAAAAAAACCTCTAGTTAGTAATCGAAGAGAGTTGTGGGCTCTACAAATTAAACAAAAAACAGTGAACAGCCGAACTCCGGCAACGAGAACGGTGCAAACACGAAAACACTATTTCAAGAAACTTTGTTGAAAAGCTATTACAATAGACATCGAAGAGTGGAATGAGATTTATAGTTAGCAATGCTTTTAACTTTTACTTTTGAATAATATCATAATCTTTCCGAATGAATGGATGGCTGGATTCGAGTCCATTTACGACTATCGACTTCGCGAGTTTCAGACATTGTCTGTTTGCGGAGTTTGTGTGTTCATGCCGAGGAGCTGTTTGTTGTGGATAACTAGTAAATTGTAAAATCAAATTGGTGAATGATATCTTAATGGATGTACATTTCCAGTAATGACAACAGTGTTAGTTACAAGAGACAAAAGTGGGGTAGATTTGCAGATTCAGATTTCATAATTGGTCGGAAAATAATAGTTTTGAAAAGCCAGCGATCGATGCGATGCTAAAAGTATCTATTAAACATACATATTTTCTTTAATTATTAGATCTTTTAGGTCTAAAATGAACTAATGCATCATCATCCCGAAGTTATATGCGTTAGATTTTATCTAAAATCCTTTGGTATGACATTAGTGCATACCTTAATACAACAGAAAAACCGAGTATTTTTTCTCGTTGTTATTACTAAAATTTCTTACACAACCGTTGAATGTACTAAACAGTTCCTGTACAATGAATCATTAGGCAACATTGTTCTTCCTCCCTTCCCGTTATTCAGTTCCGATCACAAGTTTTACGTTGTGTGACTGAATAGGCTGTCACACAACTCAAATATACGTATATAAAAGCATCAGTGACGTAGCTAAATCAAATAAAAGGGAATTTTATTTGGGCACTGGGGAAACGAAACTTCCGAATTAAATAAGTTCATGAACTAACAGTTTAACGTATTGGGATTTGAATTGTTGTTGCCTATACCGCGGGTTCGAGTCCCGTTCCACACCAATTTTATTCGTAAAGAGGAAGTAAACATGTTTCTTTCATGTACTATTATAACGACGTTAACACTGCTCGACTCTTGATCATTTTTCTAATTAATGAGGATTGACAGGTTTTTCACATTTGAACTACTATCAAAATAATGCCCAATCTTTCTGTTGATATTCTATGGCTGTTTGTTATGGATATTCTATACGTTTAGACTATATGGATTCCAATGGATGTCTTATGGAGATATTGATGACACAACTTTCCATATTCGTGCTCGATATTCTTGTAATTTTGACTATGTTTTCCTTACCTTTATTGGCTTAAGCTCTTCTTCTTCTACTCCAGCACACTTCTCCCTTCTTAGTTGGGCGCCAGCTCATATAAGCATATGTTTTCAATTTAGTTCAAAACTGGTATGCTAAGAAGGTCTCTATTCAATTTTAATCTTACCTCAACATAACTTCTATTTTTATTTACTCACTTCCTTTACTCAATTTTTTTTAACGACTCATCATCGAATTTCTTCAATCTTAATAATATTTATTCGTGTCTTTTAATCTAAAATCTCTTTTTTACCTGTGAATATGGCTGTGACAATTTATTAGAGGATAAAATATATCTAAAGATTTATTGCAAATCACAGCCTCAGCAAGGACCTGACAAGAGATAAATTGAAATTAATAAATAATAACAGCAAAACGTCAATATAACCATTGTTATCATTTAATTGTTATCATAGCTTTCTCGTTATTTTTTTGTTGAAATTTTCTCGCCTGTTACCCGAGATAAAATACATAAAAACCGCAGCAGCTTCTGATGGTAAGCCACTGGAAAGTTGCCTTTTCCTTTCCAGTAATCTTCAGGGCGCATCCGGTTCATTTCCCATTACACCTTAGTTTTCACCCTCTTTCTTTTGTTTTATCTGTGAATGCCCGAACAGGCGATGGTTGACGACAATTTAAGAAATTTCCATTATAATTTATTATCCATAATAAATGAACGGGGTAAGAATAAAATGTGACATTAAAATGCTTCAAATTCAGTTATATCGTAATTTAGCATAATAATGAGAACTTCCCCATGAACTCATTTTGTTGATGTCGCTAACTTAACCGGTATTCGAGATATTTAAGAGCTTTCTTTCTACATCTCAGACGTTATAAATAATAATTGCTTCAATGCTTACCTTGAAGAATAGAATCAACGTTACTTTAACCAATTCTTCAAAGTAGCTGCTCAATCAAGTTTCAAAAATGAAATATGAAATGCGGTTCTTAATAAATTAAAAATATAGATGTCAGTCTCGTTAGAGTAAAATTCTCCGAAGTAATTATCAATCACTAAATTTGAAAAGAACTGTATTCGAAAATGTAAGTGGTAAAGTTGTAAAAACGATATTTTTCATCAGAAATAATCACCTTTTACAAATATGGACAAACTATTTCCCAACGGAAACTTTTATATCTCCTTAGCTCTTTTCAAATATCAAAAAATCTCACTTTTCTTTATCTCGTACATTCTTATTTATTTTTTAAAATAATTTTCTTTCAAGGAGGTGTCAAACTGTCTTTTACCAAATGCAATGTAATAATTGTTTTTTTTTTTACAGAAAAAGAAAGAGAAAAAATGTTTCTCATATGATATACCCCTCTTGAATGATACTGCAAATATAATCGGCCATTTTTTAGATACTTCTTCAATTGGAGCAAGAACATTCTTTCGTCTCAATTCAAAAACATGCATGTATAGGCATATTTATATTTTCTTTCTGGCCATATTACTCTTTGAATATTGTATATAGGATTCAGAACGGGAAGGTATCCTTCCCAGGATGAGTAAAGGTTGTTAGTTTAGGTTAGAAAAGTTATTAAATAAAAATAATCAACAATAAAATGATTCCTCATTGCTGCACTGCACTGCTAGACAATTTGTCAAAAACTGAAATTTACGGCCAGTCGCACTGTGCTGCTCTGTTTGTACTCCGTTTGCCCGCGCGCGCATTCTTCAAGTGGGCGTATACATTTCTACCACATCCACGTTTAGTTCGACCAGACCTGTGTATGGGTATGGCTAAATAAATATGAGAACAAGTTGCCTAGCTCCTTGGCCTTCGATTGAGATCGGAAAGACTATACCGTCAACGAGAAGTTAATAATCCATTATAAAAAACCTGTATCGAATACATACAATACAGGGTGTTAAAAAAAGAGTGTAAAATATTTCAGGAGGCAATAGTATGAACCAAAATAAGCAGAAAAGCCTCAATACATGGATCCGCAAAGTAACGGTTGCGGAGATATGGAATGTTTTATGTTTTTTAGCCCCTTTTTTTATTTTGCAAAAACGTTGTGTATTTTCTTATAATAGTTGGTTGATGTTTAGTGAAATAAACAGTACGTATTTGACAGTTGTTCTCAGTGCACAAGTTTTCTTTCGCTATGGCTGGTTACTCTAACGCAGAATTAACAGACATGCATTTCATGTATGGTCGTGCTAATGGGAACGCCACCGAAGCGCGACGTCTTTATGTTGACGCTTATCCAAATCGCCAGATTCCTTCACAACGCATGTTTGGAAGAATTCACCAAAGATTGCGTGATACCGGTTCCTTGAGCAAACAGTGCCATTTATCCGGAAGACCAAGGTCGGTATCCACTCCTAGAGCAGAAGAAGAAATTCTAGCACTGGTAGAGCAGAATCCAGGTACGAGTGTGCGGAGAATATCAGCCGAGGTAGGAATTAGTGGTCCTCTTGTTTGGAGAATCCTTCACGAGCAACTGCTTTATCCATACCATGTGCAACGAGTACAGGCCTTAAATCCAATAAATGATCATCAAGCACGTTTGGTTTTTTGCCGCTGGTTTCTACGTCATGATGCTGAAGACCCTCGTTTTCTTGCAAACATTCTTTTTACTGATGAGGCCGGGTTCACAAGAAATGGAGTGTTTAATTTTCACAATACGCATATTTGGGCCGACGAAAATCCTCATGCTCTAATAGAATCTGGACATCAGGCACGTTTTTCATTAAACATTTGGATGGGTATTGTAGGTGACAGGTTTCTAGGTCCTGTTGTTTTACCAAACCGATTAACAGGCGCTGCTTACCTCAACTTTCTGCAGAACACACTGTATGAGTTTTTGGAAGACATTCCTTTGAATCAGAGGCAACAAATGTGGTTCCAGCATGATGGTGCTCCAGCTCATTTTTCCATGGCCGTTAGAGAGCATTTACACCAAACTTTTCCACATAGATGGGTAGGAAGGGCCGGACCTGTTTTATGGCCTCCAAGATCGCCTGATCTGAACCCTCTAGATTTCTTTGTTTGGGGATATTTGAAGACATTAGTGTATGGTACTCCTGTAAATAGCCTGGAAGAGCTGCAGCTACGGATTAATCAAAAGTGTCAAGAAATCCAAACCAAGGAGGGTGTTTTCGAAAGAGTTCGAATATCGTTGAGACGAAGATGTCGTGCCTGCTTGGAAATGGACGGAGAGCACTTTGAACATCTTCTGTAACTTTGTTTTTTGTTTGTTAAAAGCTTCCTTTGTCGGTTTATTCCTAATATAAAACGTTTGAAAAATGAATAGTGGTCCATATCTCCGCAACCGTTACTTTGCGGACCCATGTTTATTAAGACTTTTATGCTTATTTTGGTTCATACTATTACCGCCTGAAATATTTTACACTCTTTTTTTTACACCCTGTATATCCTTTGTCTAGAAGTATGTATTATAAAACATACATATTTTTTATTAATAACGAATTTAATTTTATTTTTAGTAAATTTAATGGAAAACATACCCACGTAGTTACAATCTTGACTATGTTTCATATCCAGCTCTGAAATGAAATATCTCAAACCCTTCCTAATTCCAATGCCACCGAGTACATTTTGATCAAATACATGAACATTACTGCTATGCTGCAGTTTGATTATACTCATAAACACTAATAATGAACGTGTTTAAACTTGTAAAATTCAAAGCGTTTTAATTTTAGTACACATTTTTGTAGTAATCTTCCGACGAATATTTTTTTTGTGTATTGTGTTGCTTTGAATTGGTGTGTGTTAGGAAGAATCCATAACGGCAGATCTCACACAGAAAGTAAAGATTCCGTTTCAGGCAACACCTGCGGTCCAGTTCGGTGATTTATTAAGACTTCTTAACGGGAATTCTAGGGGGGGCACGACAATAGAATGATGTACGAGAGAAGTCTGCGGTTGGACCCAACATCCGTGAATCAACACTCATGTTTACCAGAGACAGCAGTGGCAGAGGCAAAAAGCCGGATTGCGAATCAACACCCAGATTTATGGTCTCATTATTTAACGCGCCGACCATTATTCCCCAGCTGGTACAGTGCAACGCAATAATGGCTACTGAAGTTGCACTTATTGGAAACACACACCACCTACTGCGATTGCAGCTATTGACAACTCGGTTTAACGTTGAATGCTATCTCGCCCTTGCCGTTTGTCTTTTTCTGTTTGTGCGTGTCGTATAGAAGAAGTATAAGGTAGAACGTGTCCTTAAGAGAAGGGATTAATATTTAAAAAAAATACTGTATAATATTCAGATGAGTGTAATAGCCTAACTACATGGAATACAATAAAATGTAACATTATTTAATTAGATAAAAAAATTTAAGAAATTAATTAGTGAATTGTGAATCAGTTTCTGATAATGTATAAAAACCTTCATTAGGAAACGCATATACTGAGTTCGTCTGTCGGAGCATAACAAAGAAAATGTTTCAGATGGAGATTCTAAAACTAAAAATATGGAACATTAAAGATGAGTAGCGTCGAAATAGTGATATATTAAAAGATACAGAGCCTTCACAGATCACTACAAGTAATTTTATCTTCTTTACGTTAGCAATTAAGTTTCGGTAAAACTAAAAATTATTAATACAATAACATCAAATTTACATTAAAACACAACTATCTGTTTCAACAGCTGGTGCAAGCAAATTCAAGTTTAAATTTAATATCAAAATAGAGAACTTTAACAGTTGAATATTTGAAAAAATCTGTGGAATCTTAAATATAATATCTCTACTCCTCATTCTAACTACGAGAATTAGCCCAGAAGTCGGAGACTTGTGCGGGAGAGGAGGCGGCATATTATTATTACGCAGGCCGCATTTGCGCCCAGGAACGACTTATGTTGGTAGGCCCTAACCACCATTCAGTGCAGGAATGAGGGAAACCTGGAAAACCTCATTAATTAGGGGGGTGGTTAAATGCCAACCGGTGTCAATCTCTCACATTGACCCAAGCCAACATTCTTCCACCCTACCATACCTGCACAGAGGGTGCCAATCCCCCGTACAAGCATAGCTAATTTACGGTCTACCGGCCGCGGGAATCGAACCCGGGCAGAAATTTGCACACGATTTAAGTACTGACGCCTTAACCCGTGCGGCTATCGACCGATAATATTTAATATTTATACTTTTTTATTTAATTAAACCATGGATACTTTGAAAAAAGAGAGGTACCTACTATATCTCAATTTATTCCAGTTTAATAAATTACCATTTCATAGTCCAACACAGTGGAATTTTGTTTTTTCTTTTGCAACAAAACAAAATTATACTTAGCAGCGGCATACAATCACTATTTCAAATTTTCTATCGAATTTTAAATCATCAGCATTGTTGAGGCAATTTAAACGTCCCGCTGCTGTAAGCGCCATCATACGTTACAATAGGGACATATAGTCAATTTGCGGGGAGCTGAGAGTGGAGACTAGATAAGAGCGGTGAGCAATGCTGTTTGACTTGTTTACTCATGCTCGACCATTTTGTCTGTTAAAGTCTGCATCATTGTAGTGTAGCATTCATTGAATAAAGGTGATAATCGAACTAAAGTTTCTATGCTCATTGGGAGTAAAAAGTTAATACAGTCCACCAGCTATTGGCAAGATATAAGCTAGGTTAGGGTTCCTATGTAACTAGTATAAATTAAACATTTTGAATACATACAAACACTAGAGAGAGCCTTTGATGAATAATAAAAACAACAATAGTCCTAAATTGGAACCCTGAGGCACCCCAGAATAGGTATAATATTTGCCATGTGTCTAACAATAAAATGTCTGTTGAACTTAATTTTATATTTTTCATAGAACATTTCTTGTGTCTGTTCTGCTGTAAAGTTCTTTTCATTGTTTTAATTACACTTTCTATATAATTTTCGAAACCGAGAGAGTTGCATCAACCAAATTTGGACAGGACATACCTAATCCAATGCGAAACATTAGCTTAATGTTAAAAATGTTGTCACCGCCGTTCTTAGGGGTGAAAATTCAAAATATCGAAATCGAGAGAGATGCATTAACCAAATTTTGACATGACATAGCCAATACAATGCGAAACATCACCTTACTGTAGAAAATGTTGTCACCGCCGTACCCTTCAAAATATTCGTGAGGTACCTAATATAAGTGAACATTCTCTAAATTATGATGCCAAAGAGAAAATGAAGACAAGATTCTCATACTGTACGTGCTTTTTCGAACCAAGGAATTAAATTTGCTATCAGTGTGAAATTCTATGAAGCTAAATCAGCGTTATCCTAAGCTGAAAATACCGTATAATGACGTTCAAATCTCTCATCCGGACTGATACGTACTTCCGTTTATCAAAAGAAATGCAACATTTTCTCTCCGGTGTAAATAACGCGGAGTTACGTGCCGGGAATACTATCCAGTAACTTAGAACTTGGATCTCAACTGGGCAAGAGTCTCAAGTGAGCGTGGCGCTATCCGAAGGTAAGCGGAGAGCAGGCTATACACAACAATCAGAAGGGGCTATCATTAGTCGGCTGCGTCTTTAATTGCTTCCTTAAATAAATACTTGAGGTAGCTCCGGTAGCCCAAGAAAAACGTTAATACGGCGCTGAACTTCATAATTAACGTTGTTTGGATCAAATTTTCTTTCCAAGGGAGCCACGAAATTGATTACTTTGGCTTGGCAGTCATGTCGGCCGATGTAATGAGTGCTTGTTCTTTCCCAGCGTTTAACGATTTGTGCGGAGAATAACGAATAAAAATCTAGTGTGTGTTGGCTGGTACAAGACTGGTTTACTGCATGCTAGAGTTCTTTTACTTTTTTTTTTCAGTGTTTGTTTGCTGTACTGTGCAGCAGTCCAAATTGGCCTTTCGATATGTCTAGAGCATTAATTAGCTGCAAAATACGACTAAATATCTGGCTCTTGGCAGTACTTATTATTACGGTAAATATACAGGGTGACCAGAAATTAAGCCTCGTATCCTTTGGTGAATTTTAAAGGGAGTTTTCGTAGAAAGTTTTTATCTAGTACGTTTTGTTAAAAAGATACACTTAATACGCTTTGTACAAAAGATACACTTAAAAAAATGGTTTTACATATACAGGGTGATTCATTAACAATGGGAAAATTGAAAGCTGAATATACTATACGTGAAATGGTGACCATTGGCGTAAACATGCCTTATCCGAAAGTTGATAGTTTCGGAAATACAGGGTGTTGAAAGTTAAAATTTTAAATCGTTTTTTTGCGATTATTCTGAAAATATGTAGGTTAGGAACTTGAAAATTTGTGAAACTATATTTTTTTAAGCGAAAAATAAGATGCCTGCTGCAATTTCAGCGTTGTTCATAGAGGGCGCCACTTACGACAAATTTTACCGAAAATTTAGTTAATAACTTTTTACCCTGCATGTCTAACATGAAACTTGATTCAAAATCTGAAAGAGCAATCATTTTTCCATTAATTACGTATTCTCGTTTCATTTCGGTAACTTGATCCGTTTTCGAGAAAAACCGATTTAACGAACACTATGTTTTGATAATACGAGAAATTAAAAGCAAAACAAACTAAGTGTTTCTTCATGTTATTACAATAATTAACAATAAAACAAATGAAATACGTAATAATGATTTAAAGTAATTGTTCGAAGAATCCACCGTTGACACCGATACACTTTACACAACGGTTTCTGAGAGATCATCGGGTTTGAAACAACATATTGAGATTGCGTCTGACTTCGTTGGCAGCGATTTGTATTCTTTGCCACAACTCTTTATGCGAAGCAATAGATTATTTGTAAACTATATCTTTCAATCGACACCAAAAAGAAAAATCAAGAGGATTGAAGTCCGGACTTCTGGGTGGCCAAGCAAAAATGCTGATATAACCAATCCAGCGATTTGGAAAAACTGCATCTAAATATGCACGCACTAGCCGAGACAAATGCGGTGGAGCTCCGTCGTGCTTGACCACATGTCTCTTCTTAAATAAAGTAGAACTTTTTCACGCCGTTTTATTTTTTCGGTACAAAAAAATTATGACTGACTATTTAGTATTAGAGTAATTAAGTTTTTAAAACATCAATAATGAATAAGTTCGCTTGAATGGGTCAATGTGGCAACGTCGCACTGACTAAATTGAGAAAATCAGCGCGAAAGTTGATGCTTGGAGGTTTGGTAATATTATCTCTAATCCCCCCCCCCACACACACACACACATGTTCAACGCTCTTTCTTTGCCGCGCAGCACTATCTGTCTCTCTCGTACCTTAACCGAGAAACGAGTGAACTACCTTAAACCACATTTTATTCGAATATCGGAGATCAGTTCGTTTTTTAAGTTTTACCCGAAAATCAGGCTTTTTTTCGAAAAACATAAGAGAGTAGTAGATTGCAGAAAATTGAAAGAGGAATCCGAAAATATTATGATTGTTACCGTATCTCGGCTACTGGAGCACGTAAATTTTAGGAAAAGGCATCAGATTTTGGACAATGTTTATATAAATACATGTGCCCCATTTCAAATTATTTCACTTACTAGTTTATAAATTATTTAAAGAAATAAAAATATTTTTTAAGTTTAACACCCTGTATCTTTTTAACGAAGCGTCTCAGAAAAAAATTAATTATAACAAAGACTCTCTTTAATATTCATCAAAGAATACGAAGTTCCATTTTGGGTCACCGTTTGTGAATCACCCTGTATAGGTCTGTTGGTTTTAATGTAAAATGTCATAACATTATCGCATGCATTCTTCGATTCTACATGCATTCCATTTCTATGGTTTGTCAAGTTTTAGAACTGTAACTTGAAAATGATATACAGAAAAAATTGTATTAGAAATTGTATTCGGCAATGCTGACTATAATTTAGATATAAAATACGACTGACTACAATTTGTGCCACAAGTTAATACAAAATAAACGAAACAGCACAAAGTTAAACAGTGAACAGTTTAAATTTAACCAGAATTCAATCCTGTTTCGAACGCCTACGAAGGGATCGGAGGTTAGCCTCCGCTGTTCAGTTAATATCTCATTGCTGCCTCTGAAAAGCTACTACTGCCAGTTGACTTCGTACCTGGTATGATATGACGAGATGGTAAACGAGTAGAAAACAAACTGCCACATTAATTCGGCGAAACAGGAATGACCGAATACATTATCACTGATTCATTTTCTTACATGTTTATATTATTTTCCATTCAGTAAACCTTATAATGTATTGAAATGAACACACTGTATTTCAGGACACGACACAGAGTAATAGTAGAGAAAGAATTCATGAAATTATAACGTAGATAATAAAATCACATCGCAATATGTCGGAGAGAAAGTGCGCAGTACGAAAACAATATCTAATGGATACAAGTGACCAATAAAAAAAGGACAAATCAGAAAATTTACCTTCTAACGGAAAACAACACAGCATCGTTTCGAAGTAAACAAGTTGGAGGAGAAACTAGTTGGTCCCAGACACAGGTTAGGGGTGCATGTTATCCTGTAGCTCCCCAAATAACATCGTAGAAAACCAGGACGCAACCAACTCACAAAAAAACCATCCACAAGAGACGAGAACAGCTGTTTCACCCACGACTAAAAAGCGAGGTTAGAGTGAATATTGGACATTCCAACGCCGAGATAATGGAAAATGTAAGTCCAGTTGCCTAAGCATACTCTCCAAAACCTAAATTAGAGTGTTTACAAATTCGAATTAAAAACATTTTGTGAAATCAAAAACTGTATTTCAAACCATAGACAATATCAGTGAATAGAAATTAAAATCATATTTTAGAACATTTCATAGTATAAGGATTAGTTAAGTTTCTGTGTTCTTAATTTAAGTTAATTTGTTTCGTAATACATTTAAAACAATACAAATTGGTTAACCAAATATTTTCAAAATTAAGTTAGGTAGAGATAAGAAAATTTGATCAGTTATTTATTCATGTAAAAGTCCATAACATATCTAGTTTCTGTGTTTCTTTAAAACATTGTTCGGATTTTAAAATGAATAGTTAATAAATGTCACATTGTTAAAATCGTTAAAAATTTGCCTTCATTCAGTGCTTCTTACTCAAATCTATAGTGATAGTCAATTTGAATAATATTGAACCCGCTTCTCTGAGATAAGAACTCATGCTAGTATTCTGAATAAGTGTTTTTTGAGGGACAGTGTATCATTGATTACTAAACATTTCTATCTACACTGTAATAAAGTGTACACTGTAAATATTATTTATGCAAGATAAAGCTGGCGGAGGAGAGATAAGCCAAAACCAAGGTAAGAAAAGTATAATTCGTTGAAATTTGTCATTGTTATTGCTTAACTTTATCATGAGAACCTGCATCCAATAAAAAATTTGATTTCAACACACACAAATTACATTCTACACAATAAAAGGCGTCCAAAAGAATATTTAATCATTAAACATTACAAAAATTATAGATTATACTACATAATACATAACAAACAAATAAACATAAATAACACAAAATTAAATCAAATTAAAAATTAAAATAAATATAAAATTAATAGTGTGTTTCAGTGTTTAATGACGGTTCAGAGACACTAAACAAATACTCGTAACTCTAATACTATGTAGCTACAAATCACCGTAAGGTTATTGCATTATTAATTACTTGCACACTAAAGAAACATACGTTTCGAAATACGTTTCTGTTACATTTTGCACATCATCAGAACCTGAGAGATTTAAACACAAAAATAATGAATTATTAAAAATTCTAATTCCCGTCCACAAGATCCAAGAAAACAATGGAGGGGTGTATGTACTAATTACGTTGGGCTTAATATATAATATAAGAACTTACAGTAATCACACTATTGATCAAGGTCACCTGTCCAATCAACGCGAGGCTCGTTTTCTTATAGCGCGCCTACTGTAACTTTAATAAAATGCATGCTTCAGCAAATCGCTGGCGAAGATTACTGAAGCGCGTGTTTCTGCATTAAACCTATTAATTGAATTAAAATACTGCATAACAGTTTCACGGGAACGTGAAATATTCGATAGTTTTTTCATTGAATAAAAAAAACGCGCATAGCGACACGAAGCATATTGCCGCATAAATATAACTTTTACAATCTCCATGCTTATTCAACAGCGTATATTTGCATAGAATCGTCACGCAACCTTAATTTACTTGTCAAATAGCTCTATTTTTCAGATAACAGTGACACACCACAACGTTGTTTATAAAATGTACACAAAGTACCTAACATCGATAAACGCAATCTCGTCGTGCAGACTCATTCTGAAATTTATTGCTGGTAGTGGCGCACGGCATTATATCAGGACATAAAAAGTACGTTTTATACAGTGCGTACGATGTAAATGAAAGCTCGTTTATTCAATCAATAATTACTATCTGCAAAAATATTTGCCAGGTAGTGCCAGAAGAAAAATACTGGTGTTTCTGAAATGTCACTGCCAGCATATTTCATGGAGAAGTCAAGAACTTTAAAGTCACCGGCGAGTTTGTGCAGTGAATACTCAATGATTAAGTCAAGTATTCATTAAGTCATAGAGGAGAACGTGAATATATCAAAATACCCCAAGCTGAGACCATTTGAATCGTAAAAATGACGGCTATACACCTAAAAAGTCAAACGTTTTTACAAGAGAACAAGTCAACGATTTTCTCGTTCAGGCACCCGATAACACATATTTATTTGCTAATGAAGGTAGTGACGGTCTTAGGCATTACAGGAGCATGCCGTTCTGATGAGTTATGCAAACTGACTTTGGACGTCAATTTCAAAAATTTCGATGACATTATTGTAGTTACAATTTCAGATTCTAAAAATGGTATGTCACGTACGTTTACAATTACTTCTCGTCTGGGTTCTGTTTCAAACCTAGAAATATTCAAGCAATATATCAAGATTAGATTAGAAATTGAACCGGAATTTTAACATTGTTTTATGCGCTTTCAAGCAGGTAGATGTTACAACCAACCAGTCGGCAAGAATACCCTTTCTATGGTTCTTAATAATATCGCACAATTCTTGAAACTAGAACATACTGAAACATATACAGACCATTCATTCCAAAGAACATCGGCGACGTTACTGGCTAATACAGGAGTTGATGTATTAGCAATCAAGAGATATGGTGGGTGGAAATCAGCCACAATTGCAGAAAGTTATGTTGGTGACAGTTTAAGTAACAAAAATGAACTAGTCAACATGATTCTTTACAATGACACTTCAACTCCAGGTTCTAGTAGTACATCGTGACTGAAATGGAGCAGTCAAATCATTTTGAGAAAAATGTGACAATTAGAAAACGCGAGGGGAATAATTATCCAGATTTTATAAATGTTACTAAATGTAATAATTATACAATTACTATAAATATTCATTCATAATCTATATTAATATTATAAAGAGGAAAGATTTGTGTTTTTGTATGTATGTATGTTTGTTACGAATAAACTCAAAAACTACTGGACGGATTTCGATAATTCTTTCACCATTAGAATGCTACATTATCCCTGAGTAACATAGGCTATATTTTTTTATATCCCAAAATGTTTAAAATAAATGTCCACCCGTGCGAAGCCGGGACGGGCCGCTAGTAATTAATAAAATGTAATGTTTATCAAATATTTCTATTTATTTGTTCATAAAATATGCATTTATAACTCGAAATCGCTTTTTTCCCTAGGAAGGTAAGTTACCTCACTTACCCCTCGTTGAACATAGCAACTTCCACTTCTACGGTAAAATCCCCTAACCTCCTTAAAAACAATGTATTTACTATAGTGGGAGCAGTTTTTATTGAAGACAAAATTAAAATTACATTGAATAATTATTTAAATTTATTGGAGCTACTATATCACTTTCTGCCATTGTAGAATTTCCTTGTAAAATCTTGTTTGGAAATTTATTTTATTTATATGATTATCCCTCAGCTACAGAGGATGAACGCCAACCACCGTGCCTTTTTAAACATAAAGTACCTATTCCTTGTTTGCCAGTATAGTATCCGGTATAAGTTGAGGGAGCCAGCAATTTTAAGCATTGTGCAATTTTACTGGGTCAACTTCTTATGGTATTTCTACACATTGGTCGTAATGCTAAATATGTTTTATAAACTTCCAAATAATTACCTGCCTCTTTTCCTTGATTTGTTATTGTAAACGTTCGTGATATATGCGTTTTGGTATCGCTAATTCGAGTCAATTTGTTATTTCTAAAACATTTTTAGTTAATGTACTGAACAATTGTAGATCAGGAGACTTCGCTATTTAAGTGGAAAATTGGAGTTTATGAGCGCAATTCGGATTTAAAAAACAAAAGTCCTGTATTATGCAAAACAGAGTGGGCTGTGCGAGCGTTAAAACGGTTCCGCAGGCAACTCTAAAAGTTTTTTGAAACAGCCATTTAGAAAAATGGATAAAAAGCGTGCCTCCGTCTACCTGCTTTCCACTACACACCTCTATAAATCACGAACGAATCCGTCATGTTTGTATGATTTAGAGCCCATTTTAAATTAACTCGTAAATCTAAAAAGTGAGCGAATGTGAGAGGCACGCCGCTCGTTGTAGTCGATTTTTTTCACGGAGAGAATAAAATAGTGCCGAGCGTCAGGCAAAAAGTTGAGGAAATCTTTCCTCAGTTGAGGAATTTTTATATGTATAAAATTATGCTATAAAATGCTATAAAATTATGAAAAGTATGAATTAAATACAGTTAAATTTAAATCTGCCTTAATTGTTTAAATTCGTGATATCATTTAAATGTACAATTTGATTAGTACCTACAAATGAAAGATGAATAAAATTATTAGTTGACTTGGAACAAACAGTAGCGCATCGCAGACCGCGCATCTTTCTCATTCACGAACGTCAGTTTTGTTTTCGACTTGGTGACGTAAACTGCTCCCTAGCTCTCTTGATTTTGTTATTTCATACGCACTAGGGAGAAAAGCATAAATTGTCAGCTTTGAGCAGTATAAATAATAGCAACTGCTAAGTTGACCAAAAGCACTACTTAAAAATACTTAGAAGCAAGTTGTATTCATCGTGGTTTAATGTACAATTAATAAGTCTTGTAAAGAATAAGCCTGGAAATCTTATAAAAAATTAATCCATTTTAAACATGTCCTCTCTCAGTATGGCATTGTGAATGGCAGATCTGCTACATTTAATCTAATATGTGCTAACCAAGTTATTAATGAAATTATGGATCAATGAGGTCAGGTGGATATGATGTACACACATTTTTTCAAAGCATTAGATAAATTAGATTACATTATACAAGCTTGAATATTGTGGCATGAGTAAATCTTTTTTACACTTCTTGAATTCATATTATTTAATCAAACATTAGGCGTGTCTCAGGGTTCGATATTCTGCCCACTCTTTATTATTCTTTTCATCAATGATATCTCGAAGAATTTTAATGTCTACTTTTTACTGGAGGCTGATGATTTAAAAATCTACGCTACTCTCAAATCTGTATCTGATTGTAAACAACTTCGTACCGTTTCCATCATTTCCAAGGTGAATATGCTTAATTTAATGACTATACAGCGTGTTTATGAAATAAGTGCATTCCTTGAAAAGGGTGATAAGGGACATGAAAATGAGCAGCTTTTATTTATCAATTAATGGTCTAAATGCTGTTTTCGAGAAAATTAACCATAAATGTAAGCCGACCCTGTGCATCTTGTGCACGTGTGTTGTGTGTTGCAGTATTACTTAGCCGGCGTATAAAAGTAACACTACCGTGTGGACGTGTACTACGTGAATTATTACACCCCATGTACAAAGGGTTCAGGCATTAAATAACAATGATTTTCAGCCCCGTGTGGAATTTTGTCAGTGGTTTCGACATCAAATAGCAGAAGATCCGGATTTTACAAGCAAGGTGCTTTTTACAGATGAATGTTGTTTTACTAGAGACGCCATACTAAATTTTTACAACATTCACTATTGGTGTGATGCAAATCCTCAGGATCTCGGTTCCATCAACGGTTTTCAGTAAATGTGTGGTGTTTTTATATGTGTATACTCTTTAATATCTACCAAATATATAAGTATGCTAAAGAAGCAATTTCATAGACAAGTTAGTAAATATTTGTCTAAAAATAAAGGTACTAAAAATAAATAATATGTACATACGTATTTCACATTATAATCATTAAATATTACTTTATTATTATTACTTCATGTTCTTATCTCTGATCACTTTGGACCAAGATCAATACGAAATCAGTTACAGCTTTTTTATCATTTTCTAGTTTAAGTTCATGATTTTTATTATGCTGGAAATAAGTCGGAGAACAGAGTGCTTTTCCTGGGCTTAAAAACTGACAGGAAACTGTACATGCTAATTATAAAGAGCCATTTATACATTTTACATTTACATGTTTCTTAATGCTGAAGGAAATTATATGTTGAAGTAAGCTTTTAATTGGTTTTTGCGATAAAATCTACTGAGTCAGCATATACGCTGAATAATTCTGAAATGGATTTTTATAATTTCAGTCGTAAAAGGTGAAACAACAAATTCTGCCCAGAGAAATTAATAAGATTTTAGGACTTACTGGGCAATTGCAAATGCAATATTTATGAAAACCGCTAGAGTTGAACGACGTATCATTTAAAAAAAATAATGAAAAATAAATAAAACAATGTAATTATTGCGACAGAAGCAGTTATTAAGAATAGTCTATAGTTAATAAACTCCAGACAGGAAGACATAAAAAGCAGAAGAAAGAAAATACAAGTAGGTACAAGTTGAGGCAACAAAAGTTTGTGCAGTAGGCAATGCTACTGAGCCAGATCAATTTTCGACTGATGATACAGGGTGTCACAGTTTTAGTCTAATAGAATTAAAAATATTTTTTGCTCTGCTACATGCTTATATAAAAGACTCAGTAGCGAGAAAGATTAAAATATGAAAGAAAATATTGAGTGGTGGCAGATTCTACTACACTACTACTGAAATAAATGAAATAGACCCCTGAGTTTGGAAACCGATACTAAGAAAACGTAGTAGCGAAAAAATTTGAAATTTGGACCATACATATAGCCTCACTATTACTCTATTGTATGCTAAAATTTCAGTTAGTTTCGTTATCCCATTTTTTAATTATTAATGAAAATGTTGTGAAAATCACTGTTTTCTACCTACAAAATTGATACATCACTTTAACTCGTCGTAATTTTTTTGTTAATTGAGAAAGAAATTCCAAATTTTTACTGACGATAAAAGATGAAAGTTAGAAACAGAAAATTAAACGTAGGGATCAAAAAGAGGTGTTTTGACAAGCTTACAATATTTACGATGTTTACTATGAAAGATGTTACGAAAAATAGTATATCTTAAAAAATCAAGAAAATTTTCATAGTAGGTTATTTATTTATTTTGAATTGTAAAATACGTACTGAATTTAAAAAAAAATACAAAAATTTCTCCAAAGCAACCTATACATAGTCATGGGCAATAAAGACATATTTTATAAGCATACGACGGCGTCTTCATCATCATCAACCAATTCCTCGTCATCAGCTGAATCTTCATCGTCATCATTCACATTTATTACTAAAGGTTCTACCTATAGCGATATCTACTGATTTTTTCTTTGTATTCCTGTTCCACTTTTTTAGCTTGTCAAATATTTCCCAAAGTTTTGTTTATTTTGCGGTAGATTTCAAATCACTTAAACTGCAATGCAAAATATTATTTGTACATAAATAACATTGAGGATAACATAAATGTGCCACTTACTGCTCAATAACAGTTTTAGAAACATGTTTTCTGGGGATAATCCAAGAATATTTTCTTGCGGTAACACTTAACAATAAACCAGACAGATTAAAAATGAGATTACAAAATTCCTAATATTTCCGCAGAGTTTTATGAGGTACCTAATAAAAATGAATATGAAACAAGCCAAAAAATTGTTCTACAAATAAAATATTTGAGCTGCCGCTGCTTGCTGAGCGTCTTCCACATGCCGCCGCCATGCCTCGCACCCCCTCATGGGAACAACCGGATAACTAGTAAATGCAAGGTATATAAAACAATACAGCCTTTATAACTTATATTTAACAAATTTTTTCAGATTGTTGTTTGAAGTTATTTACTACCTGTGTCAGTTTTTTCTTTTTTCAACGAACGCATTATTTACGGAGATAGCACTTCCCTCTGGACAAATGAACTTCACATTACTAAAGACTTCAACTTATCGTCAGTAATAATTTGGAACTTTTTATCAATTAACAAAAAAATTACGACAGGTCAAAGTGAGAGGTATCAATTTTATAGGAAAAAAACCGTGATATTTTCAACATTTTCATTAATAACTAAAAAATGGAATAACGAAACTAACTGAAATTTTAGCACGCAATAGAGAGTAATAGTGAGGCTATATATTGTCCAAATTTCAATTTTTTCAATTTTAACATTTTTCGTGGAAAATTAACGTTTTTCTGTAGGGAATTTAATCTAGATCCTTAAAAAGAAACGCGAGAACGCCTCAAATTTGTATTTTAGTTTTTAAGTTAGATTTTATCAGAAAAGTAATATTTGCTTAATCGAAAAAGGGGTTGCCAATTTGAGACAGTATGGGTTCTCAATATGAGACTATCTCAAATTAGGGAATAAAGCTGAAAATGACTTATTGTTTACTCAAACATATTTTTATTGAATAAACAGAACATAAAACATGTTTAGGTATGGCTTTCTCAAAAAAAAAAACACATTTTTTTCTTTAAACGAAGTAACATTTTCTCTTAAACCAACGAATAGCTACTTCTGGGAACAAAATAAAAAAAAGTTTAGATTTTCAATCTTAACAACAAACGGCACAAATTAACTTTTTTGACTTTATTTCTCCACATTCTAGATGTGCCCATTTGAAAGAGGCCCGCATTTCTCCCACTTTTCATCTCGCGTATCTTCGGAATACAAACCGGCGCAATATGGACACTCTGCATCGTCTTCCTCGTCTTCTGAAGAAAAATCCGTGGTGTGCGAAACAGTGTCATCATCTTCACTGGACGTTGATGATTCAGTAAAAACTTTCCTTTTCACAGGCCTTTTCCCAGTTCCTTTTCCTTTTGCAGCACTTTTCCTTGGCTTTGTTTGTTTTTCCTTTTTTGCCTCCTTTTCTATTTTTCTCTTCAAAGCTTCTTCTAACTGTAGTTTGTACGGAGAAGATTGCGAGTTTAGTAATGAAGGTCTAACGAAAAACCTTTGTTTCGCTCATCTATACTAGTTGAAAATGCTTCATATGCGACGCCTTGTCCAGTAATATGAGGTACCTCATATTAGGAGCTTTCAGGTGTCTTATACTAGGGTCTTAAGAAATTTTATTCAGTTTTAGGTTAGTTGGTAAAAGCATGAAAAAAATTGACTCAACGGCATTATAAATATATACTACATCATGTTAGCTTTATGTTAATGATAAACAACACTGTTTCATTAATAATTTTCTGATTTCTACATAGCTTTACGACAAGCACTGCAAGTACTTTGGCGACCGGCACACAGACACTTGCCGCAGCCAACTGCTTTCCCGCGCGACGCGGCCTCTGTTAACATACGATAGAAAGTGAACTGCCGGTAATATAGAACAGTGGCGCTCTTTTCAAAAAATGGCCTAATTTGCGAGAAAGCCCGGTGTCTCATATTCGGAACTGTCTCATAATAGGCATCTTTACCCTACTACTTTTTTATTTTTTTAAGGAGTCGTTTTGGAATAAAGGTTTATTTGATCAATTATTTTGTTTTGGCGAGAAGTTTCAGTTGAATTTTTTACATCTAATTATGACACAACCTGTAAGAAAACGGACGTCATTTAAAAAACTTTATCTACCGTCGCAGTTAAAATGCTATTTGATCTGTTGATTTCAATTGAAGACAGGGCACTTTAGAAACTGCAAAAAGTAATCTTTGCAGCTCAAGAAAAGGAAGTCTTCACATTTTGGGCGCTCCACCCCAATTTGTACATTTTCCACGGTGCCAATAACTTCGAAACTATTTGTTAAAAGAATACTTATATCACTGCCAGTGCAGCGGCCCAAGTCATTCCCCAAGTTAAAATTTCCTCCGAGTCTAGTTTAGATTTGAAATATTCGAGCGTTCCCGACAAACGGTCCACCTGGTATGTCAACAATTTTTCAGGAAATTCCAACATTAACCCAGTTCCCCGCGGTCACGTCTGGCGAACATACACTCCAGTCGCATATGGCCTCGTCGGAACACCCTGTTATGGCAGGCGGCAGGAGAGTGATTCACTGCAGCATCCAGCAGGATCCAGCAGGACTGTATAATAGCGCAGGCCGGAGCCGCCGCGCACAAATACAACTAGCACTCCCTCGGGAATCGGGAAAAAATACCTTACCTTTTTGCCGAAACCTCTAACTTATTATATTGCCTTTCGGGTCTTTTTAAAGTTATTGGGGTTTTTGGGCAGGTATTTTATTAATAAAGGACACTATCTATGGCGGCTTTTAAAGATTGATCAGCGGGCAGGGATACTGCCTTTATTGATTTTCCTCCTCCTTCTGGGGCCCATGTTTCTAGAATTTATCAATTTGGGATCTACGATCCCATTCTTTTTTCCTTGGAATAAACGTTTTACTTTTTCCATAAAAGTAAAATTTCTTTTGTACATTATTATTAGTATACAGTTTTAACCTTCTTTTATTATAATAGGGTAGTTTCTCGTTTCCTTTATTTAACTAAAAAAATCGCCGAAAATTTATATTTCTATTTCCTTCTATTTAATTTATTTTTAAACCATTTTGTGCAAAACGGAGATACTATCTATTTCATTTCGAATAGGGTAGGTACTTGATAATTTAGTACAGTCATTGAAGCTGAAAATCAGCTGTAACTTCCGAATTCTTTAAAACTGCATGGACTTGCATGAAAATTTAGAATAAGGCTCATCTTAGGCTCAAGTTCAAGTGACATAAGCCCGATTGACACTTTTTGTTTTTTAGGGGTAAAAACTACCTTTAAGTGAAAAAAATGTGAATTAAGTGAAAGTTTTAAGCATTCTATTGATAAAAATCTTGTTCAAGCACAAAGATTAAATAAAGTTCCATGTTCTCGAACATGTTTTATGATATATTTGATCTTTTCGACCCGTTATTTAACACTTAAAAACTTCCCCTATGCAAAAAATAATGATAAAATTTATTTTTTAAAGATTTGGAACGATTAAATCGTGCAATTATTTAAAATAAAAGTTACCATATAGCTAATAAAAGAATTTACGTTTACGTTTTAGAAAATTACGTTTTAAATCTTGGAATGCTATAATTGTGCAATAATTTAAAATAAAAATTCTCTTATATCATTTATGAAAGAATATTTTACTTTTGCCATTTTCCACTCTTACAAACTACCCTTTTACCAATATTAATGTAAAGAATTTTTAATATAATCGATCATAAAAAAATTGCTACGCTGCATATAAATAATCACATTAAATTTTTTTACTTATTTTATTTGTATAATATAATAATATATATGAGAAGGCCTATTTTGCTCCGAAAAAATGTCATTGGTTTTTTTTTACCATAACTCGGTTAATTTTGAAGCTATAGTATCCTACAAAAAAGCATTTTAAAGATAATTTCAAGAGCTGTAAGATCGTTTGCATATAAAACCTTTTAAGTCCTTCGTTTTTTAAAGGGAAAGGATCGAAGGGCTCGAGACAGGTCGTTTTTTCACTAAAATGGATACTTCAAGCGGCGATATCTCCTTTATTTTTTATGCTATAGGAAAAAAAAAAGCAAAATATTTGTTGAAAAAAAAGCTACATTTTTGTTGTCTATCATTTTTTACGTATCTTTCATAGTTTCAGAGTTATTATATAAATAAGGCAATTTTTTTTGAATAATGAAAAATACGTTTTCAACTTTTACCGTACATTATTAAAAAAATACGCATTCTAAACCGGTCTAACTTCAGGATCGTATGAAAAACACTAAAACAAAACTAATTGTAAAGGGTCTACGATTAATTTTAATTCTGATGGAAATGGTACAGCGTTTACTGCTCATTTTTCCTTAAAAAATATGAGCAACCCATCTGTTTTTGACGATAACTCCTTCAATTTTGCTCTAATTAACTTTTATAAGTGCTCATTTTGAAGGTCTTTTTGAGTACTACAAAAAACTCCAGGAGCGTTATACACGTAAAATTAATCCTTTTTCCGTTATTTGACGTTGAATACATCGATTCGAGTATTCCCCCCAAAACAAGTCCCCTTCCACTAACCATATTTCGCTTTGTATAGGACGTACAACACTTAAAAAAAACGATTTTCTTTGTTTATTTATAAGCTACATTTTTGTTCATTGCACTTTTTTTTAATAAAATGCGTAGTATTTGAGTTATTCGCGAAAAATACTTTGAAAAAGTGTTTTTTTTTTTTACTCAAAATTACAAGTTTTCAATCGTGACTAACTAAAAAAACTATTGATGTCTCGAAAAAATTCTTCGAAATATTTTTTGCACAAAATTGGATACTCTATCGATTTCTACCCCCCGAGAACAACCCCCAAGAGAGTGGAAGCGTCAATCGGCGCTATGTCACTAATGTTCATTGACCTTTTCTCTAACTATCTGCCAAATTTCAAGTCGATCGGTTCAGTTTCAAAGAATTCGGAGGTGAAAAGCTTCAATGACTGTACTAATTGTAGTTGGTTTGGTAGTTGTTGTTGGCATCTTATTTTAATTAATTTTATTTTACGTGTACGACGTTTGTTCAGAAAATAACCGAAATTTATTTTTTAAGTTTTATTATTAATCTTATACATTATTGGTCCTTGTCTCCTTCAAAATAATCCCCTGTCCTATTTACACACTTTTCCCAGCGGTGTTTCCATTTCGCAAAGTAGTCCTGGATAGTTTCGTTTGAAATAGCCTTTAAAATCTTTCACGAATTTGCTTTGATGTCATTAATAGTCTGAAAACGGCCACCTTTCAGCACTGATTTTAATTTCGGAAATAAGAAAAAATTGCAAGGAGCCAGGTCTGGCCAGCAAAGAGAGAGACTTCTTTTAAGAAATAATTGCGTATTATTTTTCATGATCTGAGAGATGAAAACGTAAACTCATTGCTTGCAAAAAGCGTAGTCCCTCACAACACTATGTTTTCTTAAAGAATATCTAATCTTATCCTAACTGTTGTAAGAATACATAATTATATGCATGCAATAGAATCAATTTTAAAAATCGCTAGTATGCACTTTGATTACCTACTCAATTAATTTTTTCTTTCATCCTTATTAATCTTACATCCAAATTATCCTAATTCAAAGTCCTTCGGATACAAGGTTTAGAGTATCTATCCAGATTTTGTAAGTCTCCAGTATAAAAATACCAATTAAAACAGAGTGTTTGGTAAAATCTAATGGTAGATTTATAAAGAACGAAAGATATTACATTGGAAATGGTACATTTTGCATATTTGAGATTCTTGAACACAATGAACGAGTGACTCGAGAATGTTGGATTCATCTTGGCGTGAACAAACTATGCTCAACTTAAAATTTTGCCTACTTTAAAGTATCATCACAAGAGATTATTTAGACCACTGTCAGTTGTCTCACCTATGGCACACTGCTGAAGACTAATAAGTCCGAAACTGGTATGTGCCTGGTGGGTTAAACTGACGAACGATTCTAGCTTTTGCACTAGGTGTTGCGAGTATAATTCAATACCGATAGGGGCATATAGCCCTCGGAGTGGTTGTTTCTCGCAACACTGGCAATTAAAACTATTGAATCGAATTCGTGAGGTCGACGAAACGGCGAAATTTTGGGTCACCCTTTTTGGCGCAAAACTGACGAACTAACAAAGTTGTGTATGCGGGCGCATTGTCATAGTGCAAGAACCATGAGTTATCTCTCGCTGTAAAATGCCTTGGTAGTACACACGGTTCACTGTTTCAAAATGTACAATTCCATTAAAGTCGAAAAAAACATTGAGCATCACTTTGACGTTGGATCGAGACTGATGTGCTTTCTTGGAGCGTGGAGATCCTTTGTCAATACATAGTAATGATTGCACTTTTATCTTAATCTTGTAGTATAACAACCCCTGGTTCGATAAACAAAAAAAATGTAAACGTAGTTGTGGCCAAAATATGTGATCGTCATAAGGAATACCTACGTTGTGTGTATCTATTTTTTTTATTAACCGGAAGGCGCTGGCTACTAACTTTTTTTGAGGGGATGTATTGTTCAATTACATAAAACAAAAGCAGAGTAAATACACCTAATTTTATTATTTACATACAACAGTCTTCAAACCAAACATGTGACAAATATAAAGAACAACAAAAACATTAACAACCATTTAACATAAAATGAGAGTGCCAGGCTCACTTAGAGCTCCTGCGGGGAAAGAGCATGGCAGAGAAACCCACGATCGTTGCTCTTACCACCCAAATATAAATACAAAACAACCGCTAACCAAAGGCATACATTAAGAACCTTTGCTAATGATAAATAAGACCTGTCTCATTTAATGTGTCACTAAATGTCATCTGTTACCTCATATTAGTCATACACACTTCCAAGTAAAACTGAAGAGGTTTGGTGTTAGTTAGCCGGCAGAGCCGGAAGGTACTGGAGTCCCATACGGGAGGCAATCCAGCTATAGTTGAGATTTCGGAAGATCCTTCATAACACTGGAGTCCCATACGGGAGGCAATCGAGCTTAATCCAGATTCGTTCCGCACGGGCGAAAATGTTAGTAAACTCAACAAGGCTCGTATAGACGTATGACATAAAGTGAGCACAAGAAATCAAAGAACAACCTAATCATGATAAAACAAGTTAAATGTGAAACAAAGAAGTCGTTAATGCAATATCTGGGCAGTCACGACAATATACATATTTTAACATGTAATAAATAATGAGCAATCTATAATAATAATTGTAACAATTTTATCTTAGAAAAATATACGCCCCTGAGCGTAAGACAATGAAGGCTAAACATATACAGAATTATTATCATGAAACATCTATATTTTACGTATAACGTAATCGTGGCAAAAACAAGTTAGATGTGAAACAAAGAAGTCGTTATTGTAATGTCTGGCAATCAGGACAATACATATATTTTTAACATGAAATAAATAATGGGCAAACTTTAAGTATAATTATAACAATTTTACCTTGGAAAAATATATGCCCTTGAGCATAAAGCAATGGAAGCTAAACATACAAAGAATTATTATCATGAAACATCTATAAACATCACAATCATAAGATTACATAGAACAATTAACAACAAAGTACTTGGGGAATATTACCTGCTAACTAATACCGGTTAAACACTTAACGTTCCATTACTTCTATATTTTTCACACTACACTGATCGTCTTACTTTTCACTCCGCGCTGTTCTCACTTCAACTGCCTATCCTCAACTATTTAGGTTTCCTTCCAGAATTCCATACCTAGCGTTTGTTTTTTGTGCTTCCTTCTACCGACCTTTAATATTACTTTTTCATTATTGTGCAACACTCATGTAACAGGTGACGTCGAAGTTGATAAGATAAGTACGGCTTTGCACAATATCTTAGCCGCAAACCCAGCATTCGTCTCCCATTATGATCCTTTGAATGAATGTTTCATCGTTATTGGATTGTTCAATTGTATTTTCATTAGACATGTTGCAATTTTCAATCATATAAAATGTTAGTAGCACATTAGATAGAGTTGGTCAATTGAAATTTTCAAAAATGAGTAGTAGATACATGTAAGGCGTACTGAATATGCCGCTTCCTCTCTCACATAAGTTTCCGATTTCTAAGTCAACCTTTATGATTCATCCATTGATAAATTATTAAGTGAAACTTCTGTGTAAATGCAATTACTTCGGTTATTATGCCCAAAAGTCTATCTCTACATAAATATAGCATACCTAATTTGATTCAAATTGAATAAAACATTTAATAATTGAAAAAAAAACTAGAAATTTTTTCCAACCTGGCGCCATCTGGCGGCTGAACGAAGCAACTCGGTGTAACAACTTGCTTTAAATTTCAACCCAGAGCCTGTTCATTTACCCTGAATACAATACTTTTTTCGTAAAACCTAATAGGCACTTTTTATGTGGATTATGTATATTTCTGGTTAAAATTACAATTAATAACAGCAATAATTTTAAAGATTACATCGTTTTAAGTTAGATAGATTAAAATCCATTAATTTAACTTCAAATACCCACCACGCTAAGCATTCAAAAAGAATTTATTGGAAATGTAAGAGTTATTTACAATATCCAGACGCACATAGCAAATATCGTATGAAACATGCATTAAAGCGGAACATAATTTCCACAGGCCATTACATTTTTTCCCAAATATTATTTAAATGTTTAATGGCCGCAATAAATTCGGCTTAAACTGGAAACATAAAAGTTAATACAAATTCGTAATTGCGAAACACGCCCGATGAATTTGTTTGCGCTAATTTATCAAAATAACGGGGCGCGATGGCGTTCCGCTAAATCACAAACATTTAATATCAAAAGTAAATGTCATTCATTTTATTGACTTTACCTAGCTAATCGTATAATTAAGCTACGCGCGGACGTATATGAAGTTAAATATTATATCATTATACGTCCGTATTTGAATAATTAGATTAGTCGACAGAAACCCACGACTAATCTGGCTCGACACCGGTAAACATGCGTGGTGTGATTAATACCGACAGCGCTTGAAAACTTGGACGGAAATGTTTCTTGTTATACGTTAAATACACTGTCCTAAATTGGTTTCATCAAGGAAATTAATATTTTTTCCAATGACATCCCTCAAAAACCTAATCTAATTAAAAGTACCTATTCTCTACAGGCTGATTCAAAACTTCTCCAAAGAAAAGAAATATGGGATGAATATTAGATCCATATAAATACCACTATGTAAAGAATAACATGAGGACTGAATCTGCTCATGCCGCAGCTGTGGTAAGACCTATGGTTACATAGGATTCTCTAATTTGGTGGCCAAAGACAAAACAATGCTATCCAAACTCCAAAGATGTGCAATGAAGCATTCGAACTATGGAAACTATTCTAAATCTTCAGTGTTTGCCATAACAAGAATAATCACAAATCCTCAGCTCGAGATGAACAGTAATTATATGCCCACAATGTGACCTTTACGACATTCAGCTAAATTGGGTTGATAAGGTAGGAATAGCCTCAATAGCCTATCAGTATGAAACATTAGTTTGGTATAATGGTGGCTCCAAAACTGATAATGAACCTGAAGCAGAAATGTTTGTCGTAAGTCCTAGATTCAAAATTGTATCTCTGGAAAGCTGGAAAGCAACACAATTATATTTCAAGCTCAAGTAGGTATATGTCATTAAGGTTTCAGAAGGAGTATAAAGACAAACAGCTCCTCTGATAGCTAAGCAGCAATAAAGGCTATGGCAAGGCAAAACTAGTTTGGAACTACCTCCAGTGTCTTTATATCTCGGCTATCCAAAGTGAGGAAATACTTACGTATTATAGGTATAGCAATATCTAACAATGAAGTAGTATCCTAGCGCAAATGAGATATGCAGGAACTTTTACAGATCTTAGATATGCCTTTGGAATACCAAAAATGTCAATGACTCTATGGGCAGACACCAATCGCATATTGATATAGCAAATCGATGCTGAAAAACCATTGAAACAACTGACTACTAACAATCGATAACTGGTCACTGTGGTTGAGGAAACATCTACACATAATGGGCGGGTCATGATCATGACGAAACCATATGTGGATTAAACGTTAAGGAGAATGGAACAGCCAATCACATAATCTATTAATCTAAAGCAGTGGAGATCTTCTGGTAACAAACCAGCAGGAGGATTTTCAAAATGAAAATTTAGTGAAGAGGATTCTAAGTATGATGAAAGCAATAAATTCGTTTACAGAAAACAGCCTATAGATTACAGTGTTGGGCCCCAAAGCCTCCTGACAGTCTGTATCTCACAATCAGAAATGAATAATTTATAGACTTATATGCATATGAACCCTTATAGTTGGTCGGAGAACCTCCTATAAAAAGAATTTTATCGGTGGAACCCTTGTGCTCTTTGTAAGAGTATGTTTAAAAATTAACTTCATTAATCGATCCAAGTTTCCATAAGTCAGAGTATAGCAAGCAGAGACGCCGAGTTTTCTATAGAATCACCTAGTTCCTCTTCTTCAAATCTAATTGAACTAAGTCACTCTACAAATAGAGATAATTAAAAAGTCGTCGAATGTCAAACAACAATTGTCGTAAATAAACTCATTTACCGGGATTGATAATCACTGATTCTGCACTGTGAAAACGAAATCGAATTTCCAGTATTACGTAATTACTGGGGAATTCAAATTCTGATTGATCGGAAAAGTAAATTTATTCCGACATTCGGATTGTAATTCATTTAACATCGATTCACAAAAATGCGGCGTTAAATTAGAAGAGTTTGTCTTCTTTAATGGGCACTCACTTTTTTATGTTCAATATTCTGCAATCTGCATAACGGATTTCGGCGGGGAAATATCGTAGATTTCCATTTTTCAGTTAAAATTCAGGGAAAGGAATGAGTTCTGCGCTGGGACCGTAAATGGGATATGGCAGAAATTCATTCATATTGCTTTTCACAATTAAGTTCGCCACATGCTTCATTACCTTCTAACGTGATTGTCTATGAAGTCAAATAGGTACGAGTATGTAGAAAAGAAGATACCAGAAATTTACTACTTCTTGCATCGAATGCAAACGCCGGTATATTTTATATTAACCACAAAGTTAATGAAAAAAATTAATTTTAAAAACCTTTGGTTAAATTATGCAGTTACCTGAGGTTCCACTAACTGAGATTGTAGTAGTAAATTTATAATATTTATCGGGTGTCTTATTAAGGATACATCGCGGCCATATCTCGAAAACTATTTAGCAAGCTGCTTGGGGGAAATTTTTTTTATAATTAAAGTGACTAGAGAAATTAATCGATGAAAAAAATAAAAAAAATCGAAATATTTTTTGACTGGTTAGAGATATCGATCTCGGGTTTTCACTGGACGATTAAATAATTTAACTCCCAGATAATTCGATTGTCCTAGCAATTGCCTTTTAACGGGCATAAGCCGACTTTTTACATAAATATGTAAAAACTCCCCCCCCCCCACTCCTTTATTGATGAAGTTACGGTAAAATGTCATAAAACAAAGTTGTAGAAGAAGGTTTGCTGATCTTGAATGAGATTTTTTTCACTCGGTTAGTAGTTGAAAATATTTTTATTCGCCCTCTTGCGGTAATTCTAGAAACTTAAAAATATTATTGTTAATTTCTCATAGTCACTTTTATTATAAAAATTAAACAGTTTTCGAAATATGGCCGCGATCCATCCTTAAGGGACACCCTGTATCTTGTCTTAAATCTAAAATTAAATAGCAATAACAGCAAAAGCGCAAATAGAGCAAAGTTCTTAAAATTAGTGAGCATATAAGTTCCAAGATAGTGATGAAATACGGGATGCCCAAGGGTACTGTGCTGGGACCGATACTTTTTAACATATACATTAATAACTTGTTTCGCTAGGTAAAATTATTAGTTTTGCTGATGATACGGCAGTATACTACACAGCGGATAATTGGTTAGATTTGAGGAATATTGCTGAAATAGATTTTTCTGATTTTTTTTTTAAATTTATACTACTGACAATTAATACTTAGAATACTTTTTTCTTACCGTTTACCTGTTATAACGACGCCTTGCCAAACTATATTACTACATTAATTTTCAGTTAGATATAAATATAGAAATATCAAGGACAGATGCAATTAAATATTTAGGTGTATTGTATATTGATAAAAATCTTCGATGGAATCATCATATTGATTATACAGGCTGTTACAAATTCGCTTCTCACTACAGGGATCTCGGAAACGGTAAGAGGTACGAAGTAGCCTAAATGAAGTTGCGTAATCAGGGGACCAACATTATACCTCTAAAAAATCAAGGCTAGCATGATTAGTTTTCGAAAAAACCGACATTTTAGAAATCCGTGTTTGTTTCATTTGAACCTTGTTTGAGGTGTTATTAAAAAAGGAAGAACACTTTCTCATGACCACTTTTTGCCCTCTATCGAATGGCATAATCAATTTTTATATGTAAGTTTCGTCTCTCCAGAACCATCATCAACTTCATATTTTTAAATACGACCCTGTAAATTTTATAACATTTTTTGCAAGCTTTCATGGCCCCCAATACTGTACTGCCTCAGCCTGAATCAGATTTAGACGTTTTGTCTCGAAAAATTCATCTTCAGTGTATTCGTTCCAAATTTATCTAAATTTTTTATTTAGATTTCTTTGTTTATTGAATTATCGTACACTGTAAGTGTCGTTAGACCCTGTGAAATCCATCTAGTTATTTAAACTATTA
>NW_019416263.1:298372-309199 GCF_000390285.2 Anoplophora glabripennis | reverse complement strand
CTAACACAGAACTGTGACCATCTCCGCAATAATCACGGAATATTATTTCAAGTGCACCGGGAAAACATTCGTAGGATTAGAAAGTGCATTGAAGTACGGGGTGCTCATTTTGAACATCTACCGAAGTAACATTTAGGTACCTTTGTTCATTGTTGAATGTTCTTTGTTGCATGTCTTGTAAGTAAGTTATTTTTCAAATGTTATTTTTAATTGGTCACTACTTGCTCATAAAGTATAGCCAACCCGTTCAAAGATTTCTGGACTTGATAAAGTTAAAGAAATTAAATGCATGAAATAATATGTAAAAAAAATAAATTTTAATTGTTGTTGTATTTGTTACCAATTTTTTTCAAAACCGATTTATCTCGCAAACCGTTCATTTTTTCGAAATAAATAAAGAGTACCATTTTTAAAGAAAAACCTTCAGAGTATCTAATAATAATATTTTCAGTTTGATAAAATTACTTCTGTCAAAATTTTGAGAAAAATTGTGATAGGGCCAGTCCGTTTCTGGACACCTGATAATAGCAAAAAGTTGATTTTAGCATCAAATCGTAGAGCTCCATGTGTAATACAACGTACGAAAATTTTATTAAAATATACAGGGTGGTTTCAACCCTAAACGTTAATTTCTAGGTACCCCTTTGACCCCCCATAACTCCGTTAGGGGGCACATTAGGAAAAAAAATATAGGAAGGACAAGTTTTATTGTGACCTCCCCTATACACTCCCGAGAGATTAGGAGATACTTACCGGACACCCTGTATATTGATAAAAATCTTCGATGGAATCATCATATTGACTATACAGGCTGTTACAAATTCGCTTCTCACTACAGGGATCTTGGAAACAGTAAGAGGTACGAAGTAGCCTAAAGGGGGGAGAAGTTGCGGAATCAGGGGACCAACATTATACCTCTAAAAAATCAAGGCTAACAGGATTAGTTTTCGAAAAAACCGACATTTTGGAAATCCGTGTTTGTTTCATTTGAAGCTTGTTTGCGGTGTTATTAAAAAAGGAAGAACACTTTCTCATGACCACTTTTTGCCCTCTATCGATTGGCATAATCAATTTTTATGTGTAACGTTTCGTCTCTCTAGAACCATCATCAACTTCATATTTTTAAATACGACCCTGTAAATTTTATTGCATTTTTTGCAAGCCTTTATGACCCCCAATACTGTACTGCCTCAGCCTGAATCAGTTTTGTCTCGAAAAATTCATCTTCAGTGTATTCGTTCCATATTTATCTAAATTTTTTATTTAGATTTCTTTGTTTATTGAATTATCGTACACGGTAAGTGTCGTTAGACCCTGTGAAATCCATCAATATATTTTCACAAGAGACANAAGGTTTGCTGATCTTGAATGAGATTTTTTTCACTCGGTTAGTAGTTGAAAATATTTTTATTCGCCCTCTTGCGGTAATTCTAGAAACTTAAAAATATTATTGTTAATTTCTCATAGTCACTTTTATTATAAAAATTAAACAGTTTTCGAAATATGGCCGCGATCCATCCTTAAGGGACACCCTGTATCTTGTCTTAAATCTAAAATTAAATAGCAATAACAGCAAAAGCGCAAATAGAGCAAAGTTCTTAAAATTAGTGAGCATATAAGTTCCAAGATAGTGATGAAATACGGGATGCCCAAGGGTACTGTGCTGGGACCGATACTTTTTAACATATACATTAATAACTTGTTTCGCTAGGTAAAATTATTAGTTTTGCTGATGATACGGCAGTATACTACACAGCGGATAATTGGTTAGATTTGAGGAATATTGCTGAAATAGATTTTTCTGATTTTTTTTTTAAATTTATACTACTGACAATTAATACTTAGAATACTTTTTTCTTACCGTTTACCTGTTATAACGACGCCTTGCCAAACTATATTACTACATTAATTTTCAGTTAGATATAAATATAGAAATATCAAGGACAGATGCAATTAAATATTTAGGTGTATTGTATATTGATAAAAATCTTCGATGGAATCATCATATTGATTATACAGGCTGTTACAAATTCGCTTCTCACTACAGGGATCTCGGAAACGGTAAGAGGTACGAAGTAGCCTAAATGAAGTTGCGTAATCAGGGGACCAACATTATACCTCTAAAAAATCAAGGCTAGCATGATTAGTTTTCGAAAAAACCGACATTTTAGAAATCCGTGTTTGTTTCATTTGAACCTTGTTTGAGGTGTTATTAAAAAAGGAAGAACACTTTCTCATGACCACTTTTTGCCCTCTATCGAATGGCATAATCAATTTTTATATGTAAGTTTCGTCTCTCCAGAACCATCATCAACTTCATATTTTTAAATACGACCCTGTAAATTTTATAACATTTTTTGCAAGCTTTCATGGCCCCCAATACTGTACTGCCTCAGCCTGAATCAGATTTAGACGTTTTGTCTCGAAAAATTCATCTTCAGTGTATTCGTTCCATATTTATCTAAATTTTTTATTTAGATTTCTTTGTTTATTGAATTATCGTACACGGTAAGTGTCGTTAGACCCTGTGAAATCCATCAATATATTTTCACAAGAGACACGAAAAAAAATATTCGTTTTTTTTAGCCACCCTTGTGTCCATAGGTAAAATAATTGATGAACGATCCAACTACTCAGATTCCTTAAATCCAGGAAAGAAGTACAACTAAATAATGTAACTAAGAACTACATTTAGTGGCCAATGCCTCAGACCTAGGAGGCCAAAAAATGACAGAAAACGACTTGTATCACAGGTACTATGGAAGCATGACCAAAGTCGCCTCGGTGGGGATGAAAGAAAAGTTTTAACAATTACTCTACGGACTTATGTCCCGGCTATTAACAATGAATTACACCAGCAGTACCTATCATTAAATACATATAACTACGATCATTTGTCGGTCGAACACACTAGATATTTACCGGTTTCGGACTTGTTAACCCTCCTCAGTAAATCATATAGCCCATAGAATAGTAGTTTCTTATAAAATCATCACTTAATTAAGTTGTTTTGTCTAGCTTTTCTGACTGTGCACCTTTGTCCTTTTCGCTTATCACTAGTGATTTTTTTCTCAGTGTATTAAGTAAAAGGAAGTCCTGAACATATTTTCAGAAAACTTGAAACATGGACGCAGATTGTAGTTCGCGCTTCCATTGTTCACCTGGTATAAATCGCGCGAAATGCAAATTAATTCCGCTGTAATCAACTAAAATCGGTAAATCAATTATTAATCAACATATTTTTGCATACGCCGCGAATAACCGGATTACGAACAAATTTAATTGCAACATAATGACGACGAAATTATTTACACTGCAATAAATCTGCGAATTATTTTTAATAGAAATATTAATTTAGCGTAAAACGGACTTATAATGAACCGGGGTTTCGTCCCTACGGGCATTATTAATATTCGGTCAAAATCTGTAATTGGCTTTTATAAACTGATACGGTCTCTCATGTGGATTGTAATTACAAAACCACTTTGTCATAAAAGCGAGTTTGCTCTGCGAGTATAATCAGTTTAGCCGAAAAGATATAATTACAATTGTATATTCTGCGACAATGTACGTGTATCTCTATTTCCAAAATTTTATTTAAAAAACAAACCAGTATTCTTTATCATAAAAATGGATATTGTTTATTGATTTTAATGGGGTATTTGTCATGCAGTTTCAGTTACGGGGAAAAAGAAAATATGACAGTAACACATGAATGTTTGGTAAAGCGTAAAGTTAATATTGGTTTTTCTGAGGAAGCATTGTTTAAACCAACACAAAGTCGGAAAGAATATTATAAAATTATCATTATAATCATAAAAATCGTTTTCACAAATGTTTTCCTCACAATCTTCGTCATTATCATGATTAGGGCATTCGGAAACGAATTAAGTTTTTATTCTAAGGTTAGCTTCCTTTAAAAATAAACTAATTTTCACTTATGTCAGTAGCTTTTGTGTTTTCCCATATTTTTTTTATTGGTATAAATTTTGAGAAAACGTTTTCTTGAATTGCTACATTTACTGTAAAAAGATGTTCAGCAGAAAATTGATTTTAAATATTTTACTGCAGCCTAAATCGTAAAAATAGCTTCTAATATAGTTTATTCTTAACAAAAAAATGAAGTTTAATTAGATTAATACACCCAAACATATTTAGCTGTGGAAATTTGAAGCTTACTCAAAAGTGTAGCTAATGTAACATACACTGTTTACACAACTTGTGTGTGACTCTTTGAATTATTATAAAATCATTATGTTATAGCCATAAATAGCTTCATGTGATCGAAATACTTACACTGTAAAAAAACTGGTGTGCGTGAATTCATTGAGTGAAATTATTGAGTACATTTTCACTCAATATTAAGCATTTTAATAATTTAACTCGTTTGTGATAATATATGAACTAAAACAGAGCTCTTTCACTCAATACAGATACCCGTTAAATAAATTCCGCAGATAAACTCGTATTTGGTACGCTTGTAGCTAAATCGGAGTAAATGTCCTTATTATTGAGTGACCCCACCGTATTTTATGGTTGTCGTGCGTTGACTTTGTCAATTCCCATCGTTCCCGTAGGGTTATCTCGTGACGTGGTGTATGGCGTGTAGTGTTGGACAAATGTCCATTAGTCATTAGTCCATTATTTTGGTGAAAATTTTGTTTAAATGAGTCTCGATTAATATTTGGCTAAATAAACGGATAGTTAAATTGTTACCTATATTTACTTACGTATCTGTAACGTACACTCGACGCAAGATAAAGGTTTCCAATCTGAATCGTATTTTGTTTGAAATATGATGGCTTAACCGTTTGTCTATATGGGGCGTTCCCATTAAACTCGTGTGACAATATTTTACCGCCACATCTGACATTTTACGAGTTTTGTACAAAAATGCTTTCCTGGTAGATTGGCATTTTTAAAATGGGACTAATCGTCAAACTCTTATAGCAGACCTCGTATGCATTTTTTATTATCTTGTTTCTATTAAAAGAGTTGCAATAGAAAAATCGATTCATCCTAGTTAATAAATCTTGCGAAACGTCTACTACCTACTTACGAATAGTTAGATTGCATGGGTTTAAGAAAATTAAAAATTTTATTTTTTTTTTAAATTTGAAAACCCTGCAGCTCGGAAACGGCGGCCTTAAGAGCCTACGTGTGTGTAACAAAATTTACTTAATTTTAGCCACAGAATGGGCCTCTGGTTTTTTTCTGTACGCCATTAATGAACACTGTATAGGTGNTGACGTGGTGTATGGCGTGTAGTGTTGGACAAATGTCCATTAGTCATTAGTCCATTATTTTGGTAAAAATTTTGTTTAAATGAGTCTCGATTAATATTTGGCTATATAAACGGATAGTTAAATTGTTACCTATACTTACTTACGTATCTGTAACGTATGTACAATATAGGTTATGGCAATCTATTCGTCCGATCAGTTAACCAATTCCATTAATCGAGACCTAAAATATTGTCTTTAAAACAGATCTGTATAGAAACCACTGTAGCAGCTTAGTAGTTTATGACTTTAATACAATGACATTTAAATTAAAATTTAAAGAGAACATAAAGTGGTACAAAACTCCTCTAGATATTAATAAAATGGAAGCAGCGGTGACTGGTGCTAGAGAGCAATGGAAAATTTCATAGTGCAAAATTACTCAATAATAGTTCAATTTAAATCATCATATTAGAGAAAAAGTCAACTCTAAATAGGTTTTACATACTCAGAATAGAGTAAAAAGTCACTCACTCACAGCAGAAACTCGGATTTGAGTAAAATTCACTCACTTCTGTTGCAATAGTTTCACTCATAAAATAGGGTACTCAAACTAATAAAGTGAAAATTTCACTCAATCGCAGGTGGACAGAAATTGATACATTATTGAGTAAAATTTGAGTGAATTTGAGTGATTTTTTTACAGTGTAGTAGTTGTACATGTTAAGTTCCTTACACACATGTTCACAACCTTAATAAATTGGTCAATTAATGATGCCCTCTGCTATAAGAGGTGCCGTTCTCCATCTTCTACTTTTCACTTTAAAATCATAGTTTCTATAAAATAAAAGGATAATGCAATTAAAAACTATTTTATTAGTAATTTATGATAATATAATCAGATGAATTCTTCTTTACTGATTCATTTGATTTTGCTCACATTCTAGTTATTAAATTACCAACAAAAAGGGATGGATTTTCTGTCCTTATAATTATTCAGCTTATATCTAAAGCATTTCTTACATCAAAGGCCAAAATCAGATCCATACTAAAACCAGCAAAAAGTTTATTATCAGCCCTTTATATGGATATGTATACACAGCACCGCCGTTGCGTTTCATCAAAGCGTTTGAATGAACAGTGTTTACTGTAGAACCGGAATAAAATATAGATAACAGAGGAATTGATCATAATAAGAAAATGGTAGCTGAAAGGGAGCGCACAGAAATATGATCCAGAAATACTCATCGTGGAGCAGCATCCCGATTGAAAAATATATTCGCATATAAGAGTTGCCTCGTCATACACAATCGAAAATTGTTTTCCTTCCAAACGAATTCAACTACACAAGGTTTATTTACATCAATATCATAAGGAAATAACGCAGATGCATATGTGAGGATATAAAACACCCTGTAGTCTATAAAATTTAATATTTATGCCGGGGTATGCTCCTAACATGATATAATTCATGTAGGCATTACTTTAATCTTTCGACATTTATTGTTTCTCCTCTAAATTATTCGCTACTGAAAATACAAAGTAGGTACTATAGCTCGAATTGCAGGGAATTTTTTTCGTTATGTTTGTTGGTTGTGGTGAACAAACTAACCAAAATATTCCAGTGAATTCCGCACGATTATTGAAAGCCAAGGTATTTAAGAGGTTTTTATTTTTGTTATAAGAAGAAAATCATTTACTGATTTTATTTTTATATATTTGTACAATATTGGAACCACTTAAAAGAAATGGGGACTACTAGTGTGTTTTATTCCAATAATTAATAATAAAACAATGATTACATTCTTTACGCAAATAAAAGGGACATCGATATGAATGAACATTAAAAAATTGAATTTGGAGGAAGTATACAGGGTGGGCCTCCAATAACACCTCGGTAGCTAGGGACCAAACGGCAAACGTTATAAAAACCTGTTTAGGTGGGTACGTGTAGGTTGATTACGGCTACATTTTAAAAATATTTTCAAATGTACAAGGTGTCCAGGAAAAGCGTACCATATCAAAGTTATGTGTTATTAAATAGAACACCCTGTATTGTACTGCATTTTTGAAAGCACCGTAAAAAATTGGTGAATTTTATTTAAGGTTCTGCATATCTAGGACTAGTTGTTTGTGAGATACATATTTCAATTTTAGTGAAAATGCAGGCTTAGCGTAGAAATTTGATATTAGCAATAAAAAATAATTTTAAGGAAGCAGCTTTGGAGAGTGTGTTTTAGATCCTTGCAGTTATATATTATTATATTTGTCGTCACTTCGTATTGTACAGGGTGTTCAAAAAACTGCTGAATACTTCTCTCAACTTTAAACAGCAATAACTTGATTATTTTAAATGGGACACCCAGTATACTTTTACTTTGGAAGTTAGGAAATTTGAAACTATTTCAAACTGTGTTTAGGTTCCCTATACCTATCTCTAACGGTATTGGAGATATTTTGCAGATAGTCTTCATCGAGGTCTTTATTGAATTGGTTTGGATAAGTAGGAATGGTGCATGTCAGTGGCCACCTAGGTATCCAGACCTCACCGTGATGGACTTCTTTGTTTCGGGGTATATAATCAATCTTGTACACAGTGTTCTACCTACTACTTGCGATGATATGAAGGAAAGGATTAGAGATGCACTTGCCACAATCACCCCATATATTTTAAGGAATGTCAGAATATCATTTGAAGGTAAAATAAGATGCTGTATTCAAGAGAATGGTTATCAATTCGATCATCAATTAAAATTTTTCTTTGTTTCTTCTAAAAGTTAAATTTCCGTTAATAAATATTTTTTATATTGTTCCTAATTAATTTAATTTAGTTACGTACAACAAACATATTTATATAAAATGAATAAGTTTTTATAATTATTCTGCTTATAAAATATTTTTTTTTATTAGAAAACTTTCTTGAATATTGTCATGATTGACGCTATACCTATTCAATAAAGACCTCGATGAAGACACGTGGCTACATCTAACAAAAAAATTCGATAAAAAAATTAAACGGCACAAATATTTCCAATACTGTTAGAGATAAGGTGTGTATCCTACCCAAAGTAGAAATATACTGGCTATCCCAATTAAAATAACCAAGTTATTACTGTTTAAAGTTGAGAAAAGTATTCAGCAGTTTTTTGAACACCCTGTACAATACTAAGTGACGACAAATATAATAATTTATAACTTCAAGGATCTAAAATACACTCTCCAAAGCTGCTTATTTAAAATTATTTTTTAATTGCTAATATTAAATTTCTACGCTAAGCCTACCTTTTAACTAAAATTGAAATATCTCACAAACAATAAGTCCCAGGTATGCAGAACCTTTAATAAAGTTTACCTTTTTTTTATGGTTCTTTCAAAAATGCAGTAAAATACAGGATGTTCCATTTAAAAATACATAACTTTGATATGGTATGCGTTGTATATTTCGCTCATATAAAGATAGAATCATTAATAAAATAATAAAAAAATCATACTTTGTCGTTTCGTGAACAATAAAATATAAATATAACTCACTAAAATCATATTTATTTTATTTACACTATCTTTCTATGGGGTTCCCGTAGGCTTATTGTAATTTAATTTCATTGTTGTTTGCGGCTTTCAAGGCCTCTGCAACGCCTACGTTTCCCGAATACAAGATGTACTATTACGGGGGTCCTTTTTTGCCAAGTTTTAAACAAACAGTACAATAACCCGAATTTTGTCACGCTGCCGGGTCGGCCCTCTAAAAAATGACCCATTTGACCCAGCGCCACAATACACAATGCGTAATATACATTAGGGTCAATAGATGTAATAAATGGAATGCTGCAAACATCTCGACTCGGCAATACCTTCACGTCCCGGCGACACTAAGAAGCTTTCTGCCGTAAATGGCTTTCCAAACGAGTTCTGTATTTTATTGTCATTTTTTCATTTTTCCCCTTTGTTAGCGAAACCTCATTTTCTTAGGAAATGCCTACCTGCGTCAGCGAATACGCTTATCCCGAGGATTTGATTTGCAAAAATGGAAAACAAAACGCGTCACGTTTACTACATCCACTGACATGAAAGATTACCCTTCAAATTCCATAAGAAACTGATAGAAAAAGTTGACATGGCTATACAGGTATTTTTTTTATAAATTCTGCTTAAGTGAAAAGGACGGTAAGTAATATAACAGAGCTATTTAAATATTTGACATGGTTACGATGGTGGTTCATAATATACTTACGTGAATATAATTCAAAACAATTAGTTCAAATCTCAGTATTGTTATATTAGAATTACGTAATTTCTAAACTGTTTTTTAATGACTTAAAATCTACGTAAAAGTGATGTAATTGGGGAATGAGACGACGTTTTACATAAGGTCATAATAAGCATCCCATTTACAATTCCCGCCCACACGTTCACGGAAAACCTTTGCTGGAAATTGGTTCTCTCTGGATAACATTTTTCTTTGTAAATTTTTTATTTTCCGACTGTTGCTGCAAGAGCCATTAGCAGAACTGGACTCTGTTTTCTAGTTTTAGTTTGAACATGTTGCAAGTGAATGGAATCCAACTGATTTTCATGAAATATCCTTCACATTACAATAAGGCTTACGTTCTCCTGACGCGATTTCCCAGGTACTAATCATGGGATCTTCTTGGGCAAGATTTATTTAATTTCTTCTTCATTCATTACATTAATTCTTAGTTTTCCGCATGCCCCTCACGATGTCTATGCCAATCACCTTTGAACAAGAATTAATGAAACTTCTGAATTTGGTGTGGGCTCATTGGAGAAAGCATTCTTCATGTAATCGAGAAGCAGCAGATGTAGTTTGAAAACACTTCCCGTAAATAAGAAGCGTATGGGCTATGTCCGCTTATTAAATAATAATTTTAAAGAATTAACAACTGACAGACCAAAAAAACGCCGACATACATAAAACAACAAAAAAAATATAGCCTTGCATATGGAACAAAACCGAATTACTACAATTAATATTCAATTTAATATTTCTTCTCTCTTGTTATTGGGAATTTCAAAAATGGTTATATGAAAGAGTTGTCTCTTTTAGTGAGTAGAATACAAGATTAAAGTTATACAGGGTGGTCCGAATTTTATGCAGGAAACTTCTAGGGCAGATAGAACTCTTTAAAATAATATGTGTTTGCCTTATAAACATTGGTCATGAACGGCACCGTTTTAGAGATACAGGGTGTTGAAATTGTTAAAAAAAATTGATTTTTTGTTTATATCACCGGAATCTATTAACCGATCTAAATAAAATTTGGTACAGATAATGTGTATGATAGTAGGCCTTACATTCCCTAAAATATGAGCTTTAAAGATTCAACCAGTGGTGTACAACTGGACAGGGGTCACCCCCTTTTTCACAAAAAAACCTACGCCACTGCATTTTTTACATGTCATTGTAACTGATTTATATTTTAATGCACAAAATACGTAAAAAAGGCGACTTTAATTTTTTCTCTAAGATTCGCCGTTCTCAAGTTATTCATACTAATACAATCCCCTTGTGGCAGACACTTCTAACGATAATATTACAAGAATATTTGTTTATGTTTAAAAGTAAGTGCAATTTGTAAGCACATCA
>NW_019416263.1:198530-297603 GCF_000390285.2 Anoplophora glabripennis | reverse complement strand
ATTTTTTTTACGTTTGTTTTTTAGACAGATACAAATTTATTTACCTTTTTATATTTTGAATTTTATTTAGCTCCTATGACACTGCCAGGACAAAGATAAAAAATCACGTTCGCTTTGTCGCACTCATGGTACCGAAGTTGCGAACAACTCGTAAGCTTATGACAAAGATAGATTATTTCGTTCACTATTGTCAATGCGCATGAGTTAGTAAACGTGTGTTTCTTTAAATTTTTGTATGCTCAATATCCATTGTTAATTTCAAAAAGGTATATACATATTAATAAGGACTAATATTTTTTGGAAACCTTTATCTTGCGTCGAGTGTACAATATAGGTTATGGCAATCTATTCGTCCGATCAGTTAACCAATTCCATTAATCTAGACCTAAAATATTGTCTTTAAAACAGATCTGTATAGAAACCACTGTAGCAGCTTAGTAGTTTATGACTTTAATACAATGAAATTTAAATTAAAATTTAAAGAGAACATAAAGTGGTACAAAACTCCTCTAGAAATTAATAAAATGGAAGCAGCGGTGACTGGTGTTAGAGAGCACTGGAAAATTTCATAGAGCAAAATTACTCAACAATAATAGTTCAATTTAAATCATATTAGAGAAAAAGCCAATTCTTAATTGGTTTTACATACTCAGAATAGAGTAAAAAGTCACTCACTCACAGCAGAAACTCGGATTTGAGTAAAATTCACTTACTTCTGTTTCACTCATAAAATAGGGTACTCAAACTAATAGAGTGAAAATTTCACTCAATCACAGGTGGACAGAAATTGATACATTATTGAGTAAAATTTGAGTGAATTTGAGTGATTTTTTTACAGTGTAGTAGTTTTACATGTTCAGTTCCTTACACACATGTTCACAACCTTAATAAATTGGTCAATGAATGATGCCTTCTACTATAAGAGGTGCCGTTCTCCATCTTATATTTTTCGCTTTAAAATCATAGTTTCTATAAAATAAAAGGACAATGCAATTAAAAACTATTTTATTAGTAATTTATGATAATATAATCAGATGAATTCTTCTTTACTGATTCATTTGATTTTGCTCACATTCTAGTTATTAAATTACCAACAAAAAGGGATGGATTTTCTGTCCTTATAATTATTCAGCTTATATCTAAAGCATTTCTTACATCAAAGGCCAAAATCAGATCCATACTAAAACCAGCAAAAAGTTTATTATCAGCCCTTTATATGGATATGTATACACAGCACCGCCGTTGCGTTTCATCAAAGCGTTTGAATGAACAGTGTTTACTGTAGAACCGGAATAAAATATAGATAACAGAGGAATTGATCATAATAAGAAAATGGTAGCTGAAAGGGAGCGCACAGAAATATGATCCAGAAATACTCATCGTGGAGCAGCATCCCGATTGAAAAATATATTCGCATATAAGAGTTGCCTCGTCATACACAATCGAAAATTGTTTTCCTTCCAAACGAATTCAACTACACAAGGTTTATTTACATCAATATCATAAGGAAATAACGCAGATGCATATGTGAGGATATAAAACACCCTGTAGTCTATAAAATTTAATATTTATGCCGGGGTATGCTCCTAACATGATATAATTCATGTAGGCATTACTTTAATCTTTCGACATTTATTGTTTCTCCTCTAAATTATTCGCTACTGAAAATACAAAGTAGGTACTATAGCTCGAATTGCAGGGAATTTTTTTCGTTATGTTTGTTGGTTGTGGTGAACAAACTAACCAAAATATTCCAGTGAATTCCGCACGATTATTGAAAGCCAAGGTATTTAAGAGGTTTTTATTTTTGTTATAAGAAGAAAATCATTTACTGATTTTATTTTTATATATTTGTACAATATTGGAACCACTTAAAAGAAATGGGGACTACTAGTGTGTTTTATTCCAATAATTAATAATAAAACAATGATTACATTCTTTACGCAAATAAAAGGGACATCGATATGAATGAACATTAAAAAATTGAATTTGGAGGAAGTATACAGGGTGGGCCTCCAATAACACCTCGGTAGCTAGGGACCAAACGGCAAACGTTATAAAAACCTGTTTAGGTGGGTACGTGTAGGTTGATTACGGCTACATTTTAAAAATATTTTCAAATGTACAAGGTGTCCAGGAAAAGCGTACCATATCAAAGTTATGTGTTATTAAATAGAACACCCTGTATTGTACTGCATTTTTGAAAGCACCGTAAAAAATTGGTGAATTTTATTTAAGGTTCTGCATATCTAGGACTAGTTGTTTGTGAGATACATATTTCAATTTTAGTGAAAATGCAGGCTTAGCGTAGAAATTTGATATTAGCAATAAAAAATAATTTTAAGGAAGCAGCTTTGGAGAGTGTGTTTTAGATCCTTGCAGTTATATATTATTATATTTGTCGTCACTTCGTATTGTACAGGGTGTTCAAAAAACTGCTGAATACTTCTCTCAACTTTAAACAGCAATAACTTGATTATTTTAAATGGGACACCCAGTATACTTTTACTTTGGAAGTTAGGAAATTTGAAACTATTTCAAACTGTGTTTAGGTTCCCTATACCTATCTCTAACGGTATTGGAGATATTTTGCAGATAGTCTTCATCGAGGTCTTTATTGAATTGGTTTGGATAAGTAGGAATGGTGCATGTCAGTGGCCACCTAGGTATCCAGACCTCACCGTGATGGACTTCTTTGTTTCGGGGTATATAATCAATCTTGTACACAGTGTTCTACCTACTACTTGCGATGATATGAAGGAAAGGATTAGAGATGCACTTGCCACAATCACCCCATATATTTTAAGGAATGTCAGAATATCATTTGAAGGTAAAATAAGATGCTGTATTCAAGAGAATGGTTATCAATTCGATCATCAATTAAAATTTTTATTTGTTTCTTCTAAAAGTTAAATTTCCGTTAATAAATATATTTTATATTGTTCCTAATTAATTTAATTTAGTTACGTACAACAAACATATTTATATAAAATGAATAAGTTTTTATAATTATTCTGCTTATAAAATATTTTTTTTTATTAGAAAACTTTCTTGAATATTGTCATGATTGACGCTATACCTATTCAATAAAGACCTCGATGAAGACACGTGGCTACATCTAACAAAAAAATTCGATAAAAAAATTAAACGGCACAAATATTTCCAATACTGTTAGAGATAAGGTGTGTATCCTACCCAAAGTAGAAATATACTGGGTATCCCAATTAAAATAACCAAGTTATTACTGTTTAAAGTTGAGAAAAGTATTCAGCAGTTTTTTGAACACCCTGTACAATACTAAGTGACGACAAATATAATAATTTATAACTTCAAGGATCTAAAATACACTCTCCAAAGCTGCTTATTTAAAATTATTTTTTAATTGCTAATATTAAATTTCTACGCTAAGCCTACCTTTTAACTAAAATTGAAATATCTCACAAACAATAAGTCCCAGGTATGCAGAACCTTTAATAAAGTTTACCTTTTTTTTATGGTTCTTTCAAAAATGCAGTAAAATACAGGATGTTCCATTTAAAAATACATAACTTTGATATGGTATGCGTTGTATATTTCGCTCATATAAAGATAGAATCATTAATAAAATAATAAAAAAATCATACTTTGTCGTTTCGTGAACAATAAAATATAAATATAACTCACTAAAATCATATTTATTTTATTTACACTATCTTTCTATGGGGTTCCCGTAGGCTTATTGTAATTTAATTTCATTGTTGTTTGCGGCTTTCAAGGCCTCTGCAACGCCTACGTTTCCCGAATACAAGATGTACTATTACGGGGGTCCTTTTTTGCCAAGTTTTAAACAAACAGTACAATAACCCGAATTTTGTCACGCTGCCGGGTCGGCCCTCTAAAAAATGACCCATTTGACCCAGCGCCACAATACACAATGCGTAATATACATTAGGGTCAATAGATGTAATAAATGGAATGCTGCAAACATCTCGACTCGGCAATACCTTCACGTCCCGGCGACACTAAGAAGCTTTCTGCCGTAAATGGCTTTCCAAACGAGTTCTGTATTTTATTGTCATTTTTTCATTTTTCCCCTTTGTTAGCGAAACCTCATTTTCTTAGGAAATGCCTACCTGCGTCAGCGAATACGCTTATCCCGAGGATTTGATTTGCAAAAATGGAAAACAAAACGCGTCACGTTTACTACATCCACTGACATGAAAGATTACCCTTCAAATTCCATAAGAAACTGATAGAAAAAGTTGACATGGCTATACAGGTATTTTTTTTATAAATTCTGCTTAAGTGAAAAGGACGGTAAGTAATATAACAGAGCTATTTAAATATTTGACATGGTTACGATGGTGGTTCATAATATACTTACGTGAATATAATTCAAAACAATTAGTTCAAATCTCAGTATTGTTATATTAGAATTACGTAATTTCTAAACTGTTTTTAATGACGTAAAATCTACGTAAAAGTGATGTAATTGGGGAATGAAACGACGTTTTACATAAGGTCATAATAAGCATCCCATTTACAATTCCCGCCCACACGTTCACGGAAAACCTTTGCTGGAAATTGGTTCTCTCTGGATAACATTTTTCTTTGTAAATTTTTTATTTTCCGACTGTTGCTGCAAGAGCCATTAGCAGAACTGGACTCTGTTTTCTAGTTTTAGTTTGAACATGTTGCAAGTGAATGGAATCCAACTGATTTTCATGAAATATCCTTCACATTACAATAAGGCTTACGTTCTCCTGACGCGATTTCCCAGGTACTAATCATGGGATCTTCTTGGGCAAGATTTATTTAATTTCTTCTTCATTCATTACATTAATTCTTAGTTTTCCGCATGCCCCTCACGATGTCTATGCCAATCACCTTTGAACAAGAATTAATGAAACTTCTGAATTTGGTGTGGGCTCATTGGAGAAAGCATTCTTCATATAATCGAGAAGCAGCAGATGTAGTTTGAAAACACTTCCCGTAAATAAGAAGCGTATGGGCTATGTCCGCTTATTAAATAATAATTTTAAAGAATTAACAACTGACAGACCAAAAAAACGCCGACATACATAAAACAACAAAAAAAATATAGCCTTGCATATGGAACAAAACCGAATTACTACAATTAATATTCAATTTAATATTTCTTCTCTCTTGTTATTGGGAATTTCAAAAATGGTTATATGAAAGAGTTGTCTCTTTTAGTGAGTAGAATACAAGATTAAAGTTATACAGGGTGGTCCGAATTTTATGCAGGAAACTTCTAGGGCAGATAGAACTCTTTAAAATAATATGTGTTTGCCTTATAAACATTGGTCATGAACGGCACCGTTTTAGAGATACAGGGTGTTGAAATTGTTAAAAAAAATTGATTTTTTGTTTATATCACCGGAATCTATTAACCGATCTAAATAAAATTTGGTACAGATAATGTGTATGATAGTAGGCCTTACATTCCCTAAAATATGAGCTTTAAAGATTCAACCAGTGGTGTACAACTGGACAGGGGTCACACTTTTTTACAAAAAAACTACGCCACTGCATTTTCTACAAGTTATTGTAACGGATTTATATTATAATGCACAAAATACGTAAAAAAGGTAACTTTTTTCCCTAAGATTCGCCGTTCTCAAGTTATTCATACCAATACAATCCCCTCGTGCAGACATTTCTACCCATAATATTACAATAATATTTATGTTTATGGTATAAAGTAAGTGCAATTTGTAAGCACAACAACAAAATTCTTTCAACTTGTTTCCACACCACCTTAGTTCCTTACGCATTTTAATTTCCCCTGGAAGCCTAACCCACTATCTTTACAAATAAGGACAACTTAAATCAAAATAATAATAAATGTACATTTACCAAAGGCGAAGGGTAGTGAATTTTCACAACCTGCATATTTGGTCAGAAGAAAATCCTCATGAAATTCGTACAAGATCTTTTCAACACGAATTTTCTGTGAACGTGTGGCTCGGAATAATTCGCAATAAAGTTTGTGGACCTTTCTAAACCCGTCTAAATTCCCAGTCATTTCTAAACTTTCTAGAAAACCATCTATTTGAATTATTAGAGGATGTTCCATTAAAGCTGGATACAATGGATGGTGCTCCTGCGCATTCTGGGAGAGTAATATAAGAATGGCTTAATTAAAATTATTTGGGTCGATGGATAGGTAGAAGACTAAATGCCAATGTCAACCATAATTATGCAGAGGGTTCAGTGTCTTGGCCAGCCAGATTGACATATCTAAACCCCCTGGACTTCTATATATGGGGTTATCTGAAAAGTAAAGTTTATTCTACTCCAACAAGACCACAACTACTGCAACGAATAGAAGACGAGTGTAATACAATTGTTGTAAATACGTAACGTTAATTTTGTTTCTTGTTTAGTTGCTGCTGCTTGGTAAATATATTTTATTATTATGTTGTTCTTATTTGTCGAGTATTAGGCCTCCAGGGAAAACTAAAACACGCCAGGAACACTACCTCACTGGTGGTGTAGAAAGGAGTGTAAATAATTTTGTTGATGTGCTTACAAATTGCACTTACTTTTAAGCATAAGCATAAATATTCTTGTAATATGGTTAGAAGTGTCGGCCAATAGGCAAAGTACTGGTTTGAATAACTTGAGAACGGGGAATCTTAGGGAAAAAATTAAAGTTACCTTTTTTACGTATTTTGTGCATTAGAATATAAATACATTACAATAATTTGTAAAAAATGCAGTGGCGTAGGTTTTTTTGTAAAAAAAGGGGGTGATCCCTGTCCAGTTGTACACCACTAGTTGAACCTTTAAAGCTCATATTTTAGGAAATGTAAGGCCTACTATCATACATTATCTGTACCAAATTTTATTTAGATCGGTTAATAGATTCCGGAGATATAAACAAAAAATTAATTTTTTTTAACAACTTCAACACCCTGTATCCCTAAAACGGGGCTGTTCCAGACCAATGTTTATAAGGCAAACACATATTATTTTAAAGAGATCTATATACCCTCGCAGTTTCCTGTATAAAATTCGGACCACCCTGTATAATCCACCTTAAAAATAACTCTGCATTGTGTTAATGTTTCGAAAAATCATTCTTTTTGAGTTATATAAATTTTTTTTTAAAAAATGTCTATTTAAGTAGGTTTGATAGTTTAAATTTGTTTGTTTTCTTCTGCTTCCACAGCAAGAGATATCAGTTATGATATATGTGGGGCACAACCATGTATAGTCTTTCCGAAGTCAGTTGTACATGTAAAAAAAACGCCTGGCAATAAAATTTAATGAGTTTCATAGCCGTCCCTAAAAAAGTTTTTTGCTAAAGATCAAAAATTATAATAATTTGTAGATGTGTAGAAAATTTCAATTATATGTACATTTGGCCAAGAACATATTTTAATTATTTATGTCCTCAAACAATTTTATTAAATTGGTGGTAGATTTCGTTTTGTTCCGTTTCAAAGGGTCTCCAAAATTCCATGTTGTGATAATATTAGTAAACCAAATATCCCTCCTATTTCTCCCTTTCGCAATTGTAATATTACCTGAATCACACCAAATTCCGCATTGCTGCACTGCACTGCTGGGCAATTTATCAACCTCTTGTCAACTGCTGAGATTTATTGACCAGTAGCCCAATGCAGCTGTGTTTGTTTTCCTTTACCCGCGCTCGCATTCTTCAACTGGGCGTATACATTTCTACCACATCCACGTTTAGTTCGACCAGACCTGTATATGGGTATGGCTAAATAAATATGGAAACAAGTTTTTCAAATATTTCAATGCCGAGTTGCTGCATTAGCTACCGAACCTGGTACATACTGTCAACCTCTTGGTTCTTCAATTGATATCGGAAAGACTATACTTATGTGGGTATGGCCACTAACGAGTGGTATGACGTCACAACATATTTTCATTAACTAATTCAGAGAAACTGTTTAAAAAATTCAGATTTTTTGCTCTTTATCTATAATATATTGTTGTGAAATTATATAATTTTGTCAATATTGTTGTGTAATAATATTTTTTGCCAAAGTTGTGTTTGTTTGTGTTGTGTGTTGTGTTCTTTGTTTTGTTTGTGTAAATAATTTTTTTTTATGTTGGTTAGTTGCTGATTGTTAAATACAAACCTTTCTTTGTCTCACCGTGTACCCCTTTTCCCTTGCCAGCTGATGTTAGTTGCTTGTTTTATTGTTAGTGATCTCAGGAGTCGGTTCTATTAATTTTAATGCACAAACAAGTACAATGCAACACACCAAAAAAAAATAGAGATTAAACTTTAATACAATCTTTATTCCAAAAATTTTGTAGGTTGACTTAAAACTTGCAACTTTTAACTCAAATTGTGAATATCTTCCTTAACAATAATAAAGAATATTTTATTAATTTTGTTGTTTTTTCTTATCTAATACAATTAAATACAATACAAGGATTGTTTTTATAATTCAAGAAAATTTTACTTTATTTGTATTTACTTTAAATTATTCATTTTTTAATACATCTCTTTGTATTGCATTTTGACTATCTTACAGAGCATAATTTCTTGTTTACTGACAGAAAATTCAACTCTAATTCAATATGGCTGTCCCTATTGATAGATTTGTTCGAGCTCGAAAGTTTTTAAAAATATGATTGTTTGGCTTGTATTTATTTTTATTCAGGTAAGTTCTATAGTTTATTCTGCATCCTTTTTCTTAGGTTTGATGCGATAGAAAAATATTATTTATAGGTTATAGCTATCTGTTTTGTTTATAGTGCACTTTATTTTTGTTTTAGGTACCTGGTATTTGCTAACTTGAAATTTTCCTTGTTGGAAACCGCGTAGATGTCCTGTATACCATTTATGGGGCCACTGGAAACCTCTTTGGATTGCTTACAACTGGTAACGGAAATTTTCTTTTTGATGGCAAATTTCTTTCTTGTGGTTTTGAGAACAAACAAACTTTTAACTTTTCTGGTAAGTTTAATTTTGTTACTTGACTATTTCTTTCTTGTGCAAATTTAAATTTCTTGGAGCTGCCTCTCTACTCTGCATTCTCCAAAAACCCAAGCCGTAACCAATTAATAAACTTTTGTTTTTCATCCTTTCTGGATTATTCTGCTCCTATTTTTGTTTAAGGTCCCTTCACAGAATTTTCAGTCCTTGGATGTCCTTTTTTTAACAACACTTTTCACTACACTCCGTATAGCTAATACATTTTTTACAAATGTCCTTTTATTTTAACTTACAATTCTATCACTAATTATTAAAATATTCCTTATTTTATGTTTTTTATAGGTCATCTCCATGTACTTGTAAAGCCAACTTTAGTTTTGACATTTTTGAAAAATTATAATTTAATTTGACAATTGATAAAAATTTTTGATATTACTTAATTTCAATTGAGACATCTTCTGTGCAGTTACTCGTCTTCCCAGGATATGTATACCAGATTCATCTATAGATTTTGAGCTTATATTTGATATACGTCACTCTAGGTTTAAATTCTGTTTTCTCAATGTGTGTTAACAAGTATCGATGTCATGCATTCTTTTGAAAAAATTATTTTGTACTTGTGAATTAAATTAAAATTATCAATTTTATACCATGTGATATCCTTAATTGTTACTTGATTTATATTCAGAATCTTTATATTAACAATTTTATACTATTTTGTGGTTAATATAATAATAGTTAATTTTTATATATGATCCAAAGTTCGGTCAGGTAATTTTTCATTTGTGATTCTTTGTGTGCATTTCCAATTTGTTACAATATGTATACTTCCTGAATGTAAATTGTAAAAAATATATTAAATGAGCCCATTTATGTTAAAGAGTCTCCAGACATATCATCTAAATGTCGCTTATTTTGCATATAATGCATTAGATATCAATTACATAGGTGCCATATTTTCCCTCTTTTATTTCTGAAATTGCATGTTAAATAATATTTCATTAAATAATTGAAAATAAAATATTTACCTATATCCCCTTTTAAAACACGTTTAACGCAGGCAGTGCACATTTTTTTATTTCATATGAAAAGGAAAGTAGAGCGAAAAATAGACACGTATTTTCGCTTTTTTCGATTTGCTGTTGCTTTCACCGAGAAAATAATTTTTCTTTTATAATTTTAAACTATCAACACTGGGTAAATCTGGGTAACACCGCCGAGAAGACCATTCCCAACGAAACTATGGCTATATTTGTTTATCATGCCTATTTTTCTATTCGTTTCTGTCATACTCATTTGTCCGCCTATCTGAAACCCAATTTTTGCCAGGTGTGGATATAACTGCATCACCATAAATTTGGTATCAATAGTGAACAAAGAATCAAATTTATGCATAAAACTACTCACTTTTAATATTCTGTTAAAAGAGATCTATAAATGCGCCATCTATAAATTTTTCTACACATGAATGCTAAAATAGTTCCAGGACACCGATAGATGGCGCTGTAACTTTTCTATGGAATTTATATTAAATTAATTGATGTTAATTATATTTTCTAAAGCTTTTAGGTTCTGTGTTAACACAACAAGTGTAAATAATGTGTCCTATGCTTTATATTGATTTCTATAATAAGGTAGATTTTTTTTATTGATAATGTAAATGATTCCAACCGCAGACACTCGAATCGCAACCGCCACGAAATTTTTTCATTTAACGCACATATCGATTCCGTGCAAAAAGTAATCCATCAGTCCGAATTGTATTCGAACGACGCCGACTTCTTAGCATTTAAAAGGGTCTCCGGTATCGCCGGTATCTCCCCCTAACGTCCATAATCCATCCGTCGTAAAGCGTAACGACATCGTAGAGCGCGTTGAGACAGTTACGGATTTACGGTGATATGCCTCTAACAGACTTGAATAAGTTAGCTTCTGGTTTTACAGCCTTAATTCCGACGCCGATAGCCTTACTACCTTCATCCCGATTCCCGAACACGTTTGCTGATGCCCTCATTGTAATTTGTGATGCTCCTGATGACTCTCTTATTACGGCCGTAATTTTAATTCTCCGGTGCGAGAACATCCCATTGTTTTTCCTCCATCAAATGAACTATTTATGAATTTGGAAAAAGCTTACAGCAATTTCGGAATAAGAAAATAGGGGAAAGGAAAATTTTCAATTGATCCATAAATTGTTATTTTTCGATTTTCGAAACGCTGATTCCTCCTTCTTCTATTTTAGAAAAAATTAATTAATTAATAATATTAACTATAAATGTAAGCCGACCTTGTGCATCTTGTGCACGTGCACGGCCAGAATGCTTCGGACTCAATACATGTGTGAAACGCATCTCTAATTGACTGACGTTCCACGTGCAAAAGGCATTTTAAAGGTTACGGGATGTTCACCTGACATATTTATTTATTTAGAAATTACAATATCCATCGGGACAGAGTCCCAGTTACAAGATAAAGTAAAACCTTAAATAAATTTAAAAAGAAAAAGACAAACTAACATTAAATATAAAAATATTAGTACTACACAAAATAGAGCAATCAAAATATGAGATATAAAATCCAGACAAAAGAACTTAAATATAAACAATAACAAATAAAACAAATAAGCTAACTAACATATTCAATATAAGGATTACCTACATTTGCTAGGCAAACAATTTTTTTAGGTCATTCATAGAATGAAAAAATATATCAAGTCGAGCTTCATACTTTTGATAAATGGAAATCATTTGGTATAGGGGAGATGTCATTAGTAAATTAATACGAGGTCTGGGTAATTGTAAAGCAGCGTGAAATCTAGAATTAAATCTAGGAACATCATATAAAATCCTTGAGACTGACGAGTCTGCATTTATAGTGTTACTTATAATTTTAAAAAGGAATATAATTGGAAACATAATTCGCCTGCGGCAGAGACTATTAAAATTAAAATAAAACAGCAATAATTCTTGAAGTGTACTACGGGGAAGATAAAATTCATAACTAATTGAATAGTCTTTAAAAATCACCGTTGTACTTTCTCTAATTGAATATTATAAATATTATAAATGGGACTCCAAACAACCGATACATATTCAAGTTTGCAACGCACAAATGCTACATACAATATATTTAGAACCTTTACGTTTCGAAAGTACTTAGAGTTACGCAAAATAAAGCCTGAATTCTTATAAGCAGATTTAGTTACTATACTAATGTCTTCGTCAAACAATAATCTAGTATTAAATGTGACACCAAGGTCAGTAAATTGCGTATCTCTATTTAAAAAATATTCACAAATTTTATAAGCAGAGTCTAGATAAGTTTTGCGTCGAGTGTAGAGGTGGTTTAAAATCTTATGAGCTTTGACCTTCATATGCGCAGAAACATAATTCCGACCGTCGCCTAAATTATTCTACGTCCTAAAAACATTACATCTATTATTCACAGTTTATCTCGAGCTCTCGTAGCGTAAATAAGCCCTTGATCCGATTACAAATATAATAAAATGCCCTATTGTTTATTATTTTAATTTAAGCAATAAAAATATATATAACGAACGTTCGCCAGTTGACTTTATTGATGCCCAATGCCCTAGTTCATTTCTGGTTGTAATGAGGCACGTGGTTTAATTCTGAGTCAATGTTTTCACAACGTGCTTATTAGAAGAATTATGCGGATACGCCACGCCTTTCGCGCATTTCGCGGCTCATGAGATATTAAAACACCTCTAAGACATGATTTTACATTTGCTTACATTCGGAGGTAGATGATTATTAGCTTAACACCAACTGTATAGTCTCTGTTAAAGATTATCTTGCAATCTAGTACAATCAGTAGAGAATTTAAGGAGGCTTATCTGATTTGGAATTGACAAACAAATATTCATAAATAAATTAATATAAGCTTAATATAAAGAAAATTCTCAAAAAAAATTATTATTATTACTAGTTTGAATACCTAAGAGACGAGATAATAATAAAATAATTTTTCACGATTTAGTATAGAATGCGCAACAATTGACGAACAGTTTCCACAACAACTTGTATAAATAGAAAACCGATATCTAAGGAACCATATGACAGCTCGTAGAAATCGATTGGGTACTTGTAAGGTGCATAGTTTATAATAATTCTCCTTCAAACTGCAGTCGTTGACTAGTAGTAGTGAAAAGGGGCCGCCTCAGCCTGGCAATTAGGGCACAAGTGGACCCTTCTTGCCTACCCCGCCGTCCCATCACCTGTCCACTCTCTGATGAACGCCAGGATTTTGGTCCATGGAAGGTCTCTCACCTCAACCCCTTGCAGCTCTTCAGCACCAAAGACTATGTTTTATTCTCCCAAAGGCTGCACCAATGTCCTCCTCTTCTCCACATTTCGGGCATAGAGGGTCCTCCTCAATTCCTATTAAACTTAAATGCCTCCTAAGTCTGCAGTGACCTGTCAGAACCCCCACCATTTGGTTTAGGGCTCTTCGACTGAGGCTCAGCAGCCATCTCGTCTTTGGTCCTGCCCTACATCCTCTATTTCTCCTCCAATTCTGATCTAGTTTGATAGGCCCATTTGTTGAGGGCCCCATTGATGTTGTCGTTGACTAGCTTAACCTTCATATGCGTGATAGCGGCAACGCCACGATTCTCGACATAGCGTATTATTTGAAATTGATTTGAAATGATGTATATTTCAAGCTTAGGCATCCAAACCAACAGAATGATCGAACGCGAGCGAGCGAACGTCGAGCCGTATGCGCCAGCCAAGTGTAACGTTGCTAAATCTAAAGGCTTACTACTTTAGTCACTAGCGAATCTACAGAAACTCTCATTTGACTTTAGACGTACCCGATAAACCTCCTTAACTTCTAAGAACAACTTCAGGTCGTCCGCAAGAGTAAATAGTTGTTATCTATGCAATCAGTCAAGTCATTAATAAAAATAAGGCCCCAGTATTGACTCTTGCGGAACTCTTGAAGATTGATGGAATTTACATGATTGAAAGTCACGATACTGCACAAATTGATTCGTATTACTAAAATAAGATTTAAACAAAGATAATAAATTATGATCAAGCTGATCGAAAGCTTGGGTATACCCAACATCAACCTAACTTCCTGCATCCAAAGCTTCAGCAAAAAATTGGGTTTCCTCAACTAGATTTGAGGTAGTTGGACGACCACTCATAAATCTATGTTGTATCAAGGTCGTGGATGGGAAAGACCGCAATATGTGTCCCTCTCCATGTTTCACGTGCAGTTTTTGAATTTTTAGATTCCAACTTTCCAGAACGGTGGATAGGACGAAATGGCCCTGTACGTTGGTCAATACGAAGTCCGGATATTAACCCTCTGGACTTTTTTGTTTGTGGGTGTATGAAACTGAATATGCACCGAACGCCTATTGTCGAAGCAACAGATCTTCAACAGCGTATTTTTGCTGCAGCTAATGAAATTCTACAAATGCACGTATGCGGACTAATTTTGATCGTCGTCTGGAAGCATATTTATTAGCATATGATAACAACTTTGAACAATTTTTGTATCGTCTATTAGTAAGTAATTCGTTTATTCGATTAATTTTTATACTTTTAAAAGAGATTTGAATAAATTTCAACATTTTCAAATACAAAATTTAAACCGTCAGCGCTTTTGCAGTGCGGCGCGCGGCAGCTGCGATATCAAAGGTACAGCTGGCTGCCGCACCAGGAACAGCTTTAAATTTGTTTAAACCTTCATCAGAATTTTTCAATTTTTTCAATATAAAACGTAATGTTTTAGAGTAATTTAGACCATAAGTTGCTTAATAAAAGTTGCTCATTTTCGTGCCCTTTCAAGGAAAGCATTTATTTCCGAAACATCCTGTATTCACGATAATGCGAAAATGAAAACAAAAGAATTGAAATTAAAAAATATATAAACTATGGGCAGATCGTCTTTTTTACTATTTTTAATAGTCATATTTTAGTCATATCTTTTCTAAAAAGCAATGCATATTTTATTGAAATGTGGTACTAGTAAGTTTTTGAGGGTGCTAAATATGTGAGTATTATTAGTTTTGGCCGTCTGCTAGAGGTCGCTAACTACTGTCACTGCGAGTAGCATCTCATGACATAACTGTTTTGAGGTTAGATATTTTATATTGTTTATTAAGACATGATATAAGTAGCACAATGTACACAAAGAAAGTATTCTATTTCACATCACCAAAAATTCACAGTTTTTTAGAACAACATAATTAATTGACTATTTCAAAGTCAATCAGCTCCTTCTTCTTCATGTGCACAGATTTTAGGTCATCAGCATACATTAAATAATGCTCTCGCCAGTTAATATTCGATATAATATCATTAACAAACACTGTGAATAAGCGTGGGCCCAAAATATATCCTTGAGGTGCACTAGATCTCCACATGAACCTTTTAGACCTGAATCCATGGAAGTAAACACACTAGTATCGATTCTGTTCTGTTCCTAGACATGTTGCGTTTTGAACTTTTCCACGTTATGTGATTTTTTATGTTGCATCGTCGAAGCACCGATGTTTCCTGATTACATCGTCGCCGTTTAAAGTCAAAACGTTATTAAATCCAGCCATTAAACGGATGGTTATTACTGCAAATTAAAGACTAAATTATGCACCATAAACATTTACGACCCGATATGACGTGTCGCAGACTAACACGTAAGTAACTTAACAATTGAGTTATTAATCAAAATAGGGTTTGATATGAACGCTAATAACACGTTGGTTTTACAGTAATTTTTTGTCGAGATAATTTTAATATATTACCCTTAAAACAACAAATACAAAAGGCAGTGAATTAGATAACGTATCTTTATTATACTGGGGCTATAAAAATGTCTGAGGGCGTAGAGAGAGAACGAAATGTTACAGGAAAAGGTATGAAAAGCAGACGGTAGGTAGTTGAGTTATACATAATATACATAGCCTTCACTGACCAGTAATTTTGTTTGGAACAGTCATTTTATTACCTTCGCGTTGGCAATGGAATTTTAGTAAAATTAAAAATAACTGAAACAATAAGATCAAGACTACATTAAAACGTAACATTTCAAACGATCGGATTATCTCAAGTGTGAACGCAATGGCTTATTACTGTTTATTGTTGTAAACAAATCATTATGGCTGATGACCAGTGGCGGTTTTACCGAGAGCTGCGGAGCTGCAGAACACACATTTTTCAGTAGCGTTCGTTGCCCGTGTCTGTTATTATTTCTATTCAATTTCTGCTACTTATCGTTTTGTTGTTTTCTATTTGCTACATTTAAGTAGTACATATTTCATAGCTAAACTTTTTTGACACTTCTTCGGATTACTGATAAACTGTAGCAATAACAAAATTTTGAGGTTAATAATATTTTTATTTCAAAGTGTATTATTAATCCATACAAGATGTTTCATTTTCGAAGTGGGATTCGAAATGAAGATGGGTTATGGACATATTCTTTTCAATCTTGCATTGAGCAATTTCTAAAGAGATTTCCAGACGGAAACATTGACTATAACACTTTCTTAAACCAGAATTGTACTATTGTCAAAAGATTTGAAACCAAACACTGCCCTTGCAAAGGAAAATCTATGGGCAAACCAACTGTGCTTACAGAATATGTATAATAAAAAGCAACGGATAAATCAAAGTCCTACAAAATCTGTATCAAAGTTGTCTGGTCAAACAGGTAATTTTTTTGTTAAGTTCTCATATTTAGTTTCTGTTTTTAAAATATTTCAACTTTTAGCTCTGAAATTTTTATTTGAATTTAAGATTAGATTGAAGAAAATTTTCAATTTAGGACTTTCATTTGGAACAAGTTATAATGCTTTTAAAACTGCATTTTACATCAAGATAAACAAGGTAAATGTTGTGCAGGAGTTATTTTCTATAGACTATGACAGCCAATTACAATACTGTGGGTGGTATACAGGGTGTCTCTGAAAAGGATGGACAACGCTTGACCACAGATTCCTTGGATGAAAATAATACCATTTAGCCTAACTTACCTATATACAAAAGTGCTCGTCTACTGAGGTATAGCCTTCTAAATATAGAATAGATAACCTAGTTTTTTTTAAAATAATTTGAAAACTAGTTTTCTTAGAAACTTCAAATTTGGTACACTTACTTTTTATACAAGCGCATTACAACACATCACATTAAAAAATTATAACTACACATTTTTAGTCTTAGTATTATCAATCAATAAAATAAAAATCAACACTAATTTTTAAATAAACAATATCAACTAATACTGTAAGTAAACATTAACATTTTAAATAAACCTAAATTGATATTTATAATCACATTAAAATAATATTACAGTAAATGCTCAAAGTGATTTGCTTGTTCTTAAACGCAAGCATTAGTTCTGCGAAAATTAAAATGAGTTTTATCCATTAATTGTGCATTACCTCTCATAACATTAATTTCATGTTGTATTATTTCCCATTAATCATTTTCTTTATTTACTGAAAAGTTATAAACTGTGGTCTTCAATACTCCCCAAAGGAAATAATTACATGGATTTAGATCAGGGGATCGAGGTGGCCATTTTAAAGGGGCATTATTCCTCTACCTATCCACCTGTTAGGATAGTAACCTGTCATAACTGGTCTATTAACGGAACTTTTTGAAAGCCGACCTCTGCCGCTAAACGCATTGTATTTACTTGAGGAATTTCTTCGACCCTTTCCAAAATTTGTTCCTCCAGGCGAATAGTTCTTTCAGCATATGTTCGAACAGTAGCACAACAATTTTCTTCACAACAATCCAAAACTAATAACATATCAGTTTGTTCAGCAAAAGTATAAATTGCAATAAAAAAAATAAGCTAAAATTAAATAGACTGTTCTAATTATCTTAAACTGATTTTATATTATTTAATGTGTAAAAAATGTCAATTTTACTCGAAATCCATAAACGATATCAATGTTTTGTAAGAGGCAAAAAGTCTTCTAAAATAGTGCTTATTTTTAAAAATATAAATTCTCGTCGTCATTGGAGTACACAAAAAAAAAGTTACTGGATAGCCAGGCACTAGAAAGAGAACATCCTATACACGTATTCTCACCAAATTCTATATTTACATTGCCCTTATATAAAAAAATGTGTATACCAAATTTGAGGTTTATAAGAAAAACAAAATTTTCAAAATATTTGAAAAAACTAGGTTATCTGTTCTATATTTAGAAGGCTATATCTCAATAGGCGTGCCTTTTTGTATACAGGTAAGTTAGGCTAAATAGTATTATTTTCATCCAAGGAACCTGTGGCGTTGTCCATCCTTTTCAGGGACACCTTGTATATGTAGAAAACATGAATAATAATTGTTGAACTTGTCGTTTTTCACTGACCAAGTATGGTTTGATATATCAGGTTCTGTAAGTAGCCAAAATTATAGAACTTGGGCTGCAGAAAATCCTTACCCATTTGTAGAAGGATTTTATGATAATCGAGAGACTAGTCGACAGTTGTGGCCAACAAGGTCATCGCATCTAACTCCTTTAGATTATTTTTTTGTTTGGATATCTGAAATGCGCAACATCGAAGAATTATAGGCAGCAATTATTCGAGAAATTAACAATATAACAGAACAACAACTGCAAAATGAGTATGAAAATATGGATAGAAGAGTAAATTTGTGCTTACGACATTATTTTCAACATAACATGCAATATTTTTATGGCAGATATGGCGTATAGCTTGCGAATTTATGGGTTTGAATTTATTTTATATTGCAGCGAAGAGCAATGGTTTGGTTTGTAAATTAATGTAACTTTTTCTTAATGCTATTTTATCTGTAATAAAAAGCAAACTGTCTATGTTTATTTTACTCTGGACTTAAATAAAAAATAATAATGTGTTCTCCTTTTAATAAAGTTAAAAGCATTTCAACGAAAAAACAGAAGTGTGTTTCGGAAGTATCTAATACTAAATTATATGTATTAAGTTTAATATCGATAGTTCATGTCCATGAATTGTTGGTTGCCTATGCTCGACGGTCACGAGGCTTGTAAACATATGTGAAGGTTCCTTATCTGATATTATGAATGTAATTAGTGGAAAAAGTCAGAAAATGTGTGTAAAATTACTAAAAAGTTTGCTGCGTCATAATTGTCGACGAAATATATAAAGACATTTTTGAAAATGAACAAAAACAAAGATATTTCAAGGTATCGACATATTGTTTTTAACTCATTGACTACAATATTGTTTTCCATGGATCACCACTGCAAATTATGAGAAGAAAATGAATATAATAATGTTGATTCTGTATAATAATAATAGTAATATTAATATATTTGTTCAGTATTGTCATATAATTTATGAAATAATAGTGTTTTAAGAATACAAAACACCATTTTAAAAATATAAAACACAATCATTTTATTAATCTCGTAATATTCGTACGTCTGAAAGCAGTAAAATTGTAACATGGATAAACTATGATAAAAAATAATTCCAAAATTAAACTAATTATTATAACTTCAAGAAGATATCACTGATTTCTATTAACACTGAGACTCGTAGCGTTTCTACATACAAACTGGATTTCAAGATTTCTGATATTGTTTACTTAAACAGGTTTACTCGAAATGTCCTCGAATATTGCAAAGTTCAATATGAATGCAAGAAGAAGCAGGAGGTAACACAGTTAAGATGGAAGTTGTTGAAAAAGTTTTGTTTCAGTGGAGGATCATCGCGCGATAGCGCTCCTTCTTACCATGTCAAGGGAAATCAAATTATACTTGATTGGATGAGCTGAAATTGGGAATAATCAAATTTAAGGCAAGTTCTTGCCTTATTTAAAAGTTTTTTAAATACTAAAAAATAAAAGCTGAATATAAATTGGTAAACTTCATAAAATACTTATTGGGCATTCGAAAGAGTCGCTATATTTGCTTACTGAGTTTGCAGCAAAGAGAGAATTCGTTATTTCTTTTCAAGTTGTCGTCAAGTGGGAACTTTAAATCCGCTGAAATATATAATTTGGACAAAACTCAAATAAATGTCAGACTTACGCCTAATATAAAATTGCCGGTTCCATCCGATTTCTGTCTGTAAAAAAATTGTGATACCGTGTTTCATTACTTTGTTTCTTATATATTTTTTCAACATCTTATCGAGACAGGTAACATATTGTAAATCTCAAATAAGTAGGTGATTTATATGTATTTTTCTGGAGAATTATTTTTTTAAAGTGAAAAAAATTATTATTCTTAAAAATAAAATTTGAACATAAAAATCATTTAACAGCTGTAGAATTTCATACATTAGGGACCCCACGTCTATATAGGAATTCAGAGTTTACTATCTATACAGGGTGTCCCATAATTAGTGTCCAATAATTTATCACTTGATTCTATTGCCAAAAATAAGAATATTTTTTCATAATATAAATATGGGTCGAGACTCGAGAGCTACGCCCCCCTGAATTCATTTTTTAAAAATATTTCCGGAACGGGTTGAAGGAAAATTATGAGTTTTGACACCATGAACACTCATTAAAAGTCGAAATAGTTCATCTTAAAATTTTTTGAAACATTTTAGTCAGGGGCGTCTCATTTGGAAAGGGGTTATCGGCTAAAATTTGCCCCTATTTTTTTGTTTATCGAAATTTTCAAATTCAGATGCCAACATATGATAAACCTTTATTTCCTCTACAAAAGAGGTATTCTTTATTTCCTTCGATAAAATACTCCATTTTCGAGAAAAACGGATCCAAGCATTACCTTCATAAAATAAAAAAAAATCTTGAATAACTAAAATGGGTAGGTACATGTACTTTTATGAATTTGGATGTCATCATATCATTGTAACAAACAACGTAAAAAGTGCTTAGAAAAGCACACTTTCGAAAGGGTTATAACATAATATTTAAACCGATGTTTCTCGAAAGTGGATACATTTTTCGATATAAAACAATATTACCATTATTTCATAGAAAATTTAGATCTATCAAATTTTACGGTTTAAATTTGAAAACATGAAAAATATTTGGGGCAATTTTTATCCCGCCCCCCCCCCTCCCACTTGGGACGCCCATGACAAACTGTTCTAAGTACTTTTTACGTTGTTTATTATACTGTATAATGATATGCTGACCAATCAAAATGTAATGTAAAGAAATGCTTGGATCCGTTTTTCTCGGAAACGCAATTTTAACCGACGACCCCCCCCCATGAGACGAATGGGACGCCCCTGACTCAAATTTTCAAAAAATTTTATGATGAACAATGAGTGTTCATGGTGTCAAAATTCATAATTTTCCTTCAACCAGTGTATTAAAAAAATATATATTTTAAGGCAACATTCATATTATTTTTGGCAATAGAATCAAGTGATAAATTATTGGACACTAATTATGAGACACCCTGTATATACGTGCATTACATTACAGTACTCAAAAATTTTAGAAAATGTAGACGGAATTGGCCTGTAATCTCGCATGTTCAGTGGGTCTTTTCTATAGATTGACTACTGGTATAAAATTATATAAAATCATGTGTAATAAAAAGACAACTTTTTTTTGGCCAGAGACATAGGAATGTCATTTGGTCCAAACGAGCTTTTTCTTTTTAACGTAGTTGTTAATAATATTAATATTTGTTTTTTATTGAAAGGATCCAAAAACAGAGAATGATTATTATTAGAAATATTAAACTGGACATCAGCTGACTGAAAGTTAACCTTGAATATTCCGTTTAAAACTTTCTTTGGAGCTTCCAGAAATTGTTAAAAGTTGAAGCCACTATAACTGGGTTGTCACATACTTCAGCATTATTAATTACAGAAATACAATTATGTACTTTTTGATTATCATTATACAATTCCCATAAATCTTATTTTGATACTTTTTGTATTTTGTTCTAATTTTATATGCCCTCTTTAACTTGTTTGCATATATTTTTTAAAGATGGACATAATTGTTCAATATAAACAGTTCCGTGTCGAACTAGACTCTCTTGTCTCATGGTTTATTTAATATACAATTACTCTTTTCATATACGTTTTTTAACAGAAAAAATACGTATAGCAATACAAAAGTACATTTAAAAACAATCAAAAGCATCATTTATTTATACAGGGTGTCTTATAAGCACATGATCAAAAATATACTGCGATATTCTTTGGCTCAAAAGAAGACGATTTGACCTAACTTCCGTTAGGAAAAAATGTTTGGCTCCTCTGCTATTGACTGTCAAAGTTCTTGAAAAAAATATATGTTTTTTTGTAATATCTGGAGAATGTTACGATGGATTTTAATGAAACTTGCTGTGGATTTGTTGCTAAGTAAAACTCACTAGAACTTTTTATTTGGTCGCTCGAATTAATTAATTTTATTTTTATTGGTGTATCAGTCCTTTTTCGAGATTTTTGTTCTCTTGGTAAAGTCTTGTAGTATTCATAGCTTTTACGCAAAATATATATATTTTTTTTTTTCAATTTTAGACAATCATTAGGTATCACTACTACTCAAGTACAACAAATACTCACTACAATCACTACTATCGTAGTAAGTATCTTGCTAAAATCTTCTAGCATTCACAGTTTTTACGCAAAAAATAGTTTTCTGTTTCGGTGCGGTTCAATTTTAAATGTATCGCAGTAAATCTGCTATTTTACAAGAAGCAGCCTTTTCTAATAATAATTGGTAATTCTTTTGAATAGGATATCAATATTGAAAGTAAAATGGGCGAGTCTGTCGCAATGCGACGGATTGAATATCCTTTTACTTCATTAGATTCATTTTTTGTTAACACTCGAAAAATGTGAAGACGTACTTAGGAAAGACCTAATTCTCTTTATTGAAACTGGATGATAGTTACGTAGATACGATAGATGATGGTGGAATTACAAGACACGTTCGATATGGCCCCCATTTTCCTGGATGCATAGCGGGATCCATCCTCAACATTTTTGGATCTTTCCGTATTACGTCCGCCTCGTTTTGAATCCTACGCAATAATTCTTCCTGGGATTCCACAGGAGTAGCGTAAACTTTATTCTTCAAGGCTCCCGAATAACTGGACAATCTTGAGTAATATTGAATAAATTTGCGTAATACTTCAGTAAAACTTGAATATTATCCGATGTATGANGTTAAGTCAGAGGACGGGGGGGGGGGGCATTAGACAGGGAACATCTCTCCCTCTTCTTCCGATCCACTTGTATGGAAAAGTATTATTTAAATGTGCAGTTACATTTGCACTAAACTGCGGAGGAGCACCATAGTGCATGAACCACATCTCTTCCATTAGAACCGGAAAAGTAACCGTCAGAAAATTGAAATAATTTTCGCTATTCAAGAGGCGCGGCATAACAAAAGGATCCAGAAGGATGTCACCGATGATCCCAGCCCAAACATTTATTGGGGCGAAATTGAAGTCTTCTCTCAAAATGGTATAGTAAAAGCTCCTGAATAGACGTCGCATGATAAGGATGGAGAAGCTGCTGTCTTATGATGCGATTAATTGTACTTTTTGGTACGCTAAATTCCATTGTCAGACGGCGAGTACTGATATTTGGATCTATTTAAAACTCTCCCTCAACTGCTGCATTTCGTACTTGAGGACGACCCTGTAGCATTCAAATAAGACACTTAATAAAATACATATTTAATGCTGTGTCCCAGTATCCTTGGCTAGGAAATTTTATACCCTCCTGTATCGCGTAGGAACACAATCAGATGTCTAGTTTTTATAACAACCAAAGTACGGTCGTGCGCGCTTCACGCGGAGTAGGGCGAAATTCAAAATCGGAAAGAAAGAGATCAGGGGGAGAACTTCTTGAAACGCGGGTCAGGAATAAGTACGTGAAATCGTTCATTTAACCTGTGCCGTAGTAAAATTGCAACAGAATTATTAGTGTAGCCTCGATGCCGACATTTTGAACTGACATCGTTCATTACATCACCAGCATCCAATAGCTTTCCTAATAGTCAACTAAAAACTGTCAACTCGCCGGAGGTTGCTCCGTAAGTATAATTGCCGATCCTTTTTGTTAGTATTGCAGTTAGGTATACCGTGGTTTAAATATTCACAGGGTAAGTAAGGAGTAGGCGTGTACCGCGTTCGAGTCCCTCCGACCTGGTTTACACCTGGTTATGTAATCAGCACGTGTCGCCCTGGGAGCCGTACTCCACACCTACACGATCCCCGTTGTCTCCACCAAGCCTGTTTGCTGCGTCTTCCCCGTGGTTTTCCACTACATAGACTTCCTAGACGTATTGGCATTTCGGCCGATCTGATGTCGTCAGTCTATTTGTCAGAGCCATGACAGGACCATGGAGCCGCCATTTTAGCTTGTGGATTGGACCACGTGGATAAGTCAGGTTTTATTTTATGAATAACCACAAGATTTTGATTTCCATGCCAAATTTTAAACATAATTTGTTCACATGACGTAACAATATTTAAATTTGCCTAATTACTGGATATCTGATTATGAGGTATATTTATGTATAATGGGTATATTCTATCCGTCAACATTTAACATTATTTCATTATGTAAGGTACTTGTTATCACAAATAACCCACTATTTTGACACCGTTATAATATTATTTCACAATTATTCGACACAAAAATCTACATTTGAATGCTTTGTTATCCTTCACCTTTTTTTTTTGTGTTATTATATAGGTTACTTATTAAATGTAGTATTAACTTTTATGCATTTTTATCGATTAATTTAGAAGGTATATGTATTTCATACCAATTACTTTACTTCATTACATCTAGTATTAGTGTAGGCATTCTTCAGTTTGAATAGTTTCTAATAAAACTGTTTTTAAATTTTATATTTTCTGGTTTTCTTTCGTGATATCTGTAACTACCTCAACTCACCAATGTTACACTTCAAATAGATAAAAAAAAACATCTGTATTTTTGATATTGACATTTATCACTTTCATCAATATTTGTTTACTTATTTAAAAGTGATTGGCGCCCCTAGAAATAACCCTTAGATTACATAATATATTTATTCTCTATTTGATGTGAATTAACACGTTTACTTTACCCACAACCTAGCCATAAATGAGCTGCCGGCGCATAAAAACAAATAAAGTGTGGTAATCTAAAAAAAAGAGACTAATTAACGTCATAACCCACATGGTCAACAGCTCGAAACGAATTGATTGACGATTCATTTATTATAAAATGAGATCATCGCTTACTACGACAGTAGTAATAGTAGTGAGTAGTTGTTGTTCTTGAGTAGTAGTGATAATGACTGTCTAAAATTGAAAAAAAAAAATGCGTAAAAACTATGAATGCTACAAGATTTTACCAAGAGCACGAAAATCTCGAAAAAGGACTGATGCATCAATAAAAATGATTAATTCCAGTGACCAAATAAATAGTTCTGGTAATTCTTGTACCAAGACATTCAACAATTTACCACTAGCCCAAGGCAGATGGACATGCGTTTTACTTAGGAACAAGTCCACAGCAAGTTTCATTAAAATCCATCGTAGCATTCTCCAGATATTACAAAGAACATATTTTTTTTTCAAGAACTTTGACAGTCAATAGCAGAGGAACTAGACATTTTTTCTTAATGGAAGTTAGGTCAAATCGTCTTCTTTTCAGCCAAAGAATGTGCAGTACCTTTTTGATCATGTGCTTATGGGACACCCTGAAGTATGTATGTTATACAAATTGGACCACGTTTTTAGTGTGAGCGCGCCAATTCTGTTCATTGATTAATTTGAAAATATTCTTTTTAACTGAGAAATTCATTTCCTAAAATTTCATATTGCAGTTGTATAAAAAATTATGTATCCGGTAAATTTGTAGATATTTTAAGCAGAAGTATTCCGTCGAACTGAAACAATGTGTTACGCAAAAAGTCACAAACTCGTTAAAATTTTCGCTGCTAATTCGATTCGCGGGTTTTGTAAAAGAGGCGCAGAATTACACGGCACTTTAGAACAGCCCCGAAACGTTCATTTCCCCATTACATGTGTTGATTTTTCCCCGATACTTAGACTGAAATATGTTATTGTACGGTACAAAAATACCTGTGCGGCTTTAATACGTGGAGAACACAAAAAACCGGCACAATACCGCCCAATTAAACCTTTTGCCGTGCTCAGCGCGGCGTTCACATGTAACTAATAGAAATAATTTTTAATTTTGTGGCACAGTGGAGTACAAACAGGCGTCCCGTAACTTCTGAATCGGCAATCATTTTGGCAATTTAAATGTGTTAACGACTTTAAACGATGTTAAGATCGTTAGACTGAATGATGGCTCCCCCATTCTATTATGTCGGCGATGGGAATGGGGATGACAGAAATTTAATTTCAGATGCAAAATCGAGAAATTGAGCTGTTCTAATGCGATTACGTTTGGTTTTATTATCCCGTAATGACACATCGCATTCTAATAGTTCAGCCGGAATAACAGTTCGGAAGTGTGGCAAATAGTTCTCGTGTACACTGCACATTTTGCTGGGTCGTTAGGTGCAACTAAGAGCACATTTAAGGCTCCCCTTACTTAAAAAAATAAGACCCTAGTTCCGTGTAACGATTGCAAAAATACCTATTTATGTTTTTATTTTCATTTATGCATTACCCAAACTTCCTAAAGTACAAAAACCAGTTCATTTTTTATAGGTAGTCTGAATATCGTGTTAGTTTTCTTAGTTTAATTGAAGTTACGCAATAGCAACAACTGAAAGCAATATGTCACTTCTGTCACTCACTAATAGTGTTTGATTGTTTTAATATACAGGGTGTGACGTGTATAATCTATAAAAATTAAACTGCAACTTCCTGATGATATTTTTTGTAATAGAAAAGTCCTATACGAAAAAGTTCTATCTTCGCGTTTTTTTTTTGTAAATTAAAGTTCATTTATTCAACGAAAATGAAGGCCGACCCTGTGTTATTTATTAAAAACGTTGGAAATATTTTTATGCGACCTGAGTTGCAACCTTATAATTTTAGTCGGTATAACCTAATTTTTTTGTGCACAAACTAGATTTACAATGAATCGAGAAAACAATGCATTTACTGTTTCCTAACGTGTCGGTATGGTGTTAGTTTATGCTGCAGCCGGAGAAAATGCGCTCGCGGTGACTAGGTTGTATCGGGAACGATGACCACAACGTCACCCCCCATGTGCAAATACAATCCTACAGTTCGTTCAGGGGCCGCGAGATATGGGAAGTGTTATTCCTCCAGAAGGACGTGATCAGCAAGTGAACCTTAATATTGAAGATACAGTGTTGGAAAATCTTGCCCCACAATTAGTACTCGACGATTCGTACAGCAAGTAGGAACCTCATCTAGTACCGTACATCGCATCTTAAGGCGCCAGCTGTTGCGCCCCTATCATTTGCAACCAGTTCAACAGATTTTACTCCCGGATTGTGATCAACGAATGCGTTTTTTCAGATGGTTTTTACGGCAATGTGCTTTCAAGTAGACTTTCCTGCTTATGTTTATGTAACAGATGAGGCGACATTTACCCGTGATGAAGTGATAATATGCACATATGGGCCGATGAAAATCTTCACGCGATTAGAGAAACTCATTTTCAACATCGGTTCTAGGTAAATGTTTGGGCTGGCATAATAGGCGATGTACTTGTGGGTCCCTATTTCTTTGAAGGACGACTAAATGGACCAACATATGCTGACTTTTTGGAGAACCGGTTGCCTGAATTATTGGACAATGTGGCAAGATGGGGCTCCTCCACACAGTACTCAAGAAGTAACGACAGTTTTGAAGGAAATGTTTCCTCAGCGTTGGATTGGACACTTTGATTATGTGCCATGTCCACCTCGGTCACCCGATCTAATGGACTTTTATCTTTGGAGTCACTTGAAGTCATTGGTTTACAATACTCCAATTGCTAGGGTGGAAGAATTGCGAAACCATATACTTGATGCTGCTGACACAATTAGGGGAATACCTGGAATTTGGAAAAATATTCGCCAAAATTAGGTGCGTCGGTGCCATGCCTGTATCCGCGCTAATGGGGATCAATTTCAGCATTTTCTCTATAAAGGGTAAGTTTAATTTCATTTTGTTCCATATTTTAATGGAGTTTGTTTAGTTCACGCAGTTGGTAACTATAGATGCTTACGGATGTGGTTTTGTTTGCGAACTCTTACCGTATCAGTTTTTTTAAATATCTATTTTTCTTAGTTTGTACTTTTGCAATGAAAAATTCCCCAAAAATTGAGAAGTAAATTTCTATATTTCAACGACGATTTGTTTACGCGGCTGGTCTACAGCACATAACTCATCGTACAGCACACAGACAGGATCGTTCCAGAGAAAATGTTTTGATCCATAATTCAACTTTAATTTACGAAAAAAACAAAACGCAAAAATTGAACATTCTCGTATAAGACTTTCCTATTACAAATATCGTTAGGAAGCTTTAGTTTAATTGTTATAGTTTATACACGCCACATCCTGTATTTAAGAGCAAATATGAATTTTTATGCAATTTCAAGCGAGTTTGTTATGTTGTATTCTAAAATCATTTTGATTTGAATGGTTTTTGATCCCCTTTCTATGTACTTAGCATTTTTATGTCTGATATATAATTTATTTTTGAAGGATTATAAAGCTGATTCGAGGAGTGTTGATATGTTTTGGAATCCTTTTGATGAATGGTAATGAATCTCAAAACTGTAAATTATTTCGAGATTGTTTTGATGCATTTTGTTCCCGAAAACCATCTCAAAGTCAGAAACTCTCTGTAAGTCCATGAAATTTTATTTAATTACATGAAAAATTACATCTACATTGAAAATTATTGTATAGAAAGAAATACGCTAGAATAAAAGCAACTACTTCAAAATTTCTCAAAACAGTTTTTGAATAAGTAATAATAACAGCAGGGCAACATAGGTACATCAAAATAGCTTCAATATCAATTAAAATTTCTCCAATCGGCTGTAGCATCAAGACTGTAGAATATGTCAGAGCATCTGAAATCTAGAATCTGTAATTATGGGACCGGCAGCTTAGAAACCTACAGCACTTAGGCCCCATTGGGCCCCTTGTACTTCCTCCAAATAGGAAATCAATCCACCTGAGCCGCTAACCAACCTATTACAGAGAAAAAGGTGGTGACGTTGCTCAGAGGGATATCTGTAATATAGGCCATAACAGGCCAACGTTCTCCCAACAGGGATTCTCTTGTTGACGAGACGGCATGCGGCAGTGCATTCGCGTAGCACATGTAGTACTGTCTCGTCTTCCTGTTCACAACCCCTACAAGAAGGTGTTTCACATTTTCTCATGTTGTAAAAGTGCTTCCTTAGCCAGCTGTGTCCAGTTTGAATACCTGTCACTAGGCGAAGATATGACCTAGACATGGACATGTATTTTTTGGCTGTATCCTTGCTGGGCCTTTTTTAGGTCCCAAATGATAAAAAATTAGCATGAAGTTAAAGGGGCACAATTTTTCTCAGGAATCTAATTTTCTCATTTTAGCGACCTGTAACAAATATGCATTTGTTACATTAAATAAAATGAAGTCACATAAAATACGTAGATTTTGCAAACATTTCTACCGTATGCCAATTAAACACTATGATATTTTAGGTATTCTTAACGATCTCTATGTTTTAAGTATGAAATGAACTTGATAACCTTCTGCTTCTCCAAAAGCCTTTCTATGCTAAATTTGATTGTACCCTCCAAAAAAGTAAATGAGTTGTATTAAGATAGAAAAATTTTTTTTTAATGACCTGTAACTTTTTAAACAATCTAATTTATAACAAACTCTTCAGATATGGTTCATTCTGTTCCATTCACCCTATATATTTAACAGTCTAAAAATAACAAATCATCCCAAAACATTTCGGGGTAACTTTTTCTGTCACCTGTTCAAGTCATTTAGTGTTGATATTTTTTAAATATATATAAATACAGTTAACATAATCATATTTCATTTAAAATGTTATTTTTGTGGAACAATGACTTTAAATTACCAAAAATATATTTGGTTTCGAATTAAATTAATCCGTTATCAAATGTTAACAATGAATCAACAAATTTCAGCCATTATTTTGATGAAATATAAATATGCTTTTTGTACAAATAATATATATAATCAATCAAGTGCAGATTTCGTTTCCAGAGCTCCTGTTTTTTAAATATATTTTATAGAAAATATTTGATTTAAATTTATTACGCGCAGCAGTGTACGATGCATAAACTAGAGAAATTTTATGCCGTAAACACTTTACGTATAATCCAGGAGTTCCTTTAAAGTTGTCTACTATATATCTTAAGGGAACTGACTTTATAGTTGCTATAAATTCAAATTTTCAGTGTAAAACTGTTTAGATAAAGTTTAACGTTAAATAAAAAGTTCTGGCACATCACACTGAAATTGAATCGAGTGCAGGATTTGTATTTGTTCACGGCATATTTTAAGCAATCTGGATACCAATGATTTTTACCTATTTTGGAACCGAATTTTAATGCAAATTTCCAATAATCTCCTCATATAACTGCCTGAATGAATGATATGTTTTGATTTTCCTTTCAGCTCACATTTCTGCAGAATTAGTATAGAAAATATATTTTACTCAGATAAACGTCTAAGAAGAAACATTTCTTTTAGTATTTTTATATGCTACACGAGACTTTATAAAGGGTGTCCCACTAAGGTCGGCGAGGTACTATATTAGAGAAAGTATAGACCCTAGAGCTTCGAGAAAAAATTTTGATGAATAAATAGACCAAAAGAAATGTCTGCAAATAGTTGTCAAATTCGTAGCTCGACTGCTCGGCATAGAGCTGAATTTTTCTCAGAAATGTTCCCTATTCAGTTATATTAAATAGTACAAATATCGATAGATGGATTCATTGCGTATAACTTTTGTTATTGACATTTTGTTGTATCTCTCGAAAGAAAGGGTGGGGGATGCCTCTAATGTCTGATCAGAAAAATTCATTTTTTAAGGATTGGCTCATCAAAAGCCCACAGTGTTATACCTCGTTGGAAAAGTCTTTCCATGCTCTATCTCGTGGTGAATACGTAATGTCATTTACCTCAACATGGAAACCTATAGAATACCGTTTTATGGATTTTTCTCAAAAATTGTAAATGCAATGCTATAGCTTTCTTTATATAAATGAATTCAGCACAAAAAATTAATTGATGAATATAGTACAAGTTTGAAATTTCTAAGGAAAGTGTTGTTTATTTATTGGCGCTATTTATCCAAGTTTAGATTGTTTCACGTTTTCTTAAAAAAACGAAATGGAAGGATAAAACTTTGTATAGCTTAGTTGAATACCATAAAAATAGCAACATTTTGACGCAAAAAAAGATTCGATATCTTTTTTATTATCAAGTTATTCGCAAATTAGTGAATAAAAAATAAATAATGATGAATAAATTGAGGAACAGGACGCTAACGAAAATACATTTAATTACCAAAACAAAATGTTATAGACTACAAAACTAAAACAATATACCATCATACCATCATACTTTATAGAACAGAAAGGCACAAAACGAAATATATTTTATAAATAGAACAGAGTAAGATATGGAACACAGTGCAACACAGTAACCCAGTTTTAACATATGGAGTGGTAACATATGGATAGTAACAAGTAGTAACATATGGAGTTGTAACATATAGTTGTAATAAATGGATAGTAACATATGGATAGTACAAAGTTATATAGTAACATATCTATAGTAACACAGTTGTAACATATGGATATGGATATGGAAAACAATAAAATTGTAACATTTGGAACATAAAAATTTCAATATTTGTGAACATTTAATTTTATTATATTTTTAGAGTTGTAAATAAGAAAAACTTATAAGTTTTTTTAATAACTTTTATATGGAAGTTAAGATACTGTCAAAAGTGACACCTAAATCATTAAATGAGTCACACTTATTAAATATCGTTCCATTAATATTGTATATTTAGTTGTAACACATGGATAGTAACACAGTTGTAACATATGGAACATAAAAATTTCAATATTTGTGAACATTTGATTCTATTATATTTTTGGAGTTAAAAATAACAAAACTTAAGCCCTTATAAGATTTTTTAATAACTTTTATGTGGAAGGCTACAACATTGCATTCTGCGGTTTTAACTAAGACAACACACCAGCAATTCAGATTATTTAAGCATTTCTGCAGTTTAAGGCAATAGAAAATAATATTTATTGGACAGTAATTTTAGCATGATCAGCATACCGAACATACAGAAAATATGACACATTCAAAACTTCTGTAATGTCATTAAAGAAATTTACAAATAAGGATGGCCAGAGAATGGAACCGCGAGGTACTCCAGAAATTACATTTATTTCTTTTGAAACAAAACGTAAATTACGTCTAGCTGGGTATTATCATTTCAATTTATTGGTCAATAGGACCAATAAATTGAGTTACACAAAATAAGTTGGTAGTTATAGACCGGTGAAGTCAGTAGCTATGGACCTATCATAAAACTATGTTGATGAATAGAAATTTGTTTTCGAATATATGAATACGAAGCTGCAATGTATTTTCATAACTTTTTTTTCTAAAAATATTACAAATTAATCAGGCTAGATTTTTTTTTCTTCTTAAAAATACTACGTTTTCCCATTTCCCAATTTTCTTAGTAAAATCATACTTTAGGTCGTAGAAAATTAATAGGGGTCTTTGGTATACATTTTTTTGAAAAAAAAGTCTCCTCTTAATAGTTACTCCTCCCCAAAAATTTGCTTTTCTTTTTATTCTTCCATGTATATTGTATATTAAGCTAAAGAAACCAAACTTGGTGAACATTATCTGTCAAAAAAACCTACACATTTTCAGCAAATTACACTCGCGTTAAACAGCTCATCCTTTTAAAATTGCATTGCAATACATTTATTTTTTTTTTATAAATCCTTAACTTTTCGAAAAAACTTGAAGGGGTCAAAAAGATGAATGTGGCTTTTTAGACATATTTTTTAAAAGGAAAAAAAATATCGACAAAAACTTATAAGAAAAAATGTTATAGGGGTTAATTATTTCAACCCCTTACAAAATTAATTGAGGATTGAAGAAAATTCAGAAAGTGTAGTTTTCTTGACAGACAATGTTCGCCAAGTTTGATTTTGTTGGCTTGATATATTTGAAAGAACAAAAAAAAAATTTTTTTTTTGAAATTTTTGTGGGCGTAACTTTTCAGGGGAGAATTATTTCAAAAAATTTTATACCAAAGACCCCTATTAATTTTCATCAGAGAATCGCCCCTCACATTTTTTCGGTGTTATTTAGATACACCCTGTATACAATTCGATAATGTGAATTACACAAAAAGTCTAAATTACACGTTTAATGTAACTTTATTTGTATGGTGTAATTTAACATTACCCATTATGGCGTCAAAATAATGGTCCAGTGAGTAATTTTACATAACATTTTTGTCAGTGTAGACTTTTATTTCTTTTTCTAAGAAACAAATAGCGCCCTTTTATTCAATAATTACTAACCCTGGATTGACAAGTGCATTATGTTGTACCAGTTAGCTAAGTGTTCACCTTAAGCCATAAATCACCATCAATATCAGTCGTGAATGAATAATAATATACATTAGACATTTACAGAATGATAAATTAAATATTATCCAACTAAAGTTTTTGTTTTAAAAAGAAAACAGTTGTTAAGTCTGAAGTTGAGCAAAGACCGCAGAGAAGGGTATAGAGTCCGCCACCGGTCAGTGACAAAAGACAAACGACCCATAAGATTGATGATAATATGTTGACATCCCAATTCTATACAGAAAATAAATTAATAACGTTCTTTCCTTCTTCTTGGCCGCTCACTTGTCTATCCTCCTTTTATTAACCATTGTTGGTGGGTTTTTTTTTAACGTAGTTCTTGAAATAAGACGTCTGCAATTAAATAGATATTTCTGAAATTAACCCGGTTTTTCGGCGCGTCAAAAAGTATCCTTTACACCGGCAAAAAACATAATGGATTACTTTACTAGTTCCGTGCAAAGGAATTCCTCTTGCAGAAAATTGATTAATACGGGTGTTTTCACTGGAAATTATTTTCATTTAGTGGACGTGGGGAGGATGCGGATGCAGTGAATTTGTGAGAAAGCTAATGGAATTCAGAGAATTATTGCAGAGGAATTCTATTGGGATACAATAATAATATTTATTTAATGAAATAAAGGAAAATATTGTAGGTACAGCGTCATTAATAAAAAATGTATTAGGATGGGAACATTTTTTATTAATTGAAATTTGAACAATGGGGTCATTCAGTAAATTTTCAAAAACGTTCTTATTTTGTATACACAAAGTATTGCTTATGATTAGGCGATCCTGAAAATTTCAATTCAATTCGTTGAGCGGTTATCAAACTATATGATTTTTAGAATGCGAATATTTGTCTCAACCGTGGCAATGTAATGACGTCACCGCATGGGACGGTCAGCCGGCTTGGCGCTACTTCTAGATGAATTTGTGCATCTACAAACTGTTTTAGCGTTTGTGCATATCAAATTTCAAAAATGGAAGCAAATTTCGTAAAAGCAGATTCTTCTGCTGAGACGAGAGGAGTGAAAAGGCAAAGGTTACGTTTCAATAACGTATAAAGCTTCTTTAAAGTACGTTTATAGCGAAAGTTTTTATGTTTTTGTACAATAAGAAAAGTAAATATGAATAAGAATTTTACGTTTAATCGGGCTAAACCGTTTTTGTCATAGGTTTCAAAAATTTACCTAATCAAATACAAAATTTTTATTACTATTTTGATTCCCATGGAAATTACATAAAATCTACCTACTTATAAATATAGTAATAATATAATATTTTCTATTATGTATTTTTATATAAATATTCCGTACCTATCTAAAGCTATTTGTATAATATTCACAAAAAAATGGACAATGGAAAATATAAGTGTATAGTGTTTCTAGAGGATACAAACGTATTTATTACATACCTAAATTAGGCAGGGTAGTTTTGTTGCTTTCAAATAAGTCATTTTTCAAATAAAAGATATTAAAAAAACAAATCAAAGTAGAGACTAATAGACTATCAATTTTAGATCTGCACGACAGAATTAAGGGGATATTGTTATTTTCTTAGGCGTCTTCACACTAGTGCTCTCACACTGGGGAACAATACAATATTTGTAATTTTTTTCTTCCATACTGCTAACAAAATTCGGTATATGAACGTACTCAATCGAAACTTAACAGACAACTAAAACCCGACTACCCGACTGACTGACAACATACGTAAGCATGCGGCATCGGTTTCCCATGCGGTGACGTCACACCCGCTGGTTCAGCAGATACTCAGCGCGCCAGTTTATGATTTTTATTTGGATAATTTGTAGGCGATATAAAATTCAATTTTTTGCAGAGAACCGTAAAATTACAATATCTTTCCGTTAAGCAAATAAAAAAATTGCTGAATGAGCCCATTGCACTGTCAATAATTTCTGCTTAAAAATGAATATAAAATAATGTATGTAAGTTTGAATGAAATATCAAAGTAGTAGAATATTAAAGGTTAATTAAGGACATTAAGGGTGTTATAGGATAATAATGCCTCAGTCCACGTATCTCCCTCGGGGCAGGAACGGTACACTGTCGACCTTTGCGCATTATTATCCACATAGCACCTTTGATACTTTATTTACTGCAATAGATATATTCATTGAATTATGAATATATATTACAAGTTATTATTGTTGTTGTCGTCTTCGTAGTCGTAGTCATCGTAGTTTCGTAGTTGTCGCGGATGTGAAAGTCGTCGTAGTCATCGTTGTAGTCGTCATAGTCATCGTTGTAGTCGTTGCTGTTATCGTCGTAATCGTCGTCGTATTCGTTGTCGTCATCATAGTCCTGATCGTCGTAGTCATGTTTGTCGTAGTCCTGGTCGTCGTGGTCGTGATCGTCGTGGTTGTCTAATTGTAGCTGTCGTCCTCGTTGTCAAAGTCGTTCCCGCAGTTGTTATTGCTGTTGGTGTTGTTGTTATTGGTGTTGTTGTTGTTATTGCTGTTGTTGTTGAAATTAAATATTTAGTAAAGAAAGTAAGTAAAGTAAATTATTTTAAAGTAAAGACCTTCGTAAATACTTGAGAATATGAATATCGTTTGTCATTATTTTCTAAAGTGTAGTATGTTAAAAAAAATCGTTTGCTAATAGTTATTTGTTTAATTAGGCAGTAAAGTACAAGATTTAATACCGCGACTAGTATTTAATAGACGAGGGTCAGCCGAGCCTATTAAAGCAGCCAAGGCATTAAATCTACTTTACTGTCAAATTAATGCCATATAATTTTTTCGCCGATCAATTTTAATTTTGTCATGATAACAAACAAAGATATTTATTTTACATTATTATTATTAAAATTGTATGATACTTCTTTCATGAATAATAATAATATCATCAGGTCGTCTGTGGTGGCTATTAGTGGCTATGAGACGAGCGTTATTAAGTAAGTAACTTAGATACACAGTAATCACCATATTGTTCCTATTTAAATCCATAAAAATAACTATTTATTATTATTTACGATGCAAGAATTCACATTAACTCCGCCATAAATTACTGAATCAGCAAAGCAAATAGAGTGTAATATATTACCACAAAAATCGAAGAAGATATATCAGCAAACATATAAAAAATGTATGGGCAAATTATGTTTTTTTTTTCAGAAAATGTGCTATTACACTGAAAGAAAACTTTTATAACAATTATACAACTTTTATTAAAAAAAGCTCTCATCTCCATATTCATTATTTAATGAGTTTAACTGGAAGGTGCTTAATATGCCTTATGCATCTATGAAATAAATGTTATAATGAATTACTTATACATTATTATGTGTTACAGACTTTCTGTTCCAATTGTATAGTAGGGAAGATTTGTTGTATAAAGACCAGTATCCGAATTTGTATATAACAATTGTATTAACAGAATTATTCGTTCTTCTACTGAATATGTTTCCGTTTTAACGTGTAAAAAGCGTCTTATAATGGTTAAGTGATCGTCAACTCTCGGTGCATAATCGGTTATGATCGTAAAATTTCCGACAATCCGCTGTGCATCGACTTACGACTATTACACGTCTAGTTTGACGAAAATGAAGGTATATGCATATGTTTTGTGGGATACATGATCATATCGCGTTGTGTGAAATGGAAATTATGTAAGTATCTAACTGTTTTATGGCTTATTATAATTGTTTTGTTTTTTCAAATGTAAATCTTGTCTAAATCTTAAAAATTATTATTTTGTATGCCCTATTAGAAACCGTTGATGTTAAGTTTTACATAAGAGGGAGGAACAGAAGGTTAACAGTGACAAAGAAGAGCATGGGTATAAAGTCAATCAACCAGAGGAAATAGAATTAGAAGGAAAGAAGCTCAACCTTTCAGGGGATGATTCATTCTTAAGGTGGAAGAGTTATAGTGCAAATTCTCGTGTAATACAAGAAAATACGGGTGCATCGTTGCTAAGAAAGTAAACTGAATAGTTTTGGCATCATTTTTAATACTCAAATGTATGTTTTATGTTTACATTAGAGCCTTAACTTGTAATTACAGTTATCCAATAAAATTTCTGAAAACTTGATGTCATATGTTTTTAACTCATACATTTAATACATTTATTATTATAAAACTTATAACCAGTACTAGAAGTTCTAATAACGATATGGAACACTTTAATAGTACAGTTATTGCTATCATTTCGTTAAAGACATAAAACACGTTGTATACTAGTTATACAATAATTTAACAAAGAATAAGGTATTCAATCTTATTCACTATACAACTCTGTTAGCAGTACGCATTTTATATACAATATTCACCTGTTTAACTGTCACATATAGCATACAATGGTTTTATAATGGCATATAGAATAAAGCGCATTTCTTTCAGTGTAGTATATTTTTCTGAATTAGGCAAAAGTATGAAATCTTCATTATGATCAATATTATGAGATGCTCAGGGCTAGTTTGCATGTCTATAATAACATCGATATTGGAAAGTATCTAAAATTAAAAGTATTCTTGAAATGGATCGGACGGATCGCACTAACAAATCACGCGATTTAGAAAATGAATTTAGCGACAGTAAACATGATACTAATGCCTAGGCAGTAAATTTTAGTGCCTAACAGCTGTCACTAATACTACGCCTATGTCGATCTGCGAAAAATAACTTTTTTATGTGAGCATACTACTTTCAGCCATTTGCTTATAAAGATTATTACTTTAACTATTTGTTCTTAGCATTGGGTTTAAATAAATGCTGCAAAATTCGTAATGTTTCACACAAAACTCAGGCAAATTTTTAAAGGACTTCAAGTACCTCATGCTTCGCAACCTTTTTAAGTAGGCTTTGGCGAGATGAAAACTTTAAAATCCACTGCCTTAAAGACTCGAAGCGTCCTTTTCACGTATTGCAAATAACGGGAAACCGCCGCGGAATTTTGAAAACAGTGACGTCCGGGGAACAATCCCAAATCAAGGAGTGTCAAATAAAAAGCTTTTATCTGTTATGTACCGAAGAGAGGGCAATAATTTAATCTGGCTAAGATAAAGGGGGACGCAGACAGTGGACAAATCAAACGAGTATTTGCTCTACACTTTCCCTCGCTCAGCAAAAGACTATCTCAAATATTGACCCCGCACTAGAAGATTAACAAAATCAGCAATCATCTCTGTAAGTTCGCCGCTGATTGGAATCATAGATTTGACCCTTGGGGAGATAAATAGTCCAAGGCTTTATTAGGAAAGGGGACGGTATCCGACAGCGGCAAGTGAAAGGCCTTATATTTAAGCCGGTCAAGTCGATGCGTAAAATTAGGACGGCAAATATATTCAGCCAATTCTCTGTAACTATATTCTAGGATTTCGAAATTTTCTGTACAGAGCGTGCGAAAAAAGCAAGAATATCCTAAGAGGTCTTAGAGTCACTTTGCGACATCTCATTTTTTTGTATGACCTCTGTACTAGTAATGCGTTTGTTTATTATGGATTGTCTAGCGCGGAAATTGGTAAAAAACATAAAAAAAATAATTGTTGTTTGTTTTTCTTTTAATATACCCCGTACATTTGAATGTTGAATAAAACACCTTCCTACGATGCAATTGTGATAGGTCCATCTTTAATAAGAAAGATCCGATCAAAAGAAAATATCGTCATGGCTATAGTATATAGACCCCTAGACCCTTAAAATTTAGAGGCGACTGCGTGTTTTGTTTCAAAATTATTTACGATTTATTTAATATGTAGTCAATTATCAGATTTAAAACAATGCTCAGATATAGCTCATTATTCAGATAACATGAAAGGTATTTTTTCCCTTAAAATACAATTACGATCAAATGGTCTTATCATAAAATGAAAATAAAAAATAAAAAATAAAAATGAACTTAATTATTAAGCATCGTTTTATTGCAAACATGTTAAAATTTTCATGCCACATTTCCAATTTAAAATAACATCTTATTAACCTTGTTATTATTATTATTACGTTAATGTTATCGATTGCCTTTTCTACCAAGGTTTCTTAGTGATAGTGATTTAATTTTGGAAAAATCTTAAAAAAACAAGTTTAAGCCATTTAAGCTCTTTGGGGTTTTAGAATTTTGATCATACTTCATTCACAGACCTAGTTTGTTACCAATCATAAGTAGGTATACTAAAGAAATAAACTGCTTAAGCGGAAAATATGTTATAATAAAATATCTATTAAGAAAAATAACTTTGAGGTATGTAGGTAATAATGTTAGTATTAAATTTTTGGTAGTCTTATAGGATATTTATGAGTAGAATCAATATATTTAACATTTTAAAGAAATGTACCTACTTGTATTTGTTGAAGACATGTTACAAAACGTATAAGCTATAAATAACACCCTAACTCCAAATTATAAAAAAAAATCTAATGAAATTCTGCAAACTGTGGAACAGACAAAATAGGATATGCACTTGTGTTAAAATGTGCTTAAATTTTTATTGTAAGAATATGTAAATATTTTCGACAAATCTAAGGAAAGCATTATTAACAGGAATTAAGTGACCTTATTTCAACTATGCTTGTTGTTGTATAAAGATGTCTCATTTAAAAGTTATTCTTTCGGGTCTTGTTAATATCAATAACTACAAAAAATGTTTTGGATAAGAGTTGCTCCAACTCATTTTGTTCACATTTTACATTTATTCTGAATTAATCCATGGGATGGATTTAACATGATCTAATTTCCCAAACACACTGTACAACCCTGTATATTGTAACGAATTTGAAATGTTAATATAGAAACTCAGATGAAAATATTGCCTGACCGAACTTAAAGTCGTATAAAAATTTTAATTATTAAAGCAACACCAAATTGCTATAAAATTGTTAATATGGAAATTCTGGATATAAAACTAGTAATGAACAATGATATTACATAGTATAAAAATAATAATCTTTTAATTTTATTCTCAAGCACAGAATAAATTTTCATAAAAATGCATGACATCGACACTTGTTAGTAATCAGTACATAAAGAAAAACGAATTTAAACCTAGAGTGACTTATATCAAATGAAAGCTTAAAGTCTATAGATTAATCGGGTATACATATCGCAGGAATACGAGTAAACTTAAAGAAGATATCTCAATCCAAAATAAACCATAACATAAAAATTTTTCATCAAATGTCACATTTCACAATAAATTTCACAAATGTTAAAACTAAAGCTGGCATTCTAAGAATACCCAGAGATGCCGTAAAAAATATAAAATAAAGAATATTTTAATAAATAATTTATAGAATTGTAAATAAAAGTAAAAAGACATTTTTAAAAATGTGTTAGTTATAAGTAGTGGTGTGAAAAAGTGTTTGAAAAGGACATCCAAAGACTGAAAATTTCTGTGCATGGACCTTAAGCAAAGCTAGGGACAGAATAATCAGGAAGGTAGAGAAAAACAAAGAAATTATTGATTGATTAAGACTTGGGTTTTGCAAGATGTACAGCGTGGAGACGCAGCTCCCGAAAAATTAAAAATAAAACGAGAAGAAATAGTCCACGGAAGAAAATTAAATACTTACCAGTAAATCTATAGTTTGCCAGAGTCCAGATAAAGTTATTTTGGCAGCACATGAAAATTTTCCTCTACCAGCAGTAGAAAGCAGTTCCAAGGCAGTTTCCAGTGGCCCCATAAATAGTCTGCAAGGCTTCTACGTAGTTTCGTGCGAAGAAAACTACAAATTTCACAACGTAACAGGTACTTAAAACACAGTGCACTAAAATATCGCTAGCTATTCCCAATAAATCATGATTTCTATCGCATTAAATCTTTGCAAAGTATAAATAACAAACCACAGGACTTACCTGTACAAAAATAAGCAGAATCCAATAACTTAAATAATTCAATATTTCGAAGAGCTCTAACAAAATCTGTCAAATGAACAGCCATTTTATTTAATTCTGACTAATTTTCATTCTTGTTTAGATGTAAGGATGCCGCTGAATGATAGGCAACAAATAATACAAGGAAATGTACTCCGGATTGCATAGATAAAGTTAATTAATAGAAATTTTTTTAATTATTCCTTATATTATTTGTAGCTAAGCAGAAAAAGGCGAATTTTGTTGTTATAAATATTCTTTATTATGGAAAACATATTCTATATAAAAAAGATATTCATAAATTTAAGTTTATAAAGTCTTCAAGTCAAAAAATTAATATAACAAAATTTTGAATAAACACTTTATTAAATTTCAAACTCTATTCATTTCAAAGTGTGTTGCATTGTACTAGTTTGTGAGAACCGACTTCTGAGAATTTTCTGATATTGTTTATATAACAAGTAGTGTCTACCAGCAACTAGCCAGGGATAAAGTACAAGGTAAGACATAACAAAATATAGTAGAGGTTTGTATGATACTATTTACAATTTAACTAAAAATATAATCTAAACCAAAATCAAACACACACACACACACACATCCAAAATTTATATTTTGATATTATAATATAGATGTTCTTTAGTTTTTCGTTGAATTTAAGAACTTTAATAAAATAATTAGTTCTAGGTCGTACCACTTCGAAGTTATGACGTTTTTTTTAATTGACATTTTCAGCATTTTCGAAAATATAAAATAACTAAACATTATACTAAGATGCAGTTTTCACCATAAGTTCAAGCATGATAAAAATATGTCTTCTGCAATATGTCATAATAGTAATTAGCTACAACCAAACAGATTCACAATTTTATTTCATTTCGATTTTGAAAAAGTACGTTTTTATTTATCTATTTATTTATTTATTTATTACAGTTTGAGACATGTTCTATGTTTTTCATATTTTTCCCCATAAAATGCCATCTGAAACTGAAAGAATGATTGAGATTAAGATGCTTTTTTGTTTTATTGATATTACTAGAACGATGGAAGAATATGCTTTATGTGGCAAATTTATAAAAATCGTCTCATTTTGATTCAAAATTCGTTAGTTTCACACCATATACGGAATATTGAAACATCATGTATGAGACAATTTCACAATAGAGACTAATAATGAATAATATCTTTATTGCATCTTATTAATATTTGGCCTTGAAAAACCTAAAGTTTTAATCCATTTGTACTGCGCACGAATGCTGTTTTGAACAAGGCTCTAAAAATTAATGAGGTCCTGTTCCCGACAGTCCGGCATACGAGAAAAATATAAAAAATAAACCCAGACTAATAGAAAGCCGTTTTTATTTGCGCCCCCAGAAACAAATCCGCAATACATCAAAAGTTCGCACCGAAAGGTATTATGGGTATTCTCCCCGATCACGTCGCCCGTAAAATAAGTGCAAATCCCTTCATTTGTCTTTATGGGGGAACAAAAGACTTAACTAACCTCTAAAAAGATCACTGGCTACTCTGACCTCGGACGTTTCCCCGTCGTGAAAGCCAGTGGACGCCGTCAGGAGAGATTGCCCATAAATTTACTCAAGTGAGTCATCGGTAGCTTCAAATAAACTGATTTCCTCTAAAGTTACTGCTGCAGTGGTTATCCCGAAAAAGGGACTGCAAGTGCATACGAGCCGATTCACGAATTGTTTTTAATAGATCAAAAATAATGAGTCTGTGATTAGAAGGCACTGTTAATTAAATGTAGGTAGGTACTATCACTTTTTCATTAAAATAATATATACTAACGTAAAAACAATAATAATTAATAGCGATAGGTTATTCAGTTAATTTGGTAATACAGTAAGTGTAAACTATCTAATAAATAATACACGAAGCATATGTGTTGAATGTTTATTAGTAGGGCTGTCAGAACTGAGCCGCGGGACATAGGCGTACGCATTAAAAAGCAACTGATTAAATAGTCTACAATACACCACCATAAACACCAACGGATAGGAATTAATTATGCAACATTCGCACGGTTACAAAGGCAACAGTGTACCAATGCCACGTGAACGATTTCTTGTTATTTTTACTAATGGTGGCGAACAACTTCACATTTTAATAATCCCAATATCCGCGTCATTGTACAATAACATGTACATGTTTGTTTTTAAATCTGAAGCTTTGCATCGATCAATTTATTCGATACGTATCTAGCGGCTCTTATGCCTGCCCTGTCGGCCTGGCGTATCGGTGAACAGTCCAAGTTTTTTGTTGACGGGCGTTGGCGGTGCATTTCATTGTCGTTTGCGCGTGTGCGAGTGAGTTTGACGCTTTGCTTGGTCGAGTCTGCACGTGTTTTTATGGCAGTCAGTAGCATTGTGTATTATGAGCATAGAGCGGAACACAGCTTGGCTATAAATTTAGCCTATTTCTGCTACCACAACGCGTATTGCTGCTTACTAGTATAATCCAGATTACTACTGCTTATTTATTTGATAGTCGCCACAAAATTTCGGATGTCTAATTATTGCTTTGGTTCACAACAAACGTCCTTATAATTCTTTTCTGTTTTTTATGTACTTATAAGCTTTTTGTATATGCTGGTTAAAGTGGCGTGTAAATAAATATTTTTAAAATGATAATTCAAGTCATCGTTTTGATTTCTTTTTACACTATGACATTTCTCAATCATTTTATTTTTTTAATTGTATCATATTATCTCTCTTTATCGATTGATGGCGAAATATTCACACAACTTAGTTAAAGAAAAATTGTTCTACGCTTGTCATCTCATTCCAACTGAAGCAATCCCCATACAAACAAATCCCTTTTGAACGGATTAAATAACTCTTGCAGTTTAGAGGCGGCGGCGGTAGCAACACGAGGGTGTGGAATTCGTTGATTAAAAATTAACTGAAATAAATTCATCCGCGGTAGATTTGTCCGCATCCATTAAGGATGCATGAATTATCCCAAACGGCAGCGCTTTCAGAATGAATTTTACCATACAAAAACGAAGTTAAAAAAAACAGGGGAGAATGTGCGTCAGTAATTGTTTTCTAATTATTATTTATGAGAAATTGACACTGGTTCGTGAATAGCAAGTTTGTATACGAGGCAACATCAGATATGTAAAGTGTGTCCCAAAAGAGACGCAGGATTTAACATGAGGAAAAAGATGTTAATAAAAAAGTTGGAAAAGTTTTTACATGTTTTTAAAGGGTAGACATTGCGATTACATATGAAAGAGGACATCGGACAGATGCCGTCCGTGACACATTTGACATACTCGACTTCTTTTAAGAAAATTGTGTATCACGCAGACCTGCGGCTGAATTTCGTTGACAACTGTCCGAATTTGTGCCTTTAATTCAGGAATGGTATTCATCTGAGCAGAATTAATATACTTTGGTCTTTATGAATACCCACAGGAAAAAATCGCATAATTTTGTTGGTCAACTCACTTCACCGTTAGGTGAGATGAAACGTTCATTAATTTTCTGTCTTATAGTGTTACATGTCATATGGCAGATGGTACCATCCTACTGGAATCACATGTCATCCAAATGCCATTCAAATGAGGCCACAAAAAGTTCAACAGTATCTCTCTCCATTGACAGCCCCATTGGGTGTACAGAGAAGAAGTATACAATAATCTCAAAGTTATAAGTTATATATTTTTTCAGATAATAACTAAATAAGCCGCATTTACAAACTTGGTAGAACAAAGAAACTGTAATTGTTAAAAAGTCCCATCTAAACGGGTTTTATAACTCATTCATCAATGAATGAGAAATTTAGTGATACTTCAGAAAAAATGTCAAAGTGTTATATCTCTACGATTTCGGGGATATATGAGCATAGACCTTATAAACTACTGGACTCGCCCAACTGTCATTTTGTCTATACAGGGTCGGAAAGTCCCCATGGTTCATCGGCCGTTACGTGAGAGCGATAAAGAAAGTCATAGAAATCCGTGCGATAGAGAAAGATGGCTATAATGAAGGCGTCTAATAGTCACTGCCCATTTCGCCCTTCCACAAATAAGATCCACTTCCACTTGTAATTCAGCGACCGGTGGTCATCGTTTGGCTTTTCTTTAATAGATGTCACTACTCGATGTTTTCTTCGTTCAACATATTATTTGAAGAGAATTTTTGCTAAGCACATTTCTGTTAAAACTTTTTCGTTATATTCGGAGTAACATATTTAAAAGCGGCAAAATTTGGACGTTAAAATGACATTTTATTTTGAGGATGGGGGAAATAATATAGGTAATCTAATAAGTTATCATCGGGGACAACTCTACTTGGTCATTATTTTCAGAAAGATGCAAAAAGTATAAACATGTTGGTACCATCATAACTTCTTTCCTACCTATGAAATTTAATTTTTTCTCCACTTAAACGTCTCTTTACGCAATTTATCGCAGAACACGATTGCACCATATTTAGTTTTTTCGAATCTTTCATATACACTAACTAAATCACACAAAAATTCAAGAAATCAAACAATAATGTCAATACATGACATTTACTTCAAAGTTTGTTTATGGCATTTGTACCATCATTTGTTTTACCGGTATTTGCCTCAACTAGCTTCATCTGTCTTGCACACATCAGCGCGATTGACCTCTCTTTCTAGGGCCAGTCCATAGTTTACTAAGTCTATGTATATGAGTCTTGTAGTCTTCTTTTTTTATTTTTTTCCATATATAGGTTAAAATAATCAAGGAAGGTAAAATACACGTGGCCCAATGAACTGATTGTCATAGTGTCAACATTTTGGTTTTCAGTATATTTTTGTACATTTTCTGTGGATGGGCTTGATAATTCTGATAACTAGTCTAATTCTCTGTTGATAGTTTAGGAATGCAAGATTATTTGGTACTTTTGCTGTAATTTTTATTATTGGTGGAACGTTGTATGTATATTTTCGTTTTTATCTCGCGTCAAGGTGAATAAGTCTTTGTCCTTCAACAAATAAAGGAATTTTTGTATTGTCTGCGCTTCAATTTTTTTTATGGAGGTCTATGTCTGTTATAGGTATCGTCAAATTTGAATACAACGCACGTGTGTATATTAATTCAGGATTTATGAATATTTTCGGAATTGGAATATTTACGGACGAACCAGTATAGTCGTAATAGTAATAGTCTTAAAGATAAGGCTCATTTTCGAAATTTGATAAAGACTGACTAGACAACAACATTTTATAGTCGATTATGTACTCCAGGGCCTTTACGTTATGTTGCCATCAAGACTCTAACAAATAGCAGTAACATGTTTTAAATTTTAACATTTTGCTTTAAAGCAACTTTAGGAGTAATATGTATGTATGTATGTATGTCGGAGGGGTGGTGGAATTGTCTTCCACCACGGCACTTAGGCCTTATTAGGCCCGTTGTACACCCTCCTTCATTACTCGAGTACTTTTCTTCAAACCATCTTATTTAGTACACGGATGGCTTGGTGGCAAAGTCTCGTACAGTTTATGTATGATAACATGGTCTTGAGTTACAGAGATTTCTTGCTCTGCTCTCATTACCATTTATCGGGGACCACACGCGTGCGGCAAATGTTGGGCGACCCAGGTCTCTTGGTAGGCTGCCACAGCCACGTCCCCGAGCCTGCCTTAGGTCACCCATCCAAATTCCAGCCCACGTCCGTGATGCTTGACTTGGCAGATCGAAATCCGCCGGCCAAGACACCTGGCTAGGCGGTCCCCTTTAGGAGTAATAACCTGTAGCATTATTAAAATAGTGGGATAGAGTGTCTATTAATAATATGGCATAGAAAAACATTTCAGCTCCGTGTCATTTTCGATGCTAAAAATTATTGATCTACCTTTATTATTTTTCCTTCCAACCATAGAAGTTAACTCTAGGGTGAAAAAATTTTTTCAAATAGTAGTATTTTCTTCTATTTAAGACCCACGCACAAACTTTGAAAGGATTTTTTTAATGATAAGCAAAATACATTAATAATAATCATTTCAATATTAATTTTTTATTTCAGTTAAAATTTTATTTTTAATTTTAATAATAAAAACCGTAGAAACTCTTTGTAAAAAAACATTTTGTTTGCTCTGAGTGTTTATAAGTACTCATAAACATACTAAAATTACTCTTCAATACAGTAACAATGAATCATGGTGGTATAATACGGAACCGCTGATAAAAAGTATAGGTTAGCTGCACATATTTATGTTCAGCGATTTGTGTAAACATAACCAGCCGAACTGCCGATAGAGTCACTGATTCCAAAAATGTTTCTCCGTATTATTGTATCGAGTTTTCGCGCCTCGATTTATTTACTCTTCGAATATCCTCTCCATGTTTGTAGACATTCTGTATTGTACATTCTAGTGTAGGAAAATACTCTTGCTGCTGTGGAAATATGATTGTTACAAATATATACAACCCAAAAGTGATATACAAGCATCCCCAGCCATTAAAATAACATCAGGATAGTTTCATAATTCAAAACCTAAATTAGATTTTGGATTTCTCAGTTATTTACATTGTTATTTCGTTTCATAAATAATCTATGATTATTCTTTACTGAAAGCGGTCATGAAATATAAATCATCAGCCCCCAAAAAGTGATGCCTTCTAGCAATAAATGTTTTATTCCATGGAAGAATAGATGGTTAGACTCGTAGAAAATTTTAAGTGCAGATGAATATTTTATAACGTACTTTGAAATACCCTTCCAATGTCTACTGTAAATAAATTATAGTAGTATAATTTATATTTTCCTGAACAATATCATGATGTTTGGAATAAATTATACGAATAAATCATAATATTATGATTTATTTAATTTTAAAGTAGAATCATTGCGTTCAGTAGCATGCGCGAATTTACTGCCATCTATTTTCCCGTAATGTCTTCGTTTTCGAATTATAGTAGAACCGTTTTAAGATTGCCATTACGTCACGAGTGTGTCCTAATATCAATAAGGGCGTGAATTAATTATTTGTTATACGTCCAAAAGAGATACAATGATGGCATAAATGTTTTCATAGTCTCAGTCTATCACAGACAATCGTTCCAATATTTTATATGTAATAGAGTGAAAGAAAATGGAGGACGTTTGTTGGGTATTAGTTTTAGACTATAGTTTGACTAGCGCATTTAAAACAGAGTTGACAGTCAGATTAACATTTTAACAGTTGTTTTGATCGCATCTCAGTACCTAACTGTTGGATATATTTTCTGAGCGCTGAAATATCGATTTTTTGCATATTTTCGTATCCAGTAACACCAATATTAAAATTTGCGAGATATCCAGATTTGGGAATTGTCAAGATGACATTTCATTTATATGCAAACAGTAACTAATTTGACTAGGATTTTTCGTCTTAGTTCATACGAATATTGCTTGTGACGCAATGGAAAAGGTGCAGCGGTTTTAGTAGGTATATTTGATTTTTTATATAATGCGGTATATGAATAAAAATTGGTTTTATTTTTATATTACATTATATTAAATTCTTCGATCAACGGATCACGTTATGAGAAAATGACAAGAATATGTTTTCTCCCTAAAAAAAATAAATAATAAAAAATCAGGAGATAATTTTGAAACAGGAGTAGTTTCATTTTCATTTTTCCTTTAAATTAAAGTTCAAGCTTTTTTTCACACAGTTTATTCTACCCAACATTACTTCTTTCACTAACACAATAATACCATAAGTGGCTTCAATTTTTTGTATATCTTTCGTATTACATTTTTTGAATAAACCTGCCAGACAATTAATTTATTGAGCGGGGATTTCCATAACTGGAAAATGATTAATCAAATAGGTACAAAGGAAAATCTATACAAAAAGGTGTTATATATAGGGTGATTTCACTTTAAATACAGGAACTGCAGGAATAGATAAGTTGCCAAAAAATAAGTTGAGTTTGCTCTATAAACTTTTTTTCTGTGGGACGTGGTATTCGAGATATAGGGTGCTCATGTTTCCAAAAAAATTATAGTTTTTGTTATATGTTCATATTACGCTGAACAATTTGAATTAAATTTATTTTTAGCAGCACGTCACTGGTTAAAACGTGGTTTTCATCATATAAATGGATGCATTTATTGGAAAAATTCAATAAAACGTAAAAACAAACCCAAATGTCTCCTAAACGTCTGCTACTGTTAAAAAAACACCAAGAAACATTTTTCATTCACTTAACGTAACAGTACCTCAATGTAACATTATTTTTTTCAGAAAACCGCCAGTGGCGTATTTTTTTCTTGGGAAAATGTGGGCGGCGCCTCCTGTAACACACCACTGGTTAAAGCCACAAGGTTAATATTACACTCAATAAAAGGGCTAATTATGTAAATACGCTGTAATGAATTTCATTCAATTCTGTCATCGCATTATGCAATATGGCAATATATATTTTTTTGTTAACTTTAGCACCCTGTATCTCGAATACCGAATCCCGCAGGAATAATGTTTATAGAGCCAATTATTATTATTATTTTTTGGTGATGAATCTACTCCTATAGTTTCTGTGTTTAAAGTGAAATCATCCTGTATAATATATAATTTTACAGTTGGAACAAATCAGTTTTTTCACATTTAAAATTATATTCAATTATACAGAGTACCTTTTTCAAACGTGACACCAATTTTATTCTATCTTAAACGCACTGTTAGGTGTTATTTTTTTTTTAATCACGCCCTCGAAAATATTTAATTATTAAATCTCCAAATCTAAAATAAGATGCGGTTTCCATCATCCATTTAAGCATGACAAAATCTGTCTTTGGCATTATTTAAGGAGGTATATCGGGTTTAATCAAATGCACAGATGTACTAAAAATTTATATAGCGTATTACCCAGTGCTCCCTCTGTGCGTCATATTTTTTTCAAATCTTTTTTGAGTCTAGATTTTAAGATATTGTTGTTGAAAGTTGTTCATTTTAACATAGGTTTCTATAAAAATCCTTTTAATATATTTAATGGTTTATAAAAACATCGTAATCAGTACCCAGCAATATTTAGGGTTACATAAAGTTTTCTTTACTTGATTAATATAATTAGTAATACTTGAGATAAAAGCATTTGTATGGAATAACAAAGAAACATAAATATTTCTCAGCAAACTTTACATCTAACAAATTAGTTATAGTTGCAAAACTTTTGTAACATTACTAAAATAGAGATTAAAGACACGAACAGAGAGTAATAATGTAATTTCCATCACGGAACCTTCAAAATTGCATCCAACATTTTCTTCGACTTGGACGAGAGATGGGCGCGAATGTCATTTAATTTCTTTAAAACTAAATTAACATAATTCTCGTTGTTTTACCAGTTCACATGATTTACGGATTTTAAATAAAGGATACAAATCTTCGCGTGGATATTACGATATATTTGCTATATATAATAATAATTATATTGTACATAGTTTACACACAATACATTTTTGAACGCGTACGCATCTTTACCCGAATTTAACGCACAATATCTCCGATGTCCGAGGTCTGTAGGTTCGCAGTGTGTACTCGATTATTAGCGCTGTTGCCACATCTACATAGTGTTTATGCGTTCATTAAATATACATGGTGTCCCGGAAATGGCGGGCAATCTCTCGGATATGGATAGATAATGAGAAAATGATGTCAATGTAAGTTCATATAAAACTTTTTCTCCGGGCTCACCCTGTAGAGTTATTAGCTCTTGAAGTTGAGAATTAAAAATGGTTTTTTTGCTGTAACTTTTGTATTTTTCAATAAATTTTTAAAATTTTTTGGCTGGATCTATAATTTTTGAAGCTGCTTTGGATGATAATATGAAATCCTCGATAATAATTATGGGGGCCTGGGGGCAAAGCACCCCCCACCAAAATTTCTAGAAAAAAAATTTTTGTTCCACTATACCCCAAATTTTCCATCATTTTATAAAAATTTATGGTATTTTACGTAAAAAAGGTATACTTGTTGAATATCCATAAAATAGATATTTTTTGAGATAAACCCGTTTAAAGAGGAAGGTACCATTTAATTTGAGACATTTTATTTAACAGAAACACAGGTTTAATCGTAGTTGGCTTTTACATATCAGAATAAAGGACAAATAATTTGCAATAGCAGTGTTCCAAATTATGAGAATTTGGACTTAACTAAACTAACTAAACGAAAAGTGCATGACAATCAAAATTTTGTAACTAATATAATTCATAATAAATTCTCAATATTAGTTCCACCTTCTCTTATACAAATACGAGCTCGTTTAACAGAAGACTGTTGCACTCTCCATAACATTTCAGGATTTTGTCGTATTTCATTTGCACAATAAAAAATCCTTTCTTCTAATTCTTCTCTAGTGGTTACAGGTGTGGAATAAACAAGATTTTTCAAGTGCCCCCAAAAGAAAAAGTCAAGTGGGTTCATATCTGGAGTTCGGGCAGGCCAATGAATAGGTCCACCGCGACCTATCCAGCGATTAGGATATACCTCGTTTAAATGGTCCCTTACTGCAGCACTAAAGTGAGGCGGCGCCCCATCGTGCATGAATATCAGTGCATTTCTGGTTTCAAGATCAACATCTTCTAACAGTTGTGGTAATTGATGCACAAGGAAATCTAGGTAACGTTGACCATTCAGTCTAGGGGGTAACACAAATGGACCCAATAAGTAAGGACCAATAATTCCACTCCAAACATTAACATAAAATTGTCTTTGGTGCCTAGTTTCAATAATAGCGTGTGGGTTCTCATCAGACCAATAATGTAAATTATGGGAGTTAATAACTCCATTCCTCCCAAAACTTGCTTCGTCAGTATACAGAATTAATCTCGTAAACATAGGATTTTGCTCATGTCTCTGAAGAAACCATTGAGAAAACTGTACTCTTGCACGAAAATCATCAGGATTAAGAGCATGCACTTTTTGGATATGGTAAGGGTGAAGAAGCTGTTCTCTAAGGATTCTTGCAACAGTGGTCTTTGGAACATTGGTAAAAGAAGATAATGACCTAATGCTAACTGTTGGATGAGCAGCAACTTCGTCCAGTATATTTTCCTCTACTTCAACTGTACGTGCTGTTCGCGGGGCACCCCTGTTTGCAGTAACAGGAGCAAACTGACCTAAAGACATTAAAATTTATTTAATATCCATTTTGTTTAATAATAGTAATCGTATTTTACCAGTTTCTCTTAATCTTTGATCAATACGTTCGAAAGTTTTGCGATCCGGAATCCTTCTATTAGGATAAGAATGCTGATAAAATCTTCTTGCTGCCGAAGCATTACAAAGAGCCCGCCCGTACATTAAATGCATATCAGCATATTCTTCATTGGAATACTCCATATTTTATAACAAATTATGAGTTATGAGATGAGTCTTAGATTTAAAACTACGTATTTGACAAGTTTGACAATTTAATTGCCTTTGGCATACTCTGACATGTCAAAGCCAACCACGATTAAATCTGTGTTTCAATTAAATAAAATGTCTCAAATTAAATGGTACCTTCCTCTTTAAACGGGTTTATCTCAAAAAATATCTATTTTATGGATATTCAACAAGTATACCTTTTTTACGTAAAATACCATAAATTTTTATAAAATGATGGAAAATTTGGGGTATAGTGGAACAAAAATTTTTTTTCTAGAAATTTTGGTGGGGGGTGCTTTGCCCCCGGGCCCCCATAATTATTATCGAGGATTTCATATTATCATCCAAAGCAGCTTCAAAAATTATAGATTCAGCCAGAAAATTTTCAAAATTTATTGAAAAATACAAAAGTTACAGCAAAAAAAAACATTTTTAATTCTCAACTTCAAGAGCTAATAACTCTACAGGGTGAGCCCGGAGGAAAAAAATTTATATGAACTTGTGACATTATTTTCTCATTATCTATCCATATCCGAGAGATTGAACACCAATTCCGGGATATCCTGTAATTTAAAACTAATATGATATTTTTAACTTGTTAATTTTCAATATGTATGTTATGTGCATTTTGAGTAGATTTCTTTGCTATATAGATAATGTTTATCGCAAATAATTTCAATAGAATTTAATTTTTTCAAGTTGGTAGCGGATTTTAGTCCCATAAGAAAAGCATAGGACCCCCCTGCGCTCCTCACTTCCCTCGGACCCCGATATACCTCATTAATCTATTTCAAATAGAAAAATAGTAACTACAGACCTTAGAAGTTTTCAGTACAAAGTTTCTACGAGGACCCCTATATTAAATTTGATATAATCAAACGCAAGATTTCTTTTCTTAAATTACAAAAATATGTTTTCTGAAGCATACTGAGTCACTCTTCTTCAATTGATAGAATTTTTAGAAAAAATATTTGAATTTATTTGGATTAGCAATACATTTAGAATAAAGTTCCTAACATATTTAAAAAATATGTAACAGAGAGCATGTTTGTCTATCACCATCGATTCTAGAAACCCGCCTTTGGATGAGAATTTAGCACACGCCTCACACCGGCAAATCACTCGCTCGCCGGGGCGACGTTATAATTCATGTCCAAACAGGTCTGCGGATCAGGCCTCTGTCGTCCGGCACGACGCCATTGTCCAGGGAAATACCCGAGTTATCCATTATGGATTACAGTCACGGTGGCATCTAAGATGTTTTACATCCCCTGTATTTTCCCGAACCCCGAGAGTATGCATTTGTCAAACTCAATAATGGCCTCGTAGTGGTGCTGATCCCCAGCGTAATGCTATATCGGTATTTTCGTTATTAACATATTAATGTTCTTGCACGAACTCTGTGACAGGAATTCGGACACCCGCTAGACTTGCCAAGGCAAAAACTTAATGTATTGCCTTCATTTTAATAACCATGCCCTAATTTCGGAAACTTGATGGCAGAAAATATCCCCACGCCCACAGTGAAGTTTTTTGTGTTGTGGAGAAGATAATCATTATTATAGCGACGTCATTAATGTTATTATCTTCATATAAAATCGATAGAAGCCGTACATAGCAATTTATAATAATTAAACAATCAATAACATGCATTTGCAAATAGTCGCGACAAAGAAATAGTTGTAAGATATTTATTATTAACTTAATAATTTCAGCTTTAAATTTATGATACGGCAATTTTCTAAAAGAAAATAGTATATATAAATGCAATTTAATACCTATGTAAAACTGGAACGAAATAGTTTTATGTTTAAGAATTTATTATACAGATTAGGTTTTAGAAAATACAAGGTGTGGAGTGTATAATCTATAAAAATTAAACTATAGTTTCCTGATATTTGTAATAGAAAAGTATTATACGAAAAAGTTCTATCTTCGTGTTTTTTTTTGTAAATTAAAGTTCATTTATTCATCCTGTGTTATTTATTAAAAACTTTGGAAATGTTTTTATGCGACCCGAGATACAACCTTACAATGTTGTAGACCAGCCGCGTAAACAAATTGTCGTTGAAACATAGAAAGATACTTCGCAATTTTTTGGGAATTTTTCAATGCAAAAAGTACAAAATAAGAAAAATTGATATTAAAAAAAAACTGATATTTTCTTATTATAATAATTAATAGTAATTACTATCTTATAAGCATTGTTATTACTGCAAGAGTTCGCAAACAAAACCACTTCCGTAAGCATCTGTAGTTGCCAAACTCCATTAAAATATGGAACAAAATGAAATAAAACTTCCCATTTCTAGAGAAAATGTTGAAATTGATTCCCATTAGCGCGGATACAGACATGGCACCGACGCACCCGCGAATATTTTCCCAAATTTTCCAACACTGCATCTTCAACATTAAGGTTCGCTTGCTGACCACGCCCTTCTACTCGGGGAATAACACTTCCCGTATCTCGCAGCCGCTGAAAGCACTGTAGGATTGTATTATTGCACGTTGTGGCCATCGTTCCTGATACAACCTAGTCGCCGCGAGCGCATTTTCTCCGGCTGCACCATACACTAACACCATATCGACACGTTCGGAAATAATAAATGCATTGTTTTCTCGGTACATTGTAAAACTATTTTATGAACAAACTAAAAAATTAAACAAAGTAAGAAATAAGAATCTCGTTTTTAATGTAATCGGCATGCTATTCTTATTTTTTACTTCTTTATAAAAATTACACTGTCACTATTGTGGAATTACAAAATAAAATAAAACTTTTGTCTGGAATCTTTCACTTGTTAACACTGATGGGTCGATGGACGATGCTAAATATTTAATAATTAAGTGAATAATGAATTCAATACAAATATAAAATCAGTTGACTGCACAAATTTTTTGACAATGTATCCTAACCTTCTTTTAGTATTACTACTATTAGATTATACTGACTTAAATTAACAGGTTGCATATCGTGTCGCATAAAAACATTTCCAAAGTTTTTAATAAATAACACAGGGTCGGCCTTCCTTTTTGGTTGAATAAATAAACTTTAATTTCTATAGATTATACACGCCACACCCTGTAATTAACATAATTAACATAACGTGATATAATTATAACATAATTAATGTTATACAATTTGCAGTACGGTCATAAATCCACACCTAATTGTATGATTTTGATAGACATAAATTTTCAGTGTACGATTCGTCGATAGTATAGTATTTTCGTTGGCGTTTCGTAATGATTAAATCCAATGTTTTGTAGTTTTATACCTAAACAATTTTTGACCGTTTTTGGCAGTGCCATCTACACCACAGGGAAAGAACTACAGAATTGCAGAATATTTACTTTATCAATACACTTATCTCATAAGACCTTTTTTTATTAAAAAGCGCTACCTTCGATTTTGCTGAATTTAAGTTTTACAAAAATCATGAAAAATATTACCTTTCCCGAAATAATATTTGTGTATTATTTTTATAGAAACGAGCGAGGATTTTAAAATATGATGGAACCCTGTCGTGTAAATCTTGAGTAGGAACAGATCCGAAATCGAACCTTGAGGTACAACCGTGGTTAGTTGTTAATACATCGGAATATTAGAAAGAATAATTCTCTGGTATCCTTCAGTGACGAAGTGTTTAATTGACTTCACAAAAACCAAAATAATGCAAAACTGTAAGTTCTCATTATTAGATATTCGAAGAGAGTACTTATTCCTACTGCAGTCAATGTGAAACCCAGATTTGTTTACAGGTGAAATACTATTATCATTTTCATATTTGTGAATTCGTAAAAGTGAGAAAATTTTCAAAACATTTGATACTGCTAGTAATATGCTAACAGGTCTTTCACATAATTTTTATCACTTGTCTTAAGTTAAGCATTGGCATAATATTAGCCTGTTTCCAAATAGACAGGAGTATACATATTATGTTATACCAATATTATCTACATCTAAAGTTTTAAAGAACTATAATGCATTCGACACATCATCAACTGTTGACAACGTGAAATTGAAAAAAAAAACGATTTAGGTACTGAGTTAATATTATTTTTATAAAATAAAATAAATTTCTCATCGGCCGTAAAGTATGTTAAGGCAGAATTCTTAAGATTGCTATTACATAAATATGGATTTCGGTTAATCGTACTTCATCAGTAGACCATGTAAATAAAAGTTGTTTTAGGAATGGACGAACTATTTCATATTTTTCTGGATAAAGTTTAATTATTTTATTAATTATTATCATTAAAATCCACACCATCAGTTTTCCTTGATTTTTTGTACAGAACACTCTGTACATTATTGCATTTTTTAACTTCTACTGAAATATAAAATATAAAAGTCACTTTGCAAGTACTTAACATGTTTTTAATAAAAGTGTTTTCGAAAATATCGGACATTTTCCATAATTTTCAACATGAAAAGATCAGTATCTAGTTATGATTTTTTTTTCTAATTGAACTTCATGTTTAATTTTGAATTGTCAACTGTAATATTTAATTTTCTCTCTATTTTATTGAGATACAATTATTACTGGTTAATATTATTAATATTAATGACAATGATTCTTGAACATTATTTAATGTAAAAACTACGTAAACATTAATCGTGTTTTATATTTAATGTGTAAATAAACTCGTCAAGCTGACAAAATATGTTTAATTGCGCTGTATCCTTTATGACCAAAGCAGGTTTTGACAATGATTTATTTCGCTGTTAAGTTTGAAAGAATATCAGTTGTGTACCTATTGTTAAATAGTTTAGAGTAATAATAAAAAAAATCTATGAAGATTTTGAATAGTGAAATATTTTGCTCGACTGTGAGAATAGAACAAGATATTGTTACTATTGTTTATTGCATTTGCTAGTTTTTTTATTGCTTCAATGTGGAGCTGACCCAAGTTTTCAAGAATAATTTTTATCAAATGTTTAGTCTTTAAACTGATAAAATTTATACATGGAGAGAGATTTTTTAACTGGTAGACTTTTAGGTTCATAATTTTAATCAGTGAGGTGTACTTGAGGCGCAAAGCGTTTTTCTATGTAAAAAAATACGGTATTGACCAGTCTACCAAAAACGTCTTAATATTTTTTGGAAATAAGCGAGTCATTAGTTTTTTTTTGTGGAGATGGAATCTTTTACATTTTGGTGGACAAATTCATGGGTAGTTGAAAGAGAATTATGCACAGCATTGGATTGAACGATAAACGTTAAAAAAATTTTTTTTTTACTAGTCAGTTCTTCACTCCATTCACACAATTTAAACCCATTTCATTGTAGGAAATTCGGTATTTCTAGAGGCACTTTTTCACAAAAAAGAAGTACTACATCTCACGTATACGTAACTGACTAAAGGAATGATATCAAGATTTTACAAATTAGAATATCTCTTTTCATTTATAAGTTGTTCTAAATTTTATTTAAATTGTCTACACCTATTAGCTGTAAATTATATGAGGTAGAATTTATAGAGCTAAATACAATTATTTTTAAATAAAGAATATATTCAATTTCATAATTTAAAGTAAAATCACCTTGTTCTTGTCAAAATTGGCTATATCTTCCTGAAATAAATGATTTTTCTACCTTGATAAATAATATTGCAATAGCAGTGGCAACCATAAATAAACTTAATTTATAGTCACCACTTAGATGCTGTTACAATTAATAATTGAATATTTTTCAATTAAAAAAGAGAGTGTATTTATTCGTACTTCCTTTGATAATTCCCTAATGAACTATAATTAAAGAACTAATACCACGTTTTGATCGTAACTAGTTGATTACTTAGTAATTTCAGTCTTAATTAAAAATAAAAAGCAAGTTTTAGCAAGGCTCGAAAATATATAATTTCCCACCGTCTTGAACTTGCTGCAAATAATTGAAAAATGTGGCGGAAGTACTTCCTTGCATCGATTTTAACTTGCCTTCTATCCGTGTATCAAGTTGGCAGTGTATGTTCCGTCATTTAGTTCGTCTATGCTTTAAACTAATATTTTTGTTTTCAGTTAACTGAGAAACAAGTTCAAGCAACGGTGAAAATGGTAAGAAATACGTGCCAGTCGAAAACTAAAGCTTCCACCGGTTAGTATTTTTTAAAAGCTTCCTCTCTTAAATATTGTATTTGAAACCCAACATATTATGATGACAATATCAAATTTTAATATATTATTATGATATACAGCTGAAAGTAATAAGATCTATTTTAAATTATTTCAGATGATATAGAGAAAATGCATTTGGGAGACTGGAATATCGATCGTGAAGCTATGGTAAGATTAAAATGTAGTTTTGTAACAGCTTTTAGATTTTTATATTTGCTCAAGATTGATATTTAATTTTTAGAAAAATAAATTGCAAGGCGCACCAAGTTTATATAAAATGTGTGTAGATCATTTTCTGATATCGACGCTAAAAATTATAATTTATATATAATACAGATCTTTCATAAATGATTACAAGCCACATGACCAGTAATTTTGTTGGAACAGTAATTTTATTTCCTTCATGTTGCATTAAATTTCGACAAAATTAAAAATTATTAAAGTAATAAGATCAAGATTACATTAAAACACAACATTCTGTTCCACAGGCCGGTGATTTTTTACGAGATTTTATTCAAGGAATAAACGATCACATTATCTCGAGCGTAGACGTAACAATTTGTCATTGTTCATTGTATACGAATCATTAATGTTAATGACGCCAAGTTTTAGGCATTTTTTATTACCGGTACCAGCCCTGCAATGATGGTTATCTAAGCTCGGTTGGTTATTACGTAACTTGTAAACATATATGAAGGCTCTGTATGAGATATTAATACTTGTGTATTTTGCAGTGTTACATGCAATGTGCCTTAAATATGCATAAACTGGTAAGTGAAAATAGCGGTTTTAATATAGTAATACGCTGCATGAACAATGACTTTATGTTGAGATTGAAATTATATGAAAAAAAAAAACGACATTTCAATAATAATGGAAGTTTACTGTGTTCTAAAAAGCAAATTGATTAAAATCTCTCGAGTTTAAAATTATAGTGTCAAAGTATATTTTGCAATTTCGTTTGGTATTTTCCTAGAGCCTCTGCTGAAAAGAACATTTTCCGATAGCTAACAAACAGTCGATTATGTGTTGTTAAGCCAAGAGTGGCACATTTTCGATACATTTCAACCGTTGCCACATCCTAGAAATGGTTTAGAATCGATGTCTTTTTCAACTATCAGTAAAGCTTTGGCCATAGGAGTCCATGGTCTGACAAAAGATTCGGTATTTTATATGCTTTGCTTTTTTGAAAAATAAGGAACATACTTTCCGCAAGATTACTTCTTTTTTTTTCTAATTACACCAATGGCTGAATCATGAAAATTCAAGATAAAACATTGTAAGACGCATGTGTAAAAATATGTATGTTTTATTACACTCACGTGGCTTTTAAAAACACTCACTTCGCGATTATTTTGAATTAAGTCTGTTGTTTTATAAAGAATTATCAAAAGATAATTGTAAAACAATTCAATAACTATTATTTTAGTTGAACAAAGAGAATAAATTCGACTACGAATCTGGGATGAACCAATTAAAAATTCTTCCCGAAAGCTTCAGAGGACACACCTTGGAATGTATGAATCAGTGTAAAGATGCAGGTGAGTAAGATTGAATGCACTGTAAATTCTAAATTAAAAGAAATACCTCGATACGATAGTCATTATCGGAAGATGTTTTACAAAATTGGTATTTTGAATATGACTGTATTTTTATTTTCAGTTGTAACCCCAAATGATAAATGCATAGCGGCTTATGAATTCGCAAAATGCTTTTATTTTTGTAATCCGGAGGTAAGTAGATATTGTCGTTCATCTTGCAAATGGGTATAAACAATGAAAAGAAAATCAACCAAACTCTCTTTTTGGAGTAAGCCCTTAGGGAATATATATTCACTTATATTGGCACATAATTATTAGTACGATATCCATCGTACGTAGGTACCAAAAAAAATTGCTTGTATTGACTTTTCTTCATATTGTTTTCCCGAGAAATTACTCAAATAGCTGTTTTGGTGCTTACAATATCTGTCAAAGTCACTACATTTTAACAATCGCAGAATTGTTTATTAATGCATAACTTTTTTATAAAAAGGGAAAAAAAAGTTTTCCCTCTTTTCAATTCCATTTGTAGACTCATTGTATGTCATTGAAAAATTAGAAATATTTTTTCGGGATTTTCTTGTAATCATTTTCTTATTACTGTTATAGAAATACCCATTTTAATTAAAAAAGTGCCTACGAAAGATTCACAAGTAAATAATTGCAAACACTAATAATTGTAAGTGCATGCTAAACATTATTTTTCATAATAAAATAGTTCACGAAATATTATCATAAAAAATTGTTAAAAACATATATGGTAGTTTCCATATGGATTCAATGAGCAAAAAAAATCGACCTCTTCAATTTTTTTTAAACTTTGGTGGGATGTTAATCTCCTTTCAATTTTATGAAACCTGTTTTTTCGTTTTTCCGAAAAAAAATTTTGGAGCTTTGTGGTGCTATTTCAAAATTTACATCGTGACAGCATTATTCCGAAAATGAAAATGCATATTTTTTCAAAGTGGCTGTTATTTTGACGCAAACGTTTTGCTTTTGTGCAGAATTTGATCAGATTCTACCTGGTGTTTTCAGAATTCAAATTGTTTTAAAACTTTCTGAGATAAATGAGAAAAACAAAAAAGTGATTATTTTTTCAAAATTAATATTCTCAAAAACCTCACTTTCTAATTTCACCAAATTTGAATATGTTTTTCAAGACTGAATAAGCCAAGCGGAGATACGGTTTCGAAATTTTTTTTCAAGTGGCCGTGACCTAAATCATCCTATCGATTTTTTTTAAATGTGCAGGATTTTATCAACTTTTACCTGTTTCTTTCAGAATTCAAATTGCTTTAAAACTTTCTGAGATAAATGACAAAAACTGAAAAAAGTAATTTTTTTCAAAATTGATTTTCTCAAAAACTCCACCTTTTAATTTCATCAAATTTTGATGTTTTTCAAGGTCGAATGAGCTATCTGTTTGCCGACCATATTGCTCCGTTAGGGAGATATGGTCTCGCAAAGACTATATTTTTGCAGTTTCCAAAACACTGCAAAAATTTCAAGCTCAAAACACCGAGGAATGGAAAGGAGTTCAATCAATTCACGACAATCGTAATAGTCATATTTGGTTATCCGAGAATAGATTGCTTCGATTGTCAGTTGTCTCTGTATGTCGTCAAATCAAAATAGTGCCCATCGAACTTCATAAAACGTTTATTATTTATAATTATTATTATTTACCTCTAAAGGATTAGCCCGAATATAAAATTTCAGTTCATTATGTTGAAAAAGCGATTCCTTACATTTTTGCAACTTTCCCTAGTACCATAATTCGAGCGAAACCATCTATTACTAAAGTCACGTTTTTTTAGTACATTTCTACAAGAAAAACATTATAATTCCTGAACAAAAATGTAAGGAATCGCTTTTTCAACATAATGAACTGAAATTTTATATTCAGGCTAATAGAGAGTAGTAACTTTTCTTTATAACATTTTCCCCTAGGATTGAAAATAAGGGTACTTTACTCTTAGGCTGATTTGGAGTTTTCGTCTGCCCCTCGTATATAACACACGTTTTATGAGGTTTGATGGGCGCTATTTTGATTTGACATGTAGAGACAACTGACAATCAAATAAATTTATTAAATTTATACATAAAGTTTTTCCCCATATGGTGCAAACATTTTGGATAGCACTGTTATTTTACTTCATTTGTACTTATGTTGAATGTTGATTTAAACTGATTATTTTACTTATTTCTACGTTGACAAATGATTTCCCGTGTTAAAATTATTATATCAATTATATTTTTCAGTTTTCATCATTTATTTCCGTTTTAAAGCAACTTGGATTCTGAAGGAAAAAACAGGTAAAAGTTGATAACATCCTACAAATTTTGAAAAAAGAAAAACGTTTCGATAGGATGATTTGGGTCAAAATGTTAGCATATTGCCGCTTGGCTAAAAGATAATATTTTTTAATATTTAAGATATTATCTTATTTGGACTTGAAAAACATATCCAAAGGTGAAATTAGAGGTGGCATTTTTGAGAAAATTAATTTAGAATAAAAATAATTTTTTTTCAGTTTTTCTCATTTATCTCAGAAAATTTTAAAGCAATTTGAATTCGGAAAGAAACAGGTACTTAAAAGTTGATAAAATTCTGCACATTCTGAAAAAAAAATGTTTCGATAGGATGATTTGGATCAAAATGACGGCCACTTGACAAAAATATGCATTCTCATTTACGGAATAACGCTATCAAGATGCAAACTTTGACATGGCGCCACAGATCTCCAAAAATTTTTTTCGGAAAAATTAAAAATTCAAAGTAGATTAACATCCCTAAGTTTAAAAAAAAAATCGGAGAGGTCGATTTTTTTGTTCGTTGAATCCATATGGACCATTTATTAATTTGAAATCATATATCAAGCCATCATAGTGGCAATATTTTGTCAATAAATCAACTCGTGACCCTGCTAAGGTAAAAAATAAATTATGATAAGCCAATTTCTTTTACAGAAGTATTTCCTGCCATGAGACGAAATGCTGATGGACCCTCACCTATTCCATCTCTTAACTGTGTATATTTTTCCTCTATATTATTAAATATGCTGAGCAATCTTGTTTTTATTCCCGAAATACCAACCTCCGGAGAAATTAAGAAACAACATCCCATAATTGCTAACTATTTCGGATATTCACCCTCTTATTTGTGTACAAAGAACTACAAACAACGAAGTTCGGTCTCGATGCGAATACTTTTCCAACTAATGCGGAAAAGTTAAACGAAATTATGGAAATTTGTAACTAATAATAAATGGCAGAGATCCGAAACTTTCCGCGCAGCCAAAGAACTATCCACTCAAAAACTGAGCAAACAAATGGAAGTGGAAAAGGATTTCGGAAGTGCTTTTTAGTGCTTTAGTTTTGGAGTAGGGTAAGGAAGTAATAAACCCTAACTGATGAATTAATAGCATAAGTAGTTAGTTTCGTGAAGTCGATAAAAAAGCGTGATTTTTTGTGTTTAAAATTTCTGTATCTAACAAACTTTGAATGCAAGAAGTATTATTTGAAGGTATATCCATAGGTCTTAATTAAGTAATCCAAATTTGTTGTTAATTTCTCATTTCATTGAGTTATAGATGTAGTTTCTAAACAGATTAATATTCCTATACCGATAGTGTTCGACGAACAGATACAATTTTTATTTATATTTGCTGCTGTTATAAGTATGATAATCACTTAGATGGTTGTCAGCAAAATAATTTGTTAAAGCTGAAGGTAGTTCTCTAATTTCCTCAAGAATTAAGCCACCAGCTTTTGATGACAAAATGTCATAGAGCATTTACCTAAAACAATTCGAGACAGCCGCCACAGGAAGTAACTGATACGAAGAAGAACATGCAATATCGCTAATAGTAGCTCTACAAATTGAAGCTATGGAAGTTTTAGCAACGATAACTGAAGCTGAAGAAAAGAATTGTCAAATACGGATGTAGTAAGATTAGACTAGCCTTCCCCGCTACACCAGCTTTATTGATGGTCTTCGAGATTATGACATTAGTCAAGTATTAATGTTAGCTTGTCATAAGAATTTCCGAAGCTGTCTGTGGGCTTGCTATTGGAAATCAAAGCCGCCCAATAAGCATCTAGAGGTAGGAAGGCTAGAACAAGAAAAATTGCTGAAGAGCTCTCTTCTTGGACAATTTGCAGAAAGGACAGAACCGTACTGATTCTGTAGTATTCAGCAGGTGGAAATAAATCTAGTTTTGGAAATGTGATGCTGAAGGGCATTCTAGGAATTGATGCCTTAAAAGTGGATGCGGTCAGAACCGAAAAAAGACTGGCAAGATGAACTCCATTTACATGATAATTCATGATATCAATATTAATATTCAAGAATTAATTGTTAATGTCGAAGCAAGAATTTGAAATTAGGAAGAAATTAGTGGCTGATTTAGACTAGAAATTACCAAGGCCGAACTCTCTAACAAGATCAAGTCAATCCGGGATCAAATGAAACCTAAAGAGCGGGACCAAGGAAAAATACTCGAATCGAAAATCTCACACAAAGAATGCTTGCAAGAGTTAACTGTTGACAAAATTAGATTGAAAACCGTGATAGAAAAAATAGAAAGAGAAAAATCTTCTTTGGAAGAACAATTACAAAGTAATACAGAAATCTGTATTCTGTATTATTCTGTATCTGTATAAATGGTTGAGAAGGAAAAAAAAAGATGGACTTGGTTATATTTTTATAGAGAGAAAAATTAAAGATAAACTGGCACTAATTCAGGTGTATGAACAAAAGTAGAAATGTATTGAAGATAATGAGAAAGCTTTTGAAGAATGGTTGAGAAATTCGAAAAATAAACCAAAGCCTATTCCACTAAATCAAGGACTGCAAAGTTTGTGCTCTTTGACATCAGTGACATATATAAATCCTGTACCTTGGAATCCGAATATAGAATTGCCCCAAAAACCAGTATCTCATTAATTATATCTTCAAATATTTTAATTCCTTTCTTCATTTATTTTAGTTCTTCCTAGTTTTTTTCAGTTTCGAGATACTTGTAAGTGTTGCCACTACTTCTTCCCTTCCATTCCCAGTATAAGATTTAAAGACCGCAGGTCTTTTTTTACCTTTGCCCTTTTTCAGCATCGGACGAGTTGTCGGGACTCACCGCAACAAAATTTCATTAGAGCAGGTAATTAATTTCCAAGTATTTACCGTATTTAGCGGCCTCAAAGACTGATTATCCTTGGAGCGCGTCAAGTAAGTTGGCGTATGGTCAGAGCTCTCCACTTTTCCGGCCAAAGCCAACCTAATATCGCGGCCATAAATTAAAGAACAAAACGAATCCGCAGCAATTCATCAACTACTTCTAACCGAGTCCCATTCAGGCGGGCATATAAAACGAGACAAAACATCGGGGCCTCGCTCACGGCCCATAAATATTTCACTACAATCGACAGGGGCCGGCGGACAAAGCGACGTCGGCCAACGCCGCGCCGCGGCTAAATAATGAACCAGGAACCACTAATTAAGACTGGCCCTTCGGGAACCCTCCGACACCTGCCAATACGGGCTGAGTGGATTTATGTTAACCTCGTCGGTAGAGTCGTAAATACTGATTAGTGGGGCTGCTAATTTCGGCTATATTCACTTTTGTTACGTACAAGTGTTGCAGTGTCCTACATTATCGCGTTCCTTCAGGGCAGGCAACAACGAGATACAGATCTGAGTAAATGGTGTGATATAAATTGATTTACATTAATTAACAATCAGCGTGTCTGAATTGTGGAATTCCTTCAAATTAATTTGACAGTTCTTTGATTCGTTAAAGTTAGTTAAAAATGTGAAAAGTACACTGTAAAAAAGTTGGTTTGAGTGAAAGCTGGAAATTATTGAGTACATTTTCACTAAATATTGAGCATTTTGATAATTTTACTCATTTGTGATGATATTTGAACTAAAACCGAGTACTTTCATTTAAATATACAGGGTGATCCATTAACGGTACGAAGGGACTGTACATGGTGATTCACTATATTTTGACTCCCCTTTAACTTTTTTGTTTTAAGAGTTATAAAAAAAATGTGAAATATAAAAGTTGCACGAATTTTTATGAATTTTTCGAAAATGATAGTAGAAAAGCAAATGAAGTCCAAACAAAATGGCCGCGGATGTTAACTTTGTTAAGTTAAATGGCATACCATGTATATTTTTACGTATTTGGATAGAACGTTCCCTGTCGAATATAGTCAAATAGGGTTTGTTGGGTCCAACGCTAACAGTAAGCGAGATACTATTAAAAAACAAAAAGATTTTTTAATTAAGGAAGACATCTTGTAATTGTTAAACCTTTTTCAGGAATTACTGCCTTTCCAATTACGTAAGGATTTACAGATTTAGATATAATATATTTTGACAGATCGGACATTGATACGGTCCAAAATGCTGTAGGTATTGTAACTAAATCCCACTAATTAGGTCGTGAGAGGCCTAATTACTCACGGACAATGTTATATGGTAGGCCGTGACAGTGACAGGTAATGTTACGACAACATTGTTATTGTTTGACAGTTTGTATTATTATTTAATTAAAATGGGTTACACAGAAGTAGAAAATTGAAATATTATAGGAATTAAAATAGAGCANAGGCAACAACGAGATACAGATCTGAGTAAATGGTGTGATATAAATTGATTTACATTAATTAACAATCAGCGTGTCTGAATTGTGGAATTCCTTCAAATTAATTTGACAGTTCTTTGATTCGTTAAAGTTAGTTAAAAATGTGAAAAGTACACTGTAAAAAAGTTGGTTTGAGTGAAAGCTGGAAATTATTGAGTACATTTTCACTAAATATTGAGCATTTTGATAATTTTACTCATTTGTGATGATATTTGAACTAAAACCGAGTACTTTCATTTAAATATACAGGGTGATCCATTAACGGTACGAAGGGACTGTACATGGTGATTCACTATATTTTGACTCCCCTTTAACTTTTTTGTTTTAAGAGTTATAAAAAAAATGTGAAATATAAAAGTTGCACGAATTTTTATGAATTTTTCGAAAATGATAGTAGAAAAGCAAATGAAGTCCAAACAAAATGGCCGCGAATGTTAACTTTGTTAAGTTAAATGGTATACCATGTATATTTTTACGTATTTGGATAGAACGTTCCCTGTCGAATATAGTCAAATAGGGTTTGTTGGGTCCATCGCTAACAATAAGCGAGATACTATTAAAAAACAAAAAGATATTTAATTAAAATGGGTTACACAGAAGCAGAAAATTGAAATATTATAGGAATTAAAATAGAGCAAAGTCCTTATCCATACTCTATTTTAATTCTAAATAATTTTCTACTTCTATGTAACCTATTTTAATTAAATAATAATACATTAGGGCGTGTCGATTTTTATACATACTGTCAATCAATAACAATGTTGTCAAGACATTACTACCTGTCACTGTTACGACCTACCATATAATATCCATGAGTAATTAGACCTCTCACGGTCTAATTATTGAGATTTCGTTACATTACCTATACGTATTTTGGACCGTATCAATGTCCGATCTATCAAAATATATTATAACTAAATCTGTAAATCCTTACCCAATTGGAAAAAAGGCAGAAATGCCTGAAAGAGGTCTAACAATTACAAGATATCATTTTCTTAATAACAAAAATCTTCTTTTTGTTTTTTAATAGTATCTCGCTTATTGTTAGCGATGGACCAACAAACCCTACATGGTGTTTCATTTAACTTAACAAAGTTAACATCCGCCGCCATTTTGTTTGGACTTCATTTCTTTTTCTACTATCATTTTCGAAAAATTCATAAAAAATCGTGCAACTTTTATATTTAACATTTTTTTATAACTCTTACAACAAAAAAGTTGAAGGGGAGTCAAAATATAGCGAATCACCCTGTACATAAATAACTAGACGTGCTACGATTATGGGGTAAAAAAATCTTTTAACAAATACGGCGAAAAAATTTTAAAAAATTTCAAATTTGTAACTTCACCGCTAGGGGGCGCAACTGCTATAATATTACATGATGTCGTTGGCCGATTTCCAAAATTCTTTTTTTTATGTGACAGTGCTCAAAAAGGCCTACTCTTTGATATTATAAAACCTCATATCCTCATAATAGTAAATATCCTCATTATTTAATGATGCCACCTCATTCTATGGTTGTTGTGCGTTGTCTATTCCCAATTCCCATCGTCCCCATTAGATCATCTCGTGATGTGTAGTAACAAGTATCCGGTAATCCAGTTATTTTGATTAAAATTATGTTTAAATGTAGTGGTTTGATTACAATAATTAAAAACAATAATATATTTAGTTTCAATTTACATGTATTTGATTAAACAAACGGATAGTTCAATTGTTATCTACCCTTACGTATCTATAATTTATGGCAATCTGGAACAAATATGTTAACTTAGCTAAATAATTTCAGCAGTGAGCAAATAAGGGAAACTTGATAAAAACGATCCTTACAATTAGTGTGAACAAACATATTTTTTAAATTAAGCTATGTTTTAAATGCATGTTCACTTTTAATTTAACAGATCATATAAGACAACATTTTAATGGTTTTACAACCATCATATTCTCACTAGGATATGGTATTTATAAGAAAATTATATCTAAGTTGATTTATGATGAGGTATCAATCAATATAGGGTTTGTTGGGTCCAACTCTAACATTAAGCAAGATACTTTTAAAAAACAAAAAGAAGGCTTTTTATTAAGAAAATAATACATCTTGCAATGTAACGAAATCTCACATGGACATTATATGGTAGGTCGTGATAGTGACAGGTAGTAATGTCTTGACAGCATTGTTATTGATTGACAGTATGTATTATTATTTAATTAAAATAGGTTACACAGAAGTAGAAAGTTATTTAAAATTAAAATAGAGTATGAAAAAAAACTTTGCTCTATTTTAATTCCTATAATATTTCAATTTTCTACTTCTGTGTAACCCATTTTAATTCAATAATAATACAAACTGTCAAACAATAACAATGTTGTCATGACATTACCTGTCACTGTCACGGCTTACTATATAACATTGTCCATCAGTAATTAGGCCTCTCACAGCCAAATATTAGGAGATTTAGTTACAATACCTATATCCATTTTGGTCCATATCAATGTCCGAGCTGTCAAAATATATTATAACTAAATCTGTAAATCCTTACGTAATTGGAAAAAGGCAGAAATGCCTGAAAAAGGTTTAACAATTACAAGATGTCTTATTTTCTTAATAAAAAACCTTTTTTTCATTTTTTAATAGTATATCGCTTATTGTTAGCGATGGACCCAACAAACCCTACATGACTATGCTCGACAGCGAACGTTCTATCCAAATATATAAAAAAATACAGGGTGTTCCATTTAACTTAACAAAGTTAACATCCGCAGCCATTTTATTTGGACTTCATTTGTTTTTCTACTATCATTTTCGAAAAATTCATAAAAACTCGTGCAACTTTTATATTTCACATTTTTTTATAACTCTTAAAACAAAAAAGTTAAAGGGGGGGTCAAAATATAGTGAATCACCCTGTACTTGTGCGCAAAAAAATGCAACTTCATTTTTCTCTAAATGGTACATGTAACCGAATTTCGACAAGTATACCTTTTTTTTGTAGTATCCTTTAGAGTTTACAGAACCGTTTGGAAATGTAATAAATTTTGACTTTTAACATGTTTTTTCTTCGATTGTACCCACTCAAATACCTATATCGGCGACACTGCTTTTCAGAAAGAAACCATTTGTACATTATTCTTAACGCACAGTTGATGTTTACTCGTGTACAAATTTTGACATTTATCTTTAGCCGATTTAAAGATAATTAAGGAAAGTAACAACTTCAATACACTGTATCTTGAAAACAGGGCGTCTAAAAAATACTTTAACATGAACTGCCCCTATTATTTTTCCATGAGGAACTTGCACCCAATTTTTTTTGAAACATGAACGGGACACCCTGTATTTTTCACTTCCACAATAATCCTCTCGTTTGCTACAATAAAGTACTCTCCCACTATTTAATTCTGGTGAATTATTGTAGAACACTGTCTCCGTTTCGTGTCTGATGAGTTTTAAAATTTAAAATTTCATAAATATTCATCATGAAGTCAAACAGTGCGAGTTCGATTCCTAAGACACGACCATTTCCTAAAAATGATTGTAATTAGGGAGTGTTTGAAGAAGAGCGAAAAAGTAAAGAATTAATATGCAAATAAAGGCAAATCAGGCCGTGAATTCATCGACAACGTTTCCGAGGCAATTTCCGAAACATTTGGCCATCACGGCACGGTAATAGCTTTGCACTACCCTATCACCCCTTCGATTGATTTCGACTGTCGGTGGGAGGGGATGCGATGGAATTTATTCATAGAAAATTATAAGCTGCAAAACATAAGCTGTGGTAAAAATTGTGCGGGCGACTGGAAATGATGATCATTGATCTAAAGTTTTTGAAATTAAAGTTATTTTAAAATATTATAATATAACAAAAAAATTATTTAGGACAATTCAATTTTAAAAGTAAAGAATAAATAATCTCTTTTACAGCCACTATCCAAAATATGCTTTTTTAAATTTATCACAAAACTTAAGCCCCGACGAAAAAGTGACATGAGAGTGCTGCAAAAACTTTTCTGTTCTGTACAACAATTGTTGTAAATTGCTGTAGCCAGGACAATTATTGTAGTAGAAAATTATCAGTCCGCATCAAATTAATTCATGCAAAAATTGGTAGTAATTATTCTGATATTAAAAATAGTGCAATAGAAAATAATAGCAATTAATTATACAACATTGGGTAATATGTATTTTCTTGAAATTATTAATCTGCTATAACTAACAAAAAATTGCTTTACACCGTAAACAAGAATTTCTGTAGACGTGAAAATGTACGACCGAAGAAAAAGTATAGTGTGCAACTAACTTGTGTAGAAATGTCAATTTCACACTCGTTTGATTTTGTTGAACTTTTTCAAACTCGTAAGAAATTAGTATTAGCACTAATTAAACAATATTCCAAACAATAATTTTATTAATTATTAATTTTTCATTCTGTTTGCAGTTTCAGATCTCGAACTTTTGAAAAACGTTCACTTTAAATCATACACAAAATTTAAAAAGACTACATTGAAAAATGAAAAATTGTTTAAAAAAAATTGTTCAATTTGTTATTCTAAACATGTTACATGCCAATTCTTGATTCAGTAACTTGCCCAAGGTATACAGGGTGTTTTATAACAAATGGGCTACATTGTAACGGGAAGTTCTTGAAACCAAAATATGCCGATCTAACCCAACTTACAGGGGGTCAAGTATGAAAAAAATCATTTTTCCCCAATATCATTTCACGCATGGTAGATATTTGGGCCAAATTGGATCTAAGAAAGTCATGGTGATGCGGAATTCAAACTTGATTAATGTTTTACCATATTTTGTAAGTGTAGATGTAAAAAGTCTCAATTTTTTGGTTCTCATAGTATGAGATTTCTGATATAATCATAATAAAACATATTCTTTGTTGACATCGCTAGAAGAAACAAGGGTTTTAATTTTCATATTACAGACACGGAATGTGTGGGTAAATAATAAAAGTATTACTTATTTATTTAATGTACTTATTGAAAAAAATATATTGATAACTAAGGAAATGGTATTAAAACAAATAAACAATTATTTTTTTTACAAAACAGAAATTAAATATCAATCAAAACCAAGAACAAGAATAGTAAGAGAATACTATTAAGTGTTGATGCATAGAAATTATTGTTAGTACCAACTATTTAATGAATATGTATATTTGACAACCATTTGGAGATTATAGGGCTACCTCCATTACATTATGGCACATTTTTTGTTAAAACCCCATGTACACATGATACACAAAAAATTGTTGTAAATTTCCTAGCTTCAATAAAAAGGCTAAGATAATAAAAGAATAATACTGGTTTTAATTTATTGGCCTATTTTTAGTATTGTCAGTGACTTTTCGCATCTGTTCATTACCAATAATTTGTAAATAAATTTAACTATAGTTATTGTTGCACTGTAATCGATAATATTATAATGCCTAAAAAAATAAAGAACAAATAACACTTTATAAAAAACCACGATGTAAGTTTCCAGAGTCAATAAAAATGTTAATATCTTTTGCTTGTTTTTTATTTTTAAAATAATCTATCGTAATAACTGGCTATTCCTATTTTATGTCACGTAATATATCTCAGATGTAAATCAGAACCTAGGTACGTATCGTAAACCCACTAAAGAAGAGGTTAATAAATTTTTAAAATGCATACACATGACCTATATACATAGGATATAAGATGAACTATTTTCGTATGTACATCCCACATGCTATCAAAGAAAAATCAGCTCTCGGGCAAGTTTCCTATAAAAATGTAAAACTATGCAGCTATTTTACCGAATTCAATTTGCAGTGATGGGCATGAGTAAATACAATTTTTTACGTGGTTGCTGTTATACGTATCTCTACCTAGCGGGAAACTTTAAATGTCCACAACAAAACGAAATTTTGCAATATCTGTATTGTACAGAATTCGGTAGATATAATTTATTTTATAGTATAAAAACGGAGAAACCGTTTGCAAAGAGGTGAAGCTTGGTAAAAATGTAAATAATAACAATAACGAAAATCTTTAAATAAATTTTGAACTATGAACATTTTTCTAATTTATGGCGAAGTCGCCAGTTTTAAGGAACGAACCCTTTCAAAATATCAGTTAATTTAAAATATTGTACAACTTTCAATTCAATAGTTTGTATGTTATAAAAGAGTAGTATAAGGTCATATGCTTTATACAGGGTGTTCTAAAAAGTGAGCTTTTAATTTTAGGAGGTAAGTATAACTGACGTCATAATATAACGCCTCAGAAAAAAATCACTACTAAAGATGATATAATAACAGAAATATTTACATTTGAATTCAATTTGATTTCTGACGCCCTTTCTGTAATTCATCATACATACTCTTACTACTTACATAAATCTGATGAAACATAAATATATTTTTTTTCTTAAGAAAATTATATTACAGTTATGTAACATTTTTGTAGTATTTTGCATCTTTTTTATTTCTATATTACCTTCTGTTGCTTGTAACAGAAGAGATGAAATAAATTCCAATTACTATAATTATTATCACGCGCCTTCAACAAAATTGCCGAACGGTTACAATCCGCTGCAAATTAATCCGGGTTGCAAAAGTTTGTGTACGGCGAGAACACTGTAAATAACGTATATAGAACGAGAGGAACAGCATTTGAATAATCATAGCTTATAAGACTTGCAAATTTTAAGAAAGTCTCTACAGACCTCTAGTTTTAAACACATTCAGCCTTAAAAGGAAGAAGAAACTTATTTCCGGCTCCCGCGAACTTCTTAAACATTACGTCCGGCTTCTTACGCCGTGTTAACTAAAGGCATCTTACTGATGTTCTTAATAAACCAGGCGATGAATAATATATAGTCCGCACAATACCTTTAACTCTACTTCTGCATCTGCTTATTTAGTTTTCAGAAGTTTGTTTTTGAAATATCGTGCTTGCGTAAGGGGAACTTTACACTGAATCTGTCTTAACGTGATATAAAATACGTAACTGATTACCATTATGAGTTAAGTTGATTTAGCAGTAACAGCTTAAATAGCAGTGAGTGTGTGGTACACTATAAGTTTGGCCACTTTTCGTAAGTAATTTTATATGAAATATTAATGAGCGGTCCCTTTCTCTTCGGTATACAGGGTGTAAATGATAAGTTTAGTTGCGTAATAAAATTTGGTGGATGACATTTTTTTATTAGATACTATTTTTTCATGGATAATTTTTTAAACTTTTTTAACCAAAATATACTCCAGAGGCGTAGTTATTGTGGGAACTGGGGACCTTTTCTTAAAAAAAATCGCACACCACTGGTTTTTAAAATAATTTTAAATGCTTTTAAGATGTACAATCAGTTTGTGGCAATAAAGTATTCTTATAAAGTATTCGTAAAATTTACTTGTGTTTAGATAATTGACAAATCAAATAAGAAGATACTTAAGTATCTAAACTGTAAAAAAATCGGTGTGAGTGAAAGCAACAAAGGTTCGGAGTGAATCCACTGAGTGAAATTATTCAGTACATTTTCACTCAATATTGTACATTTTGATCAATTTACTCATTTGTGATTATATTTAAACTAAATCTGAGTACCTACTTTCACTCAAATATTCTTAAATAAATTCTTCACGTAAACTCGTATTTGGTGCACCTGTACCTAAATCAGAGTAAATGTCCTCATAACTGAGTGAGTTTAAATGTATATTAATTTCGAGTAATTTGTATGGCACCGTGAAGATGGCACCATATGGTAATGGTAGTGGTAATCTCGACCACAGTTACAACAACTGCGAATCAAAAAAGTTTAATTTTGCATTAACAATGTGCAAAAAATAGTAGAAAATCATTTGTATATTTTGAGCAATTTTTTAAATAAGTAAATATTTATAATATTGATGAATCTTTGTGAACAAATAGTAAAACATATGTCAATTCTACCCTAAAAATTTTGCAACCATTGATCGCGTGGTTTTCGATTGACGGGATTGTTAATTAAGAAAATTTTAAAAAGTTTATCGTGTTCGCGTACCTACCGTAGGTTTAAATTAAGGTTTAGAAAGGGCACACAATTTTTTAGAGATACTTGTCATAATAAACAATGATCAATACGACTTTTTACTCTATAAACTATAAAATTATTCTTTGCTCAGGGAATTTTCTAGGCTATCGACAATAGAATGCAAAAAATATTCGTATTCCTCTCATTTTGCTATATCAAATTAAAAAAAAAGAATCGTCTTGATAAGTGCTATCGTTCCCGAGAAAAGTCATCTTTTATCGCGCATACGCATTTTGAAACGCACGGCAGCGCAGCAGCTCTCAGTCATCCCCACTCCTGCTCTGCCGAGAAATTCCCGTGACCACGGTACCTTCCTTGATTTTTCTTTCATTATGCTTTTATCTGCCGAAAATGCACTAAACGGATACTGAAAGTACTTGTAATTAGCTATAAAAACATTTTTTTTTGCTCAACCTCACGATTACGGAAGCTATAAATTATAATTAACTTTGCGCTTCTATATCTCAGAATCTACACAGTAGAATGCTGTCGTATTTGGCTAAAAAGCAAGAGGTTACAACGAGTAAAATGTTGAAAAATTAAAAAAAAATTCTAAATGGTTATAAAAGTTTAAAAATAGGTATTTTTAGTCTTGACCATTATTTATTATGACAAGTATCTCTAAAAAAATTGTGTGCCCTTTCTAAACCTTAATTTAAAACCGCGGTACGCGATAAACTTTTTGAAATTTTCTTAATTAACAATCCCCTCAATCGAAAACCACGCCATCGATGCAATATTTTGAGGGTAGAATTGGCATATGTTTTACTATTTGTTCACAAAGTTTCATCAATATTTATAAATATTTATTTATTTTAAAAGTTGCTTCAAATATATGTATGATTTTCTACTATTTTTCGCCCATTGTTAATGCAAAATTCATTTCTGACTCGTTGTTGTAACTTTATAGAAAATCGTCAAATAAACAAAAAATAAAGAACGGCTTTTTTATTTAGGGTTTACTTTCAATGTTACAGGGAAAAATATGTCGAAAAACGGGTCATTTTTCGTTCTTGTATGTTTGTGTGAATTTAGCAATGGTTGTTTGGAATAGGCAAACTTGGATTTTTATTCTACATAATATTTGGGATTTTTCTCTACAATAAATGACTTCAAATACAAACGCCTCGAATGCTTCACCGCCTGCACTATATGTTCGTCCAGTTCATTTACACTTTTCGTGTTCAAAAACCATTGCAAATACGTACAAAGTCTGTAAGAACATTTCCACAATTTTTATCAGTGTATCTCTTGCGCTGGACAGAAACTGCACTGAAACATTTTCCTATACCCACTTTATCGGGCACCCGATAATTCCATTACAAGACAAGAAATATTAATATCCACACATTGAATATGCATCGCAAAAGCTCCGTCCTGCAGAGCTAGCCAGGAACAATACGGCTTTGATCTTCCAGTGTAAAGTTGTAACCCTTCCAGTATCCCTCGGAGCTCCGGGGGAATATGAGAATATGAGAAATAACAAACGTGGTCACGCTTTACCATATCTGTGGAGCACAAAGGACGCTAATGGATTATGAGATGGATACAGGCCGTAACAGCATTATCTTAATCATACCATGGCCCGCTTTGATTCCTGGTTTTAATATTCGCCGCCGTAATTGGCTCCGTAATTGTTTTTGCGGTGGGAACACATGGCTATCAGAAATGATTTATGTGAGGGATTATTGAGAAAATTGACCAAAAAAAAAGTACGCGAGCTAAGGGGGGTGCGTCGTGTTAATGTAGCTGTATTGTCCTTTAATTTAGGGGGCGGTTTGCTAATTCGAATTTCGTCGGGAGGTCTGTGACCTGCCGCCTTCCTGACAAGGATTAAAACATGCGTAGGCCTATTTTTAAAGCGGCAGAAGGGTCGTTGAAGCATGGCGCCGCTAGCCAGATGGCGCTCTGTGACAATATCAATTAAAATGCTTCTAAATAATGTCTGGGGGGTATTTTAAATTGAGGAATATTAGAAATTATAAATCTAGAAGAAAAATGCTTCAAATAAATTGTACAATGGACCCAAAACGAGGGATCTAATTTAACGACAACGACATTCAGTCAAATTCGATGGAATCCTAGAAAATGCTAAAGTAGAAAACACTAATAATATGTTTTCGAGTTTGATTTTCAAGGCAACGTTTATCTGTTAAATGAGATATTTGGAGTTACAGGGCAATATTGACTTCGGAAAAATTTAATACGCTCCAAAAATTTAAAACTAGAAATCCAATTAACCAAAATAATTTTCAGCACAACAATCCTTTGGAGATACCCGTAATCCACAAAAGAAAGAAGAAGAGAAGATAGTTTTCCAAAATAAAAATTATCCAAATTTGGTGCGAACTTCATAACAGAATACCTTGCGGAACCAGCGTCGAGAGTGATCGAACGTCAGCCCGAGGAACAATCAGTGTTGGAATCTAGCCAGTACATGTTGTATACTTCAAATTATTTTCATTCTTTCCATTGTATGCAACCATATGTTCATTTATTGTTTATTAAGCACAAAATAGGTGAGATAACCGACAAAGGATTCAGCTGTTTTAGTTGTGTTTATTCAGACATGGAAGAAAAGAGGTAGATGGCGGCTCCATCTGCGCATGTACAATTTAGCAATTACACCATACCATACAACAAATACACCAGAGAATCCATAATTTTATTTATTTAGAGTTTCATCTGAAAAAAAGGCAGCATACACGGGACTGATGCTTTAACAGGTTACAGCCAACAAATATGACTAGTTTTCCACAATGTTTGATCATATGTTGTTATACGTATCGTGTATATACACATTAATTAAGATACTAAGCGTTTAAGAATATTTACCCTTCTATACAGAGAATACTTCTTATTTTCCTCGAGATTTCTATTTGCCCATAAATATGACTCAAATTGATAAAAATAAACTTTAAGTCAAATTTTGCGTTAAAGTGACGAATAATGATTGAATATCCACCAACACACTTTTGCAACAGTAGAAAAAACAATGCGTTGACTTACACATTGTGTAAAGTTACTGACTACATAAAAGACATTCCTTATATACCATTGCTCCCACACGTAGTAGATAATTTGAATGGTGACTAAGGCGCTTCAGAAAAAAAAACCGTTCTGAATTTTGAACGTTTGCTGCAAAGATGGCATCATACGCCACGAAATAAAGGCAATAAACACTAATATCCATAGAGAAGTACATTTTTTTTAGAACATTTCCTTTTTCATTGTTGTTTTTTAATCTACCAACAGTAGCAACCTCTTACAAATTAGTAATTCTTTCTCCCCTTAGTAAATCCTGTAGATCTTTGAGCAAGTTTACTGAAAAATAAAGATGAAGCCTAGGGGATGCTTCGTGTTAATGGAGCGTCGTTTTGCTTTAATTCAAAGGGTGGTTTGCTCACTCCAATTTCATCAGGAGGGCCATGACCGTCGCCTTCGGGTGAAGGATTAAAATATGTATTTATGTATTTTAAAGTAGGTACATGAACGGGGTTGTATGAAGATCATTGTGCTGCTCACCAGATGATCTCTTACGAAAATAATTTGCGAAATATGAACAGAGTAACTGTTCGGTTAGTTCTCATAGACATCAAACACAGGAAATTTGTGAAAGTTCTTGTTCTATTTACTGACAGCTTGAGTCATATTAATTTGGATTGTTGTTTACTGTATCACAAAATACATACTGTATTACATGAAAATGTGGAACAACAACAATTTACCTCTCTATAAAAGGTCAACCAAATAGAGTTAAATCATCATTTAATATCATTTTGCGAGGTTTTCTTAAATCAAAAGCATTAAAAAGATGATTGAAATCTTATGTGAAAAAAATATAATATTTTAATTGTCATACATGAAAGAAAAAAACAGTAATCTCAATGAAATACTCTTTACGCAAACATTACACCCTATATTCAGTATATCTCGAACATAATTATAATTATTTTGAATAAGTCTTTGGAAATTAAACTAATTATTTGATTCCGTCAAATGTAAGCCCTTCTTGAACCCATATAATATTTTCATGATAAAATATAATTGGTGAAATAATAATGTATTAATTTACTTCTTTTTTCTTTTGCAAATCCTTAACGGGTATATCTAAAAAGGTTTAATGGTAAAGTTATGTTGGTATAAAATTATATTAATATAGACAATACGCTGATTTAAAAGACGATATTGTTTACTCTGTATACAGGGTGTCCCACCAGGAATAGCCACATATCTCAGAAACTAAGTAAATCTGATAATTTGGTAGCCTAGCTAAGGCACTAGGGCAAATAGAGCTAAAATAAGTACAAAATTACGACACTTCCGGTTATACCGGAAATCGACAGTGAGATGACTAGTGCCTTTATTATTGTCATTACTGTTGGAATTATTCTTAAACCCATTGTATGTGTTTATGTTAGTTTAATAATACTAAGGAGTTATGATTGAAAATATAGCAAAGGAATCTACTATAGATGTTTCCGTATTTTCGTCATAGGTATTTTTTAGTTTTGTATGTTTTACACAGCGCAAGCTTTTAAGATTTTCCACAAATTGTCTTCATGTATTTTGTGAAGGTCTTCGTTTTTCTGGATATCGAGCAGAGGCTCAATATTATCTGACTGAACCATTAAAACAGCATGATGTGACGTACTATTAGAACCTGGAGTTGAAGTATCATTGTAAAGAATCCTGTTGGATATTTAATTTTGTTACTTAAACTGTCAGCAAAATAACTTTCTGCAATTGTGAGTGATTTCCACCCACTCTTGATTGCTAATATATCAACTCCTGTATTAGCCAGTAACGTTGCCGATGTTCTTCGGAATGAATGACCTGTATATGTTTCAGGATAATCTAGTTTCAAAAACTGTGTAATCTTGTTAGGAATCATAAAAAGGGTATTTTTGCCGACTGGTTGGTTGTAACATCTACCTTCTTGATAGTGCACAGAAGAGCGTGAAATTTCAGTTTTAATTTCCAATATATTTCTTGCGAATTTCTAGATGAGAAACAGAACCCAGACGAGAAGTAATTGTAAACGTACGTGACTTACCATTTTTAGAATCTGGAATTTTAACTACAAAAATGTCATCGAAATTTCATTAGCAAATATGTGTTATTGGGTGCCTGAACGAGAAAATCGTTAACTCGTTCTCTTGTTTGACGTTTGACTTTTTAGGTGTATAGCCGTCATTCTTACGTTTCAAAGATACTCTCAGCTTGGGGTATTTTGATATATCCACGTTCTCCTCTATGAAAATAGTTGACTTAAGGGGATTATAACACACCATCATATGTTTGAAAATTCATATTTTCGTTACTATTCGTCGGAATATAAAGGTTTTGCAAAACCCATTCACATGCATCTAGAAAATCACCATACTGTGTTAAAATTTAAATTGTTTACCTGCTGTTGTTTGTGTATAATAAATTTTCAAAATTTATGGAATTTTGTATCTGTAAAATGCTGCGATCTATTGGTACCGCTATGAACTACGGGATTCTTATGACCGGTACAGTCCCTGCTGCAAGTATACATTAATGTTGAAATTCATTTATATAATATTATTCGCTTAGTTAAAAGCTCGTGGTGAAAAGAACTTTTTAAAATTTTGTGATATACGGGGTGGAAAAGATACAAAGTACAAAATTTAAGGAGATGAAAGTAAAAATAGTAAAAAAATTTCTATAAAACTTCAGCCTCCGGAGCACCGTTATCCTTTGGATATTTTTTAAAATAATTTTCTTTCTGATTAAGATATGGAATGAAAATTGTAGGTAGTAATTATACCATAAAAGCCTTTAACTATCATAAGTTTCATCAAAATCGGTTATAAATAAGAATAGTTTTCTAACTACCCTTAACGGAAATTTTTCGAATTTTTTTATTCCTTTGAATTATCAAGCAAATAATATTATTTTTTAATGAATTAAGACTTTTTTGAAGAAAAAATGTCTCTATCTTTTTTTTCGAATTCTGCTTAGTTTGGTCAGAAATAATTATTTTTTAAATATTGTATGGCTCCGAACAATAACTTTTTTTAACATTTTTACATAGTAGGTACCTATTTTTCATGGTGACAGTTTCATAGTAATGATACTAATGATTATCTCTTTCGCGTGCTATCATTTAAATCCCTACGTTTCTTTATTTTCTTACTTGTGATCTTTGTGCTTGACTTTGCATTTCATTCGATTTTTTACAACCATGTACCATCATGAGTTGGAAAATCCTAAAATTACTTCGTCTAAATGATGCGGTATGATACGATTATTACCTACAATTTTCATTCCATTATCTTCAGAATGAAATAATTTTAAAAAATATCCCAATTATAAGACCCGTTTGTAGGGGTAACGGTGCTCCGGAGGACCAATGTTTATACGAACTTTTTTTTATTATTTTTGGCTCTACTTTCAACTCCTTAAATTTTGTACTAACTTTTCCAAACACCCTGTATAATACTTATTAATATTCTTTAAATAGTGTTTTCCGCAAAGACAAATAATTTCAAACATTTAATAACTGAATAATCTAAAGCTTATCAAATAATAGGAATGTTATGTCATGCCATCTGGGTATTTTAAAAAGACGCCGCAGTAAAACGAATAAACAGGTGCAAAAAACGATCAAACCATCAAGGTTTTAGGTACTGAAATCTACGAAAATACTAACTTTTTTATACATAACTCCACATGTAAATATTCTTATAACATTTACTTGCTTAGTCCTACATATAAAATTGTTTTCTTTTATTTATAAGTACGTAAAAATAATTCTTAAAATGTGGGGTTAGGATAACAGAAAACGTATGTTTTACAAACGCTTTTTTTTAGTTATTATTTTATTTGGGTAAATTTAAATGGTAACAATGAATTAACAAAACATCAAGGATTTTATTTGTGTGCTTACTTTTGTCCTACACGTTTTACTTTTCAAGATTTCAGTACCTAAAAATGCCAGAAATTTCACCATTTCTCGTCCAGGGATATGGCCACCTTAACTAGAAAAAGAAAACTAATATTATAAATAAACTATATTTACCTTGTATTTTTGCATTTAAACAATCTGCTGTTCACATAAATTTATTATATAGGTATACAATTAATTTTAATACGCAAAATTATTCCCGTCTATTTTTATTCTACAGTTCATCTTGATAATAATAATAATTGAACGAAGCATGGGCTCTATTAAATTCAACTGCAATTTATATTGACGTCTAATCTCAATGTTTGGGAATCTTTTCTCGTCCGACTGTACCACACCACGTTTTTTGCACTCGCTGCGTCTCACTCAGAACTTTACTGCTTTTACCAACACGAGGCAGACAGTCAGGTGCTATTATCCCCTTAATCATTGACTATTCACTCCACAAACTCGCCAGTGACTTAGATCTTGACTTCTCCATGAAATATGCTAGCAGTGACATATCAGAGACACCAGCATTTTTGTTCTAGCACCATTCTTTGAAATTTCTATATGCTCGTCCGTAGCACACTTTCGACTTCTCGGCAATAAAAATTCGCAGGCAGCATTTGCTGTACTTTCTATTTGAAAATCACACAATTAGAAATAATAATTAAAAACCAGCAAAATTACAACTTTTATGTAACTTTGTTTACCTTAGAAACGACAAAATCTAACAATCAAGGCGACTTTGCAGGATTTGAAATAATGTCAAAATGAATTGATTAAGAAATGTCAAAAAATAAAACTTAATCTCCAGTTCATAAACCATAAAGGATTGTGTGAACAGATAAAATGTTATACACCATGCAGCAGCTAAGTATAATTTACCAGTCTCGGACTGTATTGCCAGCCCTCGCTCCGCTCGGTCGCAAAATCGGCTTCGACTGGTAAATAACACTTACCTACTTTATGGTGTAAATAACTATTACATTACCTGAATGATAGTGATATAAATCATAATTAATATCGATTTAAAGAAACAGCGGATTAAATATAGGAGTGTCATTGGAAATACATTTGTATTGTTGCCTCTGTATTAAACACATTATCCAGATCTCCAATACGGTTCTACTGATGTTCAATATAGTGCACTCTTTTTTCTATTCCTGTTCAAAAAGAGAACAAGTACGTATTATTGGAGCCACTTCAAATATAGGCGGTATATTTTAATAAATTTAAATCAACGTCCGACAACCTTAATCAACCAACATTATGATGATTACTGCCTGGATCGTCATTAAATTCAGCAAATGTGTAGGGATTGCTTCTACATAAAATCCATACTCAAGTGGGTGTGTGATCTTCCACACAATAACGAACACAAGCTTAAAAGCCATGGAAGAACGTTCTGTAATGGCACTGAAATTTTCCTGATATTCATTTTACATGTCGGCATAATATACACCGCACTTAAGTATTCTATTTTATCGTACCTAGTAGAAAAACTTTCAGTTCACATATTTCTGTTGAATGCAAAGTTATTGCGCTGGGCCATAAATAATTTTAAGTACCTCTTTCGAGGTATCTTGTAGTTTTATTGATAATAACGTGGGGCCTTTGAAATTTTAATGCATAACTTTCTTTTGATACATTATTTGAGTATCCCTCTAGGCAGTCCAAAAATTTATGAGTGGAACTACCGTATTAAAAGCGGTTGTTTTATTTGCATACAAATGTGCTTGATATGACAGGAACCGGCAATAACATGCTACTGGAAGATGGCCTAAGCTAGATATAAAAATTCTTTAAAATAAAATATTATACCAATTATTATATTATTACTTTGTGGTAAAATGGGCATTTTATCAAGAAATTTAAATTAATTAGGTAGATTCCGTGTCAAAAGCTAAAGTCAAAGGTTGTTTCTGTGGAATTATTTTTGTATACATAACCAAAAATTTTAGATTAAAGTCCTTAAAAGTAAAGTTTTTACACGTGTTTCTATAAACGTTTTATCGATCGTGTAAATTCTCGAAATAAATGTTTTTCGAAAACTAAACAAAATACTTTTATGTTCTAGAACACCAAAGTCTTTTTCATTCTAGTACATAAAACCAATGTCAAAATAATTTGTCATTTTTTTGAAACATTTATGATTTTATTAATTAAACAATATACATTTTAAGTAATATAACATTTCAATACAAAACAGTACCTACTATAACCAGGACGATTATAATTTATTTTGCACTACTTGTAAATTGAAAGTGCCGATATTGCAGTGAGTTAAATTTATGCATGATCCAGTGCTGTCAGTTATCGTAGCTTTTAGTTCTGGGTGTTTAATAAGGCTTCTGCTGTAATTGTTTAAGTTTAATGCATACGTTGTATTTTTGGTAAGTTCTGTAACAATTCATTTGCGATTGAAGTTTTATTTTGTATGGAATCTTCTGTATATGTCTTCACTATCGTACAAGAACGCCACCCTCACGTCGTTTAATGGTGGTAATATCGGCCCCTGCATCGGCTAATAGAATGGCGGAAGAACGTTTAAAGCAGTGCTCTGTATAAGTTTCCGGATGAGGCAAATTGAGATAAGTTGCTATTTCTTTTGCACATTCCTTATTTTGTTGATGCCAACCACTCAGTTAACACGTTTTTGCGGTATATCTTATTTGGTCTGGACTTGAAATCGCAAAATATCTCGGAGTATGAGTTTTGGAATCGGGAATTCTTATAATAATAATTGAATTTTTGTCTTCTATATCATCAATCGTTATCTTTAGTAGCTCATCGATTTATATTAATTTAAATTAGATACACTTTCGAGCAGAAATCTTTTATCAGTTTTCAAATTATTTGAAAAAAATTAGGTTATATGTTCTATTTTTAGAAGGCTATATATCAGTAGGCGTGCACTATTGTATATAGGTAAGTTAAGCTAAATAGTCTTATTTTCATCCAAGAAACCTGTGCGTCAAGCATCCTTTTCAGTGACATCCTGTATATACGACAGTATCGAAACGATGGAACCGAAAAGCAAACGCTTATAATCTTCGAGGCTAGTAATCGGAATTTTAATTGTACGTTTCTAAAAACGTGTGTGGATGTCCCGCTATTGGCAAAACATTTCATTTCACTCCAAAGCCGGATATTCACCATGCGGATGGCAGCTGAATAGGAAAAGCTTTGTACAAACCTTGTACAAACAACACACGGTTTACAATCGTTTGAAGTGTGTTTAAAGTGGACACAGTTTCAAATGTCCTGATGCGTCGAGTGACCTCAATTTAGTTAGGTCAGTTCCATGTCAAAGGATTAATTGGATAGATGTTCGCTGGATAAACATCCAGTAGCTTTATTTTTATTTCATAAAAGAACGTGTTTATTCTGACGCTTAGGAATACCACATTAAAAATTAAACTCTATGTTCCATTCGTTGCGCGACAGAGAAATTAAACGGTTTGCTGAATTTAATAACTTTTAAAGTCCTTTCATCCCCCGTTGAAAAGTGATAAAATCTATTTGTGTCATGTCCATTTACTGCCACTACTAACACTAACAGTACAACAGAATTTAAACATTAAAAATAATACCTACCGTCTACGGATATTGCCTGAATTTATGTATTTGTGGAATAATTAGTCATTTAGTAAAAGACATGATTGTGTATTTTTTTATTGGTTTACTTTTTTCAACATCTGATTTTTTTATAAGGGTTTCTTAGATGCTGTCATATCTACCAGAATTTCCCCAAAAGAAAATAATTTCTTGAATTTTAAATTTTGACCAAAAAAGTTCCTGATATTTGCAGGTTTTCCTGGAAGACTTCAAAAATTTACTAATTTCCTTACAAGATCTATAGCAGTTTCCATTTTTCAGTCATCACTAAATATTTCCTAAATTTTTTTACTATATCTCCCACGTAAATATTTAACAAATAAATTATTTAAAAGTTATACGCCACAAAATTTGTATGAAAATGGAACATTTTTACTTATGATTTTTCTCATAATTTTTAACTTAGGAGAGAATAACATTATTTTAATCACACAAAATAAGAAAAAATACATTTTACGATAAATACATATGTGGAATTTTTAGTTAAATTCTAACGGTACAAAATCAGCATATAATATTTTTTTTAAATAAATTATTAACAACTTTATTATTATATGGGTTAATATGCATTAATAACACTAATAAAGTTGTACTCTATTTAAAAAAAAATCAAAAGTAATGGAAAACTGACATATTCGATTTTTTTTGCATTGACTAACGATTTAGTCAAAATAAACGAAATCTATTAGAATTCGGTCTATATATCGTCCAATCTTCTGAAAAATGTATGTTATTTTTATTTTTGGCCTATTAAAGTAACTTCATTTTCTTCTAAATCAAAAATTAACAAGCTAAGACTTAGAAACATCTTCCTAAAACTGTATTAAAATTTTTCCCTGTTGAGGTCAACTTTTTACCAATCATACTGATATACAGTGTGATTCCAATTTGATTATCGCTACGGGAAGAGCAGGAACTATTAGATGTAATGAACCGCTTATATAGACAAAATAATGTATAATTTAATGTTTGTAAACATATAACTAAAAAAAATTCTGGTCGTTTATATTTTACTAGAGAAAGTAAAAATTACCCTATTTGAAATTTAGTTATAACTTCATTCTATAGTTGGGCTAAAAAAGTTCTTGAATCATTCTGATCCATTTTTATGCGTTATTTATTGTTATTGCCGTATTTCATTGTTTTCTTTAACCCACGTTTTAGAAATAATTAAATAATTTTTTGAAAGAACGTCAAATTTTATTAAAAAGGAATAACCCTTAACAAATTACACGATATTAAAAGAAAGATTCAATAATTTTTTCAGCAGGACTACGAATATGAGGATTACCTTCAACTGATTTTTAAAAATATTATAATTTTTTTCTGAATAAATTCAGAATGAATAGGAATTGATTTGTTTTCATTGTATCCACAAGCATTAAATTTTTCAGAAAGCAAATCTCAATATCGTATATAAATAATGAAAAGAAAAGTGGGACAGTATAATCCATCTTAGCCAGATTATCGATATAATGACTTTTTGAAGTTTAGCAATAGTATGGTGAACATGTTTAAAAAAAAGCTTTCGAGAAATTGGTACACAAACTCTACATTCTTTTTTTTATACTGAGCCAAAAATTTTTTGTACCACAGGAATCATAGTTACATTTAAAAAAATCAAATTCAATCATTTTTACTCACTAGTCTATTAATTTCTGTCGACACCCGATTAGGTGATATTTTCACTCTATTAGTTTGAGTACAACTAAAATTTTATGAGTGAAACTATTGCAACAGAAATAAGTGAATTTTACTCAAATCCGAGTTTCTGCTATCAAGTGAGTAACTTTTGACTCTATTCTGAATATGTAAAACCAATTAAGAGTTAACTTTTTCTCTAATATGATTTAAGTTTAACTATTATTGAGTATTTTTATACTATGAAAATATCCAGGGGGACGGCGTGTTAAAGTCCACTAAGCTACCACAATGGTTTCTGCACAGATCTGTTTTAGAGACAATATTTAAGTCTCGATTAAAGGAATTGTTTAACTGATCGGACAAATAGATTGCCATAATCTATATTGTACGTTACAGATACGTAAGTGTAAAACAAAATTTAACTATTCACTTATTTCACCAAATACTCAATATACATACTATTGGTTTTATTTATCTTAATGCTGCATTAAAACATAATTTTTACCAAAATAATGGGAATTACGGACACTTGTCCAGCACTACACGCCATACACGAAATGAACTAATAGGGACGATGTGAATAGACAAAGACAACGCACGACAACCATAGAATGGGGTGGGATCACGCAATAATGAAGACATTTACTCCAATTTAGCTAAAGTGCACCTAATACGAGTTTATCTACAGAATTTATTTAACTGGTACCAATATTTAAGTGAAAGTACTCAGTTTTAGTTCGAATATTATCACAAATGAGTAAAATTATCAAAATCAATATTGAGTGAAAATGTAGGTACTCAAAAATTGTACTCAATGCTTTCACTCGCACTAATTTTTTGCTGCATATTTACTAATAAAATGTTTGGTTCTATGAAATAAAATCTTAGAAGCCATTGCCTTGAAAAAATTTACCATGGACTGAAAGCATAGAAGCGAAGTAAAAACTGATTAACCATTTTTCTATTTCCCGATTAATTTAATGTTNCTAAAATTTTATGAGTGAAACTATTGCAACAGAAATAAGTGAATTTTACTCAAATCCGAGTTTCTGCTATCAAGTGAGTAACTTTTGACTCTATTCTGAATATGTAAAACCAATTAAGAGTTAACTTTTTCTCTAATATGATTTAAGTTTAACTATTACTGAGTATTTTTATACTATGAAAATATCCAAGGGGACGGCGTGTTAAAGTCCACTAAGCTACCACAATGGTTTCTGCACAGATCTGTTTTAGAGACATTATTTTAGGTCTCGATTAAAGGAATTGTTTAACTGATCGGACAAATAGATTGCCATAATCTATATTGTACGTTACAGATACGTAAGTGTAGGACAAATTTTAGCTATTCATTTATTTTACCAAATACTCAATATATTATTGGTTTTATTTATCTTAATTAAACTGCTGCATTAAAACATAATTTTTACCAAAATAATCGGAATTACGGACACTTGTCCAGCACTACACGCCATACACCACGCCACGAAATGAACTAATAGGGACGATGTGAATAGACAAAGACAACGCACGACAACCATAGAATGGGGTGGGGTCACTCAATAATGAAGACATTTACTCCAATTTTGCTAAAGTGCACCTAATATATATAATTTATTTAACTGGTACCAATATTTAAGTGAAAGTACTCAGTTTTAGTTCGAATATTATCACAAATGAGTAAAATTATCAAAATCAATATTGAGTGAAAATGTAGGTACTCAATAATTTTACTCAATGCTTTCACTCGCACCAATTTTTTGCTGCATATTTACTAATAAAATGTTTGGTTCTATGAAATAAAATCTTAGAAGCCATTGCCTCGAAAAAATTTACCATGGACTGAAAGCATAGAAGCGAAGTAAAAACTGATTAACCATTTTTCTATTTCCCGATTAATTTAATGTTGTGCAATGTTGTAATACAAAAATCACATACACTGAGCTCGTAAAGTTTAAAATACATTCGATAAATCGTTACTGAAGGGTTTTGACAGGAAATTCTCGAACACGTCAACTTTAGTTTATAAAATGTCACTTTTTCAGCCATCGAATTTTTTTTGTTTTGTTTGTTTATGACGTCATTTGCAATTTCTTTAAATGGCAACCCATATTTTTTTCCACGGATTTCGATATAGCACATTTTTCTGGGTACGAATATGTCAAAAACGTATGACCTTCACGATGGAAGTTTTCGAGATATTCGGTTCCAAAGTTTCAAGAATGCATTATACAAGCGATGACAAAATACTAATCATTTATCAAGGAAGCGCTGGAAAAATTACAGTTTTGATAGTTGAAGTTTGTCCTCGCAAGTTTGTGTTTTATTTTAAGTTAATTAATCATTATTCTATCAGAATTCATTTTATTTGAAAATGGTTCGTCGTTTGAGTGAAAGGGAAAGAATCGAAATTTTGATGATGATCGGTTACGGGGACAGAGCTCGCACACAAGTAGAAGTTTGCCGTTTATTTAATAACAAATATCCAAACAGAGAACCAATTACACAGTCCACGGTTAGTAAAATAGAGCAAAAGTTTTTAGAAATGGGTCATGCGAGAGATCGCCCTAGAACGGGTCGTCCACCAGTACAAGAAGATGTTAAATTGAATGTTCTACTAGAGCTTCAAGAAAATCCCCATTTACCCACCCGCCAAGTGGCGGCAAACAACGGAATAGTTCAAAGCTCCGTCTTAAAATATTTGAAATTGTACAAGTGGCATCCGTATAAAATGGTTTTGGTCCAAGAATTATATGGTTGTGAAACCATGTTGCAACGCCTGATTGATGACGACGGATTCTTACTCAATATTGTTTTTTCTGATGAGGCTACCTTTTAACTCGACGGCACAGTAAACCGGAAAAACTGTCGATATTGGTCTCCAGAAAATCCACACTGGAAAATGGAAACTCGTAGTAGTTTCCACAAAAAGTTAACGTTTGGGCTGGCCTTGTCGGTAACCGTATTTTGGGTCCATTTTTCATTGAAAACGCATTAACAGGTGAACAATATTTTGAATTTTTAAGAGACGATTTAGTCCCTGCACTTGCGGTGCTTTACCCAAATGACATAGATCCCGATCTGCCCAATAACACGATATAGTACCAACAAGACAGTACACCATCTCATTTTGCAGTGATCGTTCGCGACTATTTAAACCAAGTATTTGCTAACCATTGGATTGGTTGAAAGGGAACTATCGAATGGCCCCCTAGATTTCCGGATCTCACTCCCCTAGACTAATTTTTATGGGGCTATTTAAAGAGCAAAGTCTATTTCAATGGACCAAATACTATTGAAGAATTAAAGGACATAATTCTCAATGAAATTCGAGCCATTCAACCAGATATTCTTGATAAGGTTCTGCAGGAGTTTCAGTGGCCGATGGGATATTGCCAAGAAGTGAATGGAGGTCACTGAAAATTTCCTCTGATTTTCTCGTTTACTTTAATTATTTATCATTTATATAGAAACCTTTTTTCATTTGTTAAAATTGTTGTTGAATGATTATTACTTAAAAAATTAAATAAATTACTCCTAAGATGTTCGATAAGCTATTAAAAAACTTGACCCACTCGATACCTTGTACATGGTACATTCTTGAAACTTTGGAATCGAATAGACAGTTTGTGTCCGATACGTGAACGTATACGTAGATTTGACCGTTGCGCATGCTCAAATTCGTATCATCTACAATCAACTTAAACTGTTCATTATCTCGAAAACTTCCATGTTGAAGGTCATACGTTTTTGACATATTCGTACTCAGAAAAATGTGCTCTATCGAAATCCGTGGAAAAAAATATGGGTTACAATTTAAAAATATTACCGATGACGTCATAGCTCAAAAACGAACAGAACAAAAAAAAAGTCGATGGCTGAAAAAAGTGACATTTTATAAACTAAAATTGACGTGTCCGAGAATTTCCTGTCAAAACCCCAATAACGATTTATCTAATTTATTCCAAACTTTACGACCTCAGTGTATATTCATTGGGGTATGTTTTTAGTTCAGTTCAGTGAAGGGTTAAATGTGAAGAAAAGAACGATAATAATACTACAATTCTTATTAATAAACAAACTGTCGCCAAAGCAAATATCCCTATCCAAGTCTAAAAGTAATAATACAGTTAGTTTAGCGGTGTTTATTAATGACTCTTTTCATAAGCGATAAAACTTAGTTATCTGGTTCATCGAATGCACCTGGCGGTGGGGGCGGGTGAAAGAAATCACGTCTCTTCAGCCTCTCCTGCAGCCTGGCGCAGGATTTCTCGTCCTTAATCTGGTCGGCGGGGCAATTCAGTTGGATTTCTCTGTGCAGGCAATGGGCTATTTTAATGCCAGCCGGATTACAGGAGGTACTATCGGAAGCATCGCGGTTAGCCGTGGCGTTCTTGCCCTCGTCCAGGCATGTGGAGATTACTTTGTCCTGCAGGGCTGCTAACCAGGATTCCGACGAGAAGCTCTCCTTTAGGAAGGATCGGAATTCCTCTTCCTTTGGGTTGCCCTCGGTGTCGAGCTGGAAAATATCACACGCAAATAGTATCGGTTAAAAGTTACGGAAAGAATGGAGGATTAATATATATGTGTATAATACAGGTTCTTTTTTACTTTATTTTAAAGCTAATTTAAATAAATTCATTTTTTCCCTAAATATGCATTCTTCTTCTTCCATACCAAAACTGGGTATGCAAAAAGACATCTAACCTGAATTATATCAGCAATATCAGTTATTAATTAGTAATTATATAAATTTGAAAATAAAACGTCTAAATATTATTTGAAAAACACATATATCTGACATATTGTATTTATTAAATAATGTGATCTTTCAAAGAAATATTTTCTATTTTTGTTGCTCTTAACATCACCCTTGGCAAAAACCATTATGCAAAAAGAGCCACAATGGATAAGATCTTACTATTTCTGCATTTAATTTTAGAATTGCTTTTCCATTTTTTTTTTAATATTACAAGGCATTTACAGGGTGAAAACACAAATTTAAAAGCAGTATTAATTTCACAGATATTAGAGACTTTAGTCCATAATAATCAAAAAGCATACTACAGTAATAAACATTAAAAATTATGATATAATTCTTAATATTTTGTAATTATCACAAAATTTTGAGATACATTGGGTGCCTAGAGTAAATTAAAAGCGTCTTAGGTATCATTAAAATAAATTAATTCAATATTATAAATTTCAAGTAATTATTATCCATTTTCATTAACGTCAATAAAGGTTAAATCTCAAAAAAATGTCGTACTAGCTATGTGTAAGTAAATTTTCTAATTAATACAGGCTGTAGAGCAGTAAAAGTAAGCTTTGACGTTTGTGCTTGAAGTGATTTATTTTGTTGTACAGAAAAATCCCAAATATTATGTAGAATAAGAATCCGAGTTTGCCTATTCCAAAAACCCATTGCTAAATTCAGGGGAACAACAAACATAGAAAAAGAACGAAAAATTACCCGTCTTCCGATATATTTTTCCCTGTAACATTGAAAGTAAGCCCTAAATAAAAAAAGTCATTCTTTATTTTTTCTTAAATTGACGATTTTCTATAAAGTTATAATAACTGCGAATCTGAAAAGTTGAATATTGTATTAACAATGGGCGAAAAATTGTAGAAAATCATATGTATACTTGAGGCAATTTTTAAAATAAGTAAATAATTAAGTATAAATATTCATGAAACTTTGTAAAACATATGTCAATTCTACCCTAAAAATTTTGCAACGATCGATTTTGGATTGACAGGATTGTAAATTAAAAAATTTCAAAGTTTATCGCGTTCCGTGGGTTTAAATTAAGGTTTAGAATGGGCACACAATTTTTTAGAGATACTTGTTGTCGTAATAAATAATGGTCAATACTAAAAATACCTACTTTTACACTTTTATAACCATTTAAAAATTTTTTAAATTTTTTCAACATTTTACTCTATAAACAATTATTTATTGCTCAGGGAATTTTCTATGCAATCGACAAAATCTTGCACACATAAGAACTACGTCGTAACTTCTCGCTTTTTAGCCAAATGCGACAGCATTCTACTGTGTAGATTCTGAGATAACTTCTTAGAAAATCGTCAAATATACAAAAAATGAAGAATGACTTTTTATTATTATCACGTATCACCCTATATATATATCGAACACATTAAAGACAATTTGATATGCAGGCATAAAGCTTGATAGTATTGGTGGTAAGTGAATTGTGTCAAAAATTAAGCAAATACAGTAAATTCGATATAGATGACGGACGATTAATGTTGAATTGCCATTAAAAATGTAATGCAGAGTAACATAATTTTTTTCAGAAATATATCCCTGTTTTGATACCGCTAGAAAGATATAAAGTTATAAAAACTTCTTCCGTTTAGCATTTTTTTGTTTTTAAATGTTTTCGAGATATTAGCAGATGAAAATCACTTTCTAGAAATTCTCTGCTTTGATATATGAAAAATGGATAAAACTAGGGAGAATTTTCTTGATTTTTTTTTCGAAATTAACGTACCTACAAATGTCACAGAATGAACAAAATTTATGTATTAATTTATGTACAAACGTTTTTTTAGATTGGCTTCAAATTTATATTTTGAAAAAATGAAATGTTAACAACACCTAAAACATTATATTTATTTGTTTTTTTTTAATGGAATTAGTTATTCTACATATCATAAAAATTCGTATATACATTTGGTTTCATAGTTTTAGAACACCTACTAGTATTAACAATTATGACAAATTTAACTAGATATTCCAATGCCGGAATTATTTTTTACAAGGTCTATATACAGGGTGCTTCATAAAGCCTGATTTCCGAGTAAAACTTAGAAAACGAACTGAAACAATTTTACTTGAATGACATGACAAACTATAATCAATCGGTTATTTATTCGAATAAAGAAATTAATAACATTAGTCATCATTTTAATAATTTTATTTGAGTAAATGCTCAAATATCTCAATTTCCACGAACACAGGTCCGACATCTTTTTAGTAACGAAAATGTAATTTGTTCGAAATTTATTATTGCTTGAATCCGATGAAAAACATTATTTATTCTTTCGCCTAACTGCTCAGAATGTCAAAGTTGCTATCGCAGCCCACTATGTAATTTTAAAAAGCATTATATTCGAATAGCAAAGTGTATTCTTAGTTCGTTTTTTAAGTTTTACTCGAAAATCAGACTTTTTTCGAAAAACATAAGAGAGTAGTAATTTGTAGAAAATTGAAAGACGAATCCGAAAATATCATGGATGTTACCGTAAAGCAGTGGCGTACTATTTTATTTAGAAAAATATGCCACCCATACCCTGTATCTCCGCCACTGGAGCATGTAAATTTTAGGAAAAGCCCTCAGGTTTTGGACAATGTTTAGATAGATAAATAAATATGCCCAATTTCAGATTATTTCACTTATTAATTTCGAAACTATTTAAAAAAATGAAAAATATATTTTGAATTTGAATTTATCTATCTTTTTTAGCGTCCTGGATAAAAACTTTTTAGGAAAGACTCCCCTTAAAATTCAGCAAAGAATTTTCACCAAAGAGTTTCATTTTTGGTCACCATTTGTGAATCGCCCTGTATATACTCGCTGATTGTTTATATTAAATAAATAAAAATTACCCATGCGGTACTTATATGTATTCCAATATAATTAATATAAATCTATTTCCGTTTACAGTATAAAATTATCAAAATTATTATAATTAGATTACAATCATGACATAAATAATATACACGCTAAGCACGAGGAGTCGTTTTAATGTATAACGATATTATTAGCCACATAATATGCGGAATTTTGTAAATATATTAAAAATAAATTATAGCGTACAAGCTGTGAAAAACACTTCATGGAATTTAGGGATTTACTCAAGTCCGATTAGGTTAAAAAAAATACTATTTCCAAAATACGCTTTTATACCTACTCTTTTATATGTACCGACCTTAACATAAATAATTTCCCTTTCCATTAATGCTAATTATCAATTGAAATATATTTTTAAATATATCTCCACATTTCACATAAAATCACAAGAATCTTGAAAACTAAAATTTAAAACTAAAAGCAAAACAATTCATTTAGAATCGATGCTTTCGTTTAAATTAACGATTTCAAACAAGACAAAAATATATATACATGTTCTGTAAATTAAATAAAAGATATTAAATTTGATTTTAGAGGGCTACTTACCAAATCCTTTTTCTGCCCAACGCATTGAATGACACACTGAAAAGTAAAATATATTGTTTCAGAATTTCCTAATTATTTTACTTATGTATATCATTAAACTATTTTTTTGCTTATTTGCCGTTTGAAAATTTATACACTTTTTTGTATTTGTAGCTAAATCTACTCAACTGGGATCGTCTACTTACCACAATTTGTTTTTTACGCTGATCCATTGTCTCACAGTTGAACGGATCGAATTTCTCATGCTTGTCTTTTCCAACAACTTCCTTGAAACATTCCCTTTTCAGGTCTTTCTCAACATCGCGCATTTTCGCCATGACATCTTCTGCGCAGCACAGTTCGCCCCATCTCTTACGGTGATGGCATTTATCCTTGTCGTTAACGGCTTCATCGTCTCGACGACTCCTCGGGTGGGAAAAGGAAGCAACGCCACTTGACAGTTCTTCTAGGTCATCAGAGAGCAGAATATCTGAAAAAAAATTAGAGTAACTACAACGAAGCTAGAAATATAGCAATTATTATCAGTTGTTCAATTATTGCTGAAAATTATTCTTCTTTAATTTCATATAATTGGTGAATGAAGAAAAATACAAAAAGATGGGTTGCGCCCAGTTCAAACAAAACACTTTGAAAGTAACGTAAAATTTATTTATTAGTTATCTCATCAAGAGAAATTTTTTGAAAAAATGAGTAATAAGAGAGCTATGGAATAATAAATCTCGGCTAGAACACCCTGTGTGGCGACGGAAAATCATTGCAGCAGAAATTAGTGAGTTGTTAAAAAAAACAACTGAGAATGAGTTATGTCATTTAATCCACTTCGAGGAAGGAATTAAAAAAATCTTATTTTCCCATGAAATGACATACCTACCAATACATCCAGAAAATACAACTTTATCCAGAAAAGCGACAAAATCATATGATTAAAAAAATAAATTCAAAGCCACAGTAATAAAATTAAAAAATTGTACAGAAAATAAATTTAAAAAAATTACTTATTGCTATCTAAGAAAATTTAAATTCTAAAATCGTATATTTGGCAATAGTCCCAGGTGTTAAAATAAGAGAAAATTATTATCAATTTAAAAATAACAATTTTTTTTCACTTCTACAAGTCATAAAGCTATACAGGGTGATTCATAACTTATCCAAAAAAAAATTAGGAATAGATTCGGAATGAGAAATAGAGTCAATATCGTAAAAAAATGTATAATCCTTATAGTTTCCGAAAAATAAAAAATATTGAAGTTATAGTACTTTCAACCATTACATAGCTGAACAACTGTAGTCTCTAGCGTCATTCGCAATACGCGTGGAGAGCCACATGGTCTCAGCGACTCCGAATACTGAAATCCGAGTGTTTACAATAGTTATTTATTAGTTAGTGTCAAAGATGACTTGCGTGTATAGCAACTCGGAGTTGATGGATATCATTTTAATTTATGGTGAAGCAAGACAACATTTGTGTTAGTTCGTAGAAACTGAGTAAGACGGACCCAAATATGTTCACACGTCGGTGGACAAAATTTTAAACAGTTGTTCTAACATCAGGTATGTCAAATTATTTTATTATTTAAAACCACAAATTTATTTTATTATTTAATAATACTAATAGCGGCAAAACCAGTTGAATTTGCTGATATAAGGCGTTTTCGAAAATTTACTTAAACTGCTCAGATCATTATCTTTATCTCTGTCATTCTTATGGTTTTAGAGAGATAGGACGATATGTCTAGATTACTACGAGTTAATTTTCGTAAACCCTTATAAAATAGGTGCTATAAAATTCTATTTATTTTTTTCCTTGCGAAATTCTTTAAAGTTTTTGTCCGTTTTTATCGCACTTTGCCGCCATGCCGGTCGCATTGTGCAAGGTCAGGTTTTACAGTGGACCAGTTTCCAGTGCCGTGCAGAAGTGTATTTAATACAGAAGATCTATCTTACAGTGTGGTACGTTAATATTTATTTGCACTGATTAATTTGTTTTAAAATACGTATGTTGTAGTTATCCATTGCAATAAAAAATTTAAAAGTAAAAACGATAAAATAGTGTCCAGCAAACACTTGTATGGCCTATTTACAATGTAGTCAAATGGTAGGTATAAAATACAAGGGCTTTGCATTATAATTCAACCGACTGATAATAATCAAACAATGTGGCGTTCATGAAATAAATAATGACACTGTTTTGAGAAACCGAGCACTGGTCTAGTGTAGGACAAAATAAGAACAGCATTTAAGTATAACTCCGGTTACTGAAATGAAGTTGCATACGAAAAAATAAAGTTGAATCGCATCTCAAAATCATGTAAAGATAGAGAAGTTTTTTTCGTCATATTTAGGAATTTGTTAAAATAACTTATATAGGAATAGTCCACGGGCCCACGTAAAAAGAAAAAAATGATTACCATTAAGCTGTAACTTGCCTGCAGCTTAAGTTTGACGAGTCTCCCAAGATTTGACTATGAGGAAAATTCAACAGTGGTAAGTTTTCCCGTGATTTTCAGGAAAACATGTCAATCTGGCAAAAACATGGAATGTTATGACCAGCACTTTTTTTAAGTTTAAATGAAAGATATATTTTTTTAAACCCCCTAAAAAAATTTGTCCGACAAAAATGTTGGTATTTTGAGTTTGTCCCCCACCCCAAATATGTCGATTTGGTGACATTATGGTTGGTGATAACCATCAAGTTGATTTTTCTGGGAGGGTTTGATAATAAGATTTGAAATAAAAGTATCTTATTGTCCGACAAAAGTTTTTGCAGTCCGACGCCCCGAAGATGTCGACTTAACGACAACATGGTTGGTGATAACCAGCAATCTGATATTGATTTTTTTCTCTAATAATTGAAATGTATAACACAATAATATACTTGTCCGCCAAAAAGATTCGAAAATTTGCCTTAATAATGGGAAAAATAACTATTTTTATGGTACCTAATGTTCATTCCGCTATAAAATAATTAATTTTTTAATTAAAAAATAAAGAAGAATCAATAATAAAATTATCTTGTTGACAGGAGCAACAGAAATTGGAATTCATAAATAATTATGTCTAACTAATTTAATTAATCTCCATCAAAATGATTTCTTTGTTCAAAAAACTTATGTACATTTTATTTTATAAACTATTGTAACTATTTTATAAAAAATGGTAACTGTACAATGAATGCATAAATTATTGCTTGTGTCTTTTTAAATTAAAATTTGCAATCTTGTTTTGACAAACAGTTTACACATAGTTTTGTTCTTGAAAAACCAATTAAACCAATTTTAAACCAATTTTAAAAATATTATTATACACTTATCAACGCGTTTATTATAAGATTGTCTTGTTGTAAAGTATAAATCCTTAATGCGAAATGACTTTGCAGCATTTAAAACCTGCTGCCAAAGTTCTTAACAGGTGTTAATAGTTCCTCCATAAACAACTGATTTCATGTAATCCCAAAAACTGAAGTCTCGGCATTCCATCTCACATTTATGTACATACAATTTAAATTAAGATGTAATTTTAGGTACGAATAATACTTAATGGACAGTAGCATACAAATGACAGCAATAAGACAAGTGGAATATGTCAATTATTTGATTTTCGTCCAAACTTAAGAAACTTCACCGCTAAATTAATAATAGGTAGGTACTTCATTGTAATTTAATTCAACA